>NC_056747.1:1055490432-1055637061 GCF_019279795.1 Protopterus annectens | reverse complement strand
AATTTTTTTTCCAAAAAGGTGTTTAGAGTAGACAGGTTCAGGATAGGACGCCAACAATAGTCTTTTCTGGGTACCAGGAAAAGTCTAGAGTAGAAACCTTGTCCCTTTTCCTCTTCTGGTACCAACTGAATAGCCCCCATGCTTAAGAGAGAAAATATTTGTTTTTGGGCCTCTGCCCACTGATTGGTGGGTAGGTCCGGCCACCTGCCTGGTGTTGGCAACAGGTGGAAGTGAAATCTGTATCCCTGGGACACTATATTTAAAACTAATTTGTCCCGGGTAATGGGTTCCAAATTCTTTGCATGAAGAGCAATTTCCCCCCCCAAAGGCGTAGTCAGTTGATAAGTGCTTGAAAATTTTAAAAGGAAGTCATTGAGACAGTTTACCATAGGGGGAAGTATTATTATTCCCAGATTTGGAAGTGGAGACCCCCCACTGCTTAGTTGTGCGTGTCCCCCGGACTGAAACCTGGGTTTTTTGCGGTGTCTGGGTTTGGCTTGAGAAGACCTAGAAGGGGCTGGAAAGGACCAATTCTTAGAGGGCCAGTGCCTACTAAATCTAGGAGGCTGAACTTGTAAAACATCTTTCACAGTTTGCATAGATTTAAGCTTCATCTTCCATCTTTTTTTTAAGACCTTCCTCAGCCTTGTTGCCAAACAGGCAGTCCTGATTTAAAGGAGCATCCAACAATTTAGCTTTAACATGATCAGGCAAAGATTGCTCCTTAAGCTAAGCATGCCTTCTGAACACAGACCAAGTAACAGCAGCCCTGCAAGAGGCCCCTAATGAATCAAAACCAGACTGCAAAGCATGTTTTCCAACTTGTTCAGCAGAATGCATTAAATCCTGTAATTCTTTATTTTCCACAGAGTCAGGAATCAACATAATTTTCTGTTTAGTCAGTCCAGTAACATGTTGTGATACTTTAACATATGAAACTGGGAGTTTAAAGCCGTAATGGCCTAGGTTGCATAAGTGCAAACCTTCTTACTCCATCTATCCAGCACCCTGGAGTCTCTATCAGAAGGGGTAGGATTTTTAGCAGTAGAAGCCTTAATGCCCTTGGGTACCTGTGAAATAGTCTCTGGATCTACAATATGATTTTTAAAAAGGAACTTGTGGGACTCTGGGACCCTGTAGTATCGGTCAGGTTTTCTGGGAGCAGGAGGCAGGGTATCAGGGGCCAAACTAGATTCCGAAAAAGCATCATCAACAATGTCTAGTACAGGAGGAACAGCTAAAGGCCTATGCGGAGGCAAGAGAAGGAAATCTCTAAGCCTCTTTTTTGAATCAGAAAAAAATGGCTTTCCCAGTGGAAATGCTCCCTTAGAGTATGTAAGGTTTCCCCAAAAGAAAAATCCTCAGGAGGGGAAGCGGAGGGAATGGAGTCCTCTTCATCAGAATCTTCATAAGTAAATATGGGCAAATCCAGATAATCAAAAGAATCAGTAACAGAATCCTGATCAGAAGGATTCATAATCAATTCCTAGGCCTCTTAGAAGGGGGGGTTGGTTACTCCTGATTGGAGTTACTAGATCTTCAGCCATTCTTATTTGTTATCTAGGCAAAGAGGCCTGAGCATGTGGCCTGGGCGTCGCTTTTTTAGGCATGGATCGAGATTTAGGCCTAAATCAAGGAGGCATTGGTTTAATATGCAAGTCCATAGGCCTGAATACACCCTCAGAAGCCGGGGCCTGCACAGCGGCTCCGGACTCATCCAAGGTAGACATCCGCGGGTTCCATAGGTGAAGCATTTCGCAGCATACCGGACTCAGAATGGGTCTCAGTAGAGGCCTGCGAATCAGAACTAGTGGGTACCAGGGACTGCGAAAGCACCTCACTGAGTACCGGTGAACTGGCTTATGAGAAGCGTTATTGGCAGTTTTGGACCGCGGCGGCCTGTCTTTATCTTTGCATTTTTTCGGAATTCCGGTAGTCGGAAGGCTAACAGATGACATTTCTGGATAATTGAACCGGGAACCGAAATAATTAGAGGCAGAAATGTACAGATGATGGATAGTGCACTGTTTAAATAAAGCACAAAACCAACAGCAAGGTACGTCGTGGTCAGGGCCTATGCAAGGAATACAGTACGAACGAAAATCTTTATGAGGTATTTATTTTCCACAAGTTATGCAATTATTAACTTTCACGGACATCGGTAAGGAGCAAGAAAAAGTTTCCCCAACGGGGTACTTAGCTTTAAGTTGAAGACTTTGGTTCTGAAACTCGAAAATGAAAATTTCAGGAGTCGGCCGACCGGCACTTGCAAACTGCTTCAGGCACCGCATGGCAAGAAAGACTGAAGTAATGACGTCGGCGGTATGTTTTATACCCCTGACGACTTGACATCATGGAAGAAGGGATAGCATCCGACGCAGGACCCAAGACTTTGTTAATCGGGCCAACTGAGGGCAACCTGCCAGCAGATTACCCAGATGTAATGACTGCAACAGTGAAACACAAAGAACATCTGAAGAGAATGCGGCATAGGAAGATGCTTTGGAACTTTCTACAAAATGCCCACAGGAAATGGAGAACAAAGAATGTGCCCTCAGTTTAGAAGAAATTATCTAACAGAAGAGATGCTTGATTTAATAGAAATGGACAGACATATTATGATAAATTAAAGAAATACGACTACAGAAAGTCAATAAAACTTGAAGTTAGAAGTCTGATAAACAAATGAACACAGTAAATTAGGACTGTCCTGTGATTCATATGATACAACAGAAGTAACAGAAGTAAACCGGATATATTACTGTGCAGCTAAATTAACAGAAAGTCTTAGCACAAAAACACAGACCAGTAAAGGGAAATGAAGGGGAGAAATCAAATGTCCTCATAGAAATATTGAGCAGAGAAAACTATAAAGCAATCAACATAAGAAGCGTAGGTGTTAGAAGAGTATAAAAGAGGCAACAGATTAACAAAAATACTCAAAGAGAAGTGATAAAAGCAATGAACAGTATCAGACCAGATCAGGATCTATCATACACGATCACAAACAAGCTAAAAATATCAGCACAGGCAGGAAAACAGAAGATTTGCAGATAAATATAAAGGAAAAGTAGAAAATAAGCAACTTACTGATGACTAACACAATTGGGAAACAAACTGGGGCGGCTCGTGCTATTAGACTGCAGGACTGCAGCTCTCCCACCTAAAAACAAAAGAAATAAAAAATGTGAAACATAAAATTAAAAAAATATATATTTTTTACGAGTACCGCGCATGCACACTCAGACTGCCCCGCAGATGCCCAGGAATCTGTGCTGTAGACGACAGGAGAGAGAGATGAGGTTAAGCTCTCACAGGGATTCGAGCGCAGGACCAATCAGGAGAGAGGTAAGTTAAGTTTTAAGCTCTTGCAGGAAAGCGCTGAAGTCAAGCGCAGGTTTGGAGGTTTGCTGCTTCCATGATTCTGGACCCATTTACAGGTAGTGGAGTTGGACTGGTGTGTGAGTGTGTGTGCATGTGTGAACACACAGTGGTGGGTAGAGATACTCAGGGCTTGAACCCTGTACCTTGGATGCAGGTGGCAAGGACCTGAATTCCCTACCCACCACTATTTGTAAAAAATAGCGGATTTTTGCCTCATTTGCTCTGTTCCTCAAAATCTGTGGTTTCTCTATCTTCATTTTTTCGTGCAAAGGTTTGTAGTGCAGTGGTGCACTGGTAGTATTGTTGCCTAACAGCTACAGATTCTCTGGTTTGATTCTTGGCTGGGGTGCCTTCTGTGTGGAGTCTGCATGTCTTCCCATCCCTTACAAAGATGTGTCTGGAGTGTTTCTCCCTGCTCTGCTGAAAATTGGCTTTGTTTTGTTCCAAGTCAGACTAGTTTCCTGGCTAACAAATGTTTAAAAATAACAAGCATTTGAATTTCAGACTTCATATTCTTCAGAAAGTACATGGAAAACAAAACCTTTTATTCTAGCAATTGTCTAAGTTTATAACATGGATTATTTGAAATTTGCCCATATTTTTGGGACTGTATTCCCCCATTATTGGTCTCGTCCAGGTATTTTGTGCTAAGGTTGAGAGCTATGGTAAGATCTGAATTCACTGAATGTTTGGGGGCTGTATTCCCCCCATTACTGGCTTTGTCCACATGTTTTTTTGCTAAGAGGTTGAGAGCTATGGTGAGAAAGTACAGTTGTGTACACTTACCATAAATGTAGATGTTGGAGTGTCTTCACTGTTGCAGTCATCACTGCAGGGTTCTTCCTGCCGGCAGGCAGTCCTCGGTCGGCCAGAATCCCAATGTCTGGGTCCAGCGTCGGCTGTTTAATCATGCTCCCTGACATCAGAGTGCTAGGAGTACAAAGCTGCCAGCCGACGCCATGTTCTCCAGTTTTTCTTGCCCCAGATGTCAGGTGCCCAAAAATGAAGGCCAATAGTAAAACAAAAAAGTAACATACAACAAACCCCATACCCTGAAGCAAATACACCTCAGAAGGGTGAAGTAGGAAACCACACTAATGAAAGTATAAGAGGGGACAGGAGGGAGTGTAACCCAGACTGAACAGTGAAGACACTCTAACATCTACATTTATGGTAAGTGTACACAACTGTACTATGTTCATCGTGTTTCACTGTTGCAGTCATCACTGTAGGGTTGAATCCCAAAGCTGAGATAAAGGGTGGAGTAGAAGAGGCAGCTAGAAGGCCCTGCAAGACTGCAGAAGCAAAGCCTGCCCTAGACTTAGAGTACAGAGGAAGATTATAGTGCTTAGAGAAAGTATGCACTGAACTCCAAGTTGCAGCTTCTAAAATATCTTTGGTAGGTACTCCCCTGAGAAAGGCAGCTGAAGTAGAAGCAGCTCTGGTAGAGTGAGTCCCAATTTTTCCTGGTATTTGCTTTCCATGATGAGAGTAACAAAATCTGATTCCATGAGCAATCCATTTAGAAATGGTCCATTTTGAAATAGCTTTGCCTTGGGAATTTGTTGCATAAGAAACAAACAGTTGCTCTGTTTTCCTGATATCCTTGGTTCTGTCCAGGTAAAAATAAAGTTGTCGGTGTACATCCAAGGAATGCACGATCCTTTCCCCCTTATTTTGTGGTTTAGTGAAAAAAGTTGGCAGGTGAATAGTTTGATTTAAAGCCACTTTGGAAACCACTTTAGGCATGAAAGTAGGATTAGTCCTTAAAGACACCCTATCTTGGTGAAAAATAATATAAGGCTCCACAGCCATGAGTGCTTGCAACTCCGAGACTCTCCTGGCTGAAGTCAAAGCCAGCAGGATAGCTGTCTTCCATGATAAATACTTAATATCAGATGTGGCAGCAGGCTCAAAAGGAGGCAGAGTGAGTTTTCCCATAACATAGTTGAGAGGTCCCAGGCAGGTATGGGTGGTGTCCTAGGGGGCCTTAAATTCTTTGCTCCTCTGAGATATTGTTTCAGAAGTGGATGGGAAAAGATTGGAGGATCTGTATTGTAATGTGCAGAGATAGCCGAGGCATGTATTTTTATGGAGGAGGATAAACCCTTATGTAGCATGTCTGTCAGGTAAAGTAAAATCAGTGGGATATTAGGAATGAGGGGAATCCGAATCCTGAGCATGCATCCAGGTGCAAAATCTCTTCCATTTACCTGCATAAGATTTTCTAGTGCTAGACCGTCTGGCTTCTAAGATGACATCCATGACCTGTTTGGGAAGGAAAGGATTAATCAGACACTGAATTCGCCAGGCGGCCAGGCTGAGAGTTTTGACATGAGAGTGCAGAACCTGGCCCTGATGTTGGGACAAAAGATTTGGAATGAAGTAAAATCCAAGGTGGCTCCTGGGATAGATTCATCAGTGTTGAGTACCAGAATTGACGAGGCCAATTTGGGGTCAGTAAAATAATCATCTTGGGCTTGTCCTGCTTGATCTTTAATAACACCCGTGGAAGAATAGGTAGTGGCGGAAAGGCATACCCAGAGAGGTTTCTCCAACTGAATGATAGTGCATCCACTTTCCATGCTAGTTTGTGAAATGTCCTTGTGCAAAAAATCTGTAACAGGTGGTTAAGGGGGGATACAAATAGATCTATGTCTGGGCAGCCCCAGGCTTCTGTAATCATCTTGAATATTTGGGTGTCTAGCATCCACTCGTGTGGGTCTGACAGGTTCCTGCTCAGGCTGTCTGCCAGAATATTTTGTTTCCCTGGCAGGAACTGAGCTTGTAGATCCACTTTGCAAGCTAGAGCTGTGTTCCATAGAGTCATGGCTAGTCTGCAAAGAGAGTAGGAGTGTGAACCCCCTTGCTTATGTACCACAACTGTGGTGTTGTCTGTCCGTATCATAGGTTCATAGGCTGGTACTAGGCTATCAGCCCTAGGGCCTATACAAGCCTGGCCATAACAATTCCCTGGCTATTTCTTCCCACATTATTTACTTTCCTGGACCCCTGTCTAGCAGGGCGACTGACGTGATCCCTGGGGTGAATTTCCTTTCTCCCATCCAATCGTCAAGGTTCCTCTTGAAGAGGTCCAAAGAGGCACTCTGCTTGACATGTATGGGCAATCTATTCCAGAGTCTGGGGAGTCTCTGGGTCAGGAACCTATCCCTCCAGCATGTTTTGTTTATTGTGATGACAAGGTTTAGATCCCTTCACGCTCCGTGTAGCTCTGAGGGATTGGGATTTCTTTAAGTGTAGCATGTCCAACAGCTCTGGGTTTGACATGGCCTTGTATGTTAAGCAGAGATCGCCTCCGAGTAGACTATATGCGACAGAGTATAGCTGGAGTTTTTTTAAGGCAGTCAGCGTAGGGCATCTGCTTTAGGCCTGTGATTCTTTTAGTGAGGTATTTCTGAGGCCTTTCCAGTTGTTGCAGATATCTTGAGAGGTACATACCAAATGGGGCGTTGTATTCTATAATGGGTCTAATGAGGGATGAGTACAGTGGGACAATGACCTCCTTTTTTCTGGATGAAAAGCCCTTCGTGACTAGGTGTGCCACATATAAGGATTTCCTGACTGTTATGGTGATGTGGTTATCGAAGGTGAGACCACTGTCCACCTGTGTCCCTAAGTCTCTTATCACACTTTGTGTTTAGTGTACTGCCACCTATATGGTAATTCATGGATACATGTTTTTTCCCAAAGGGGATAATACATTTCTTGGCAATGAGCTTGAGCCCATGGCTCTGGCACCAAGCATCTGTTTCTGTAAGGCCCTTTTGTAGAGTATCCACATCATTTGGGGATTCAATAATGGCTCCCAGTTTGCAGTCATCTGCGAACTTTGTTAGCCAGAGTCCCTTAGTGTTGGCCTGTACTTCAGAGAAGTAGATGCCAAACAAGAGCGGACCCAGGACTGAACCTTGAGGTACTCCACTTGTCTGGAGCTGGATTTGGAGTCGGCTACTTTCACAGTGTGGGTTCTATCAGTAAGCCATTTAGTAACCCATTGGGTGACATAGGGATTAATGCCCAACTTAGTAAGTTTATCTAGGATTCCAGAGTGGGGGATGGTGTCAAAGGCCTTGGCAAGATCTAGATAGGCTGTGTGGACCACCTTACCCTTGTCCATGGCTCTGGAGACTGATTCAAAGAAGTCAATCAGGTTCAGGAGACAAGATCGGCCCTTCACAAACCCAAACTGGGTGGGGTCCAGTGTTTGAAGGTTGCCAATGTCTTTGTTTATAAGTTCCATGATAATACGCTCCATGGCCTTGCAGATAAGGCTTGTCAGACTGATGGGACGGTAGTTTCCGGGATCCAAGGTGGATCCCCCCTTGTGGATTGGGATAACTGTAGCTCTGCGCCACTCAGTGGGTACGAAACCTGAGGTGAGGCTATGATTAAACATGACACTTAGGTGAGGTGCCAGTACATATTGTAGTTCATGTAGTACACCGCCCGGGATGTCATCTGGTCCCATGGATGCTGTATTCTTGGCTTTAGAGTGCGTTTTGTACCTGTGTGGCCGTTATTACTGGAATTTGGCAATCTTCCGGTATTGAGATGGTATCAGTAGTTGTCCTGGTTGTAGAAGTTCCCTGAAAGCCAAGAGGGCATGTTGTACAGCTAACCTCTCTTTTAAATTGATGCGTAGGTGCTTCTGATCCTCTGTCCAAAAACCTTTCAGACCTTTTCCCTGCAAGTGGGCTCCCCATGCATAATCTGAGGTGTCCGTGGTCAACACTTGGCTGGCTGGAGGCAGACTGAAGGCTTTCCCTTTGTTGTGAAGACATGCCATGGTCCACCAATGGAATTCCTTTTGTAGGCAAGGCAAGACAGTAATCTGTGTGTCTAGACTGTGGCAATGCTGGGACCATACACTTTTTAGGTACCATTGTATTTTTCTCATATGTAGTCTTGCATTTGGTATGAGAAGGATGCAGGAGGCCATGTAACCCAAAGCCTGCAGGAATTTCCTTGCAGTTAGCTGAGTTATTGACGCCAAGGTTTTGAAAGTTGAAGCCAGCTGTAGTTGTTTTTTGGATGTCAGGAATGCCATCTGGGTTGTTGTGTTTAGAAGAGCACCCAGAAAAGTTATCTGTTGTGTGGGTGTCAAACTTGACTATGTTCACAGTGAATCCCAGGTACTTGAGATTATGAACAAATTCCAGATGCTGGAGTAAGACATCCTTGCTGTCTGCTTGAATAAGGCAGTGGTCCAGATAAGGGTAAATTTGAATTCCCTTTAGTCTGCAATAAGCTACTACTGTTGCCAGGCACTTGGTGAAGACCCTGGGCGCAGTAGACAAGCCAAAGGGCAGCGCAGAGAAATGGTAATGTTTCGAGCCGGCCTTGAACCGGAGATATTTTCTGCCCTTCTGTCTGATAGGGATGTGTAGGTAAGCCTCCTTTAAATCCAATGTCACCATCCATGCATTTTTGCTCAACATTGGCAGGAGTTGCTGCAGAGTAAGCATCTTGAACTTTGGTATCTCCAGGAAAGTGTTTAAGACTGACAGATCCAGGATGGGTATCCATGAATTTTGCTTTCTGGGAACTAGAAAGAGCCTTGAGTAAAAGCCTTGCCCAGTCTCTGATTGTGGAACCAGTTCTATGGCCCTCATAGCCATGAGGGATCCCACCTGGTTTAATGCCTCTGACCATTGGTGTTTTGGTAGGTCTGGCCATCCGTTTGGTCTTGGCAAGGTATGAAAGTGGAATTTGTAACCTCTTGAAACTACATCCAAAACCCACTTGTCTTGGGTTAAGTAAGTCCAATTTTATTGAAAAAGAGTTTACCTCCTAGAGGGGCTTCCAGGAAGATAGGTTCCTGGAGCCATGCAGGGGGAGTCATTGAGCCTGTTTTCTATAAGTATTGGAGGTCTGTCCTCTTTACGCCTGGGGGTGGAAGCACTCCACTGTCTAGGTCTGTAAGAGGTTTGTGCTTGGGCCCTCCCTCTGGAGCGCCTATATCTACCCCTCCGAGGCCTGTCCAAGCTGGGAAAGGACCAATTTTTAGTTGGCCAATTTCTGCTAAATCTTGGGGGCTGAACTTGTAAGAAATCCTTAACCGTTTGCATGGATTTTGCCTTATCCTCCATTTTCTTTATCACCTCTTCAGCCTTAGACCCAAACAAAACATTAGGCTGAACAGGAGCATCCAATAACTTTGCTTTCACCTGATTAGGTAAGTTTTGTTCCTTTAACCAAGCATGCCTTCTAATGACTGTGCCAGAGGCAGCCGCCCTGCAAGAAGCCTCCAAGGCATCAAAACCACAGTGTAAACCATGCTTCCCCACTTGTTCAGTGGCATGCATCAAATCGTGTAATTCCTTTTTATCTACACATGCAGAAATGGTACCTAGCTTTTGTTTCATAACAGACAGTAGAAATTGCTGATATTTTAGCATATGAAATTGACAATTTAAAGACCTAATAGATAAAATAGCAGAAGTGTACACTTTTTTGCCCCATCTCTCCAAAGCTTTAGAATCCTTATCTGTCGGAATAGGGTTTTTAGCAAAAGTGGCCTTAACCCCCTTAGGACCCTGAGAAATGGTTTCTGCATCAGCAGTAGGATTTTTGTAAAGGAACTGGTGGGAGTCAGGGACCCTGTAATATCTATCGGGCTTAGCAGGGGCTGCAGGAAAGGAGTAGAGTTAAATTAGCCTCAAAAAAGGCATCATCCACAATATCCAAAATAGGAGGAATAGCCAGGGGTCTATGTTGGGGAAGAAGGTGGAAATCCCTAAGCCTTCTCTTAGATTCAGAGCACTCCTGTCCTTCCCAGTGAAAATATTCCCTCATGTCATGTAAAGTTTCACCAAGAGAAAAATCCTCAGGGGGAGAAGCTGAACGAATGGATTCCTCAGCATCAGAATCCTCATAAGGAGGGAAAGTATATTCCTGTTCAGAGGAAGATACTGAAGAAATAGATGCCCGATCAGAAGATTCATAATCCAATTCTTGCCTTGGCCTTTTGTCTGGAGGGGGATGTGAACCCCTAATCATAGTTAGTATGTCCTCCGCCATTTTAAGTAGCTGTTTCTGAAATTTGGGTCCCAGATAAGAAGAGGCCTGGGCTGGTGTCTTAGATTTAGAAAAAGTCTTTGCCTTTATCATAAGCTGTGTAGGCCTGAAAACCCCCTCAGAAGCCGGTAACCTGCACAGCGGCTCCGGACACATCCGAGGGAGCATTATCCAAAGGTCCTGCAGCTGGAGTGCTCAAAGGCCTAGTTGGCTCCTCGCGGGAGTTTCGGCAATCTGTTCTGAAATGGCCGACGACAGGGGCTGCGAAAGCACCTCTCCGACGACGGCCGAACCTGTAGCTGGCTCTGTATGTAAAACGTAGTCTTATTTGGACCTCGGAGGCCTGTCCTTATCCTTGCGTCGTTTGTGAACTCCGGTAGTCGGAACTGTGTCAGACGACATTTTATAATTAAATTGCCTACCAAAGAAGTGAAAAGTAAAATCGTACCTTCGCTTAATCGTACGTTGGTTAAATCTATCACAAAACCGACAACTAGCTACGTTGTGGTCAGGGCCGAAACAAGGAATACAGTAAGAATGGAAATCCTTATGATGTATTTGCTTCCCACAAGAAATGCGATTATTAACTTTTTCTGACATCGGACTGGAGCAAGAAAAAAAAGTTTCCCCAATGGGGTACTTAGCTTTGAGAAGTAAGTCAGTCTTCGGACTAAAGCACGAAAAAATATCAGGAGTCAGCCAACCGGCACTTGAGAACTGCTTTCACCGCACGGCAAGAAAGACTGGAGAACATGGCGTCAGCTGGCAGCTTTGTACTTCTAGCGCTCTGGCGTCAGGGAGCATGACTGAACAGCCGACGCCGGACCAAGACTTTGGGATTCTGGCCGACAGAGGGCTGCCTGCCGGCAGGAAGAACCCTACAGTGATGACTGCAACAGAGAAACACGAACATCTGAATTCACTGAATATGTTTGGCAGCTGTATTCCCACATTATTGGCTTTTTTTCAGGTGTTTTTTGCCAAGAGGTTGACAGCTATGGTGAGAACTGAATTCACTAAATGGTAGCCATTTAAAAGTTTGTCTTCCTCTGTTTCCGCTGATTTGACATAGTGGTATGTATGTTTCTCTGACTGTTTTGCACAGGGTCCCCTGGGTTCAAGACGTGGCAGTGAAATGTATGGTGGTAACGCAGCATTTTATTCTAGCAACTTTCCAACATTATACAAGCAATGTTTAAAATGTGTCCCTGGTTTTTGGCCTTTTGCCCCCCCCCCAGTAAATTTTGTTTTTTTCCAGATTTCTTGTGCTGCAAAGTTCAGAGATACATCTGCTTTAATGTAAAAATAAAATAAAAAAAATTGAAAAAAAAAAAGATACAGCTGAGTGTCGAGTAGATTTTACAAGGAGCTGAGAGCTGCAAGGGAACAAAAGTTGAGTGCTGCTTATGCCAAGTCTGCTAGCATTGTTAATAGCACAACAGGTAGTATACTTGCTTTTGATGCAGAAGGCTGTGGGTTCTACTCTCACAGTAGGAAGATGGATTGCTGATACTGTACTGTGTTGTAAAGGGGGTGGATGCTGCAGTCCTTTTTGGTAAAGTTACCTAGTAACTATGAATCTGTTATCAGTTTGCCATCCATTCTCTATTGCGATATTACTAGCTTATGTTTTTAATGCATGCAACACAGGCAATTTATTCTTCAAGGGCAACAGGCACTTTATTTGTTGATGAAACAATGACAAAGTTGTTTGCTAGCAGCAACCTCTATTAGTTACAGATTTCTTTAAGGTGGATTTTACTACTTCAGAGATTGTGCACATTTACTGATACTGGTGGACTACAGAAGGTTGAGTAGACTTTTTATGATGGAAATGTTCTGAATTGGGCAGTTTTGTCATTGGTGCATGCATTTTGTTTCAGTTTACTGAAAAAATGTTCAAAACAATACATTTAAAATGCCCTCAACTGTACTGTATTGTACAAGGAATATAATGTAATACAGTCAGGAAGGTGTATTAAAGAGCATGTGTATGTTTCATGTTCAAGGGGCCTACGATTTTGAAAACAGCCCAAAGTTAATCTTTATCTGCCACTGGCAAAAATGTATTTTCTTTGAATGTGGGTTTCAATGCTGTTTCAATGCATGTGAATTTCAAGGGCAGAGAAGTTTTAATGCTAAGTCTATTTTCATTGTGAGACTGCATTGCTTTGTTTAACATATCTATTAGGGTTTGTGCTGTAAAATGCAAAATAAAACTTTCAAATGAAATCTAAATCATCGCAGAAGTAAAGCAGTATGCACATTACAGTGTTTATGGTAAATGGGGCAAAACAACCAAGGAATGGGACACTGGAATGGCTGCAGGGGGGAGGCTCCATTCGACCATGATTTTGTGAGGGGGGGGTGTAGCAAACTCAGACAGCCCTGGTTGAACTATACCTCTCAGTTATCCATATATTTGCATAATGAATAGATATTGGCTTCTTATTTTTGGTTTGTTCCTCATAAAATTTGTGGTTTTCTAGCAAATCATTTAGGAATGAAATCACTAAATGACAAACATCGAGTTTCAGACGTCATAACCTTCAGAAAAATGCATGCTAATGCAAGACCTGTTAATACCATCAACTGTCTTAAGTTTATACAAGAGTAATTTTTAGTAGCGTTTGTATGTTCTCCCAATAAATTTGGCCTTGTCCAGATTTCCTGCATTAAGAGGTTGAGAGGTACGTGCAAATCGCTTTGTAGAATTAGGAATATCCAAACCTCTAAATTGTCCCCAATTTTGGCTCAAAATGTTGCTTTCCCCTAATAATCCCTCCTCAAAAATGGCAATTTTGAAAGAAAACGTGGAGGGTTTACAATTATATAAAACTGTAATTATTAGAGTTATAGATTACTTTAATTTCAGAAATGCATGTAGATGCTCTTATTTTGTTAGCTGCTCAAATTAACAGTGTTAATATTAAAAAGGTGTCCCTTTTTTGACAGGTTACCAGCTGTATTGTGTGGCAACTTTATATTTTTGCATCATACTTTTGGTCCGTTTTTCATAAAATTGTAGTTTTCTGGCAAATTTGTGGCAAGTCATTAAAGATTGAAGTTAGAAAATAATGGCAGACATTTGAGTTTCAGATTTCATACCCTTCAGAAAATTTGTACTAATGCAAGACCTACTACTGTTCTACTATCTAAGTTAATAAGAGCAATATTTAAAAATTGTCCTTATTTTTGGGCCTGTGTCCCACTTCTAGTTCTATGTATGGCTTTGTCCAGATTTCTTGCTCTGAAGTTGAGATGTATGAGTGTCCGAGCCATCACCGTCAGCCAGAGACATTTCAAATTGTGACATACTTGTTGTACCCCATTCCCCATTGTATTTGCTCTGGATGTGTCCACGGAAGGCAAGGAGCAGTTATGCAGTGCAAGTGTGTAGAGTATTCCCCCATCCAAGGCAGACCACAAGTACGACCGTGGCTTTTCATCTGTCCTTGATTTTGCAGAATATTCTGGTTTTCTGTCATATTTTTATACTGTTGATTTATGCTTATTATTCAGGAAATGCATGCTGTCACAGTGCTCTGTTGCTCTGTTTAAGTAGCAATGATTTAATGACCATCAGGTAAGCTTGTCGGAGATTGTAAGATGCAAGTAAACTTTAATAAGCATACTGTTAAAGAATTACCTGCATTGAAAGCCTTTTCGTTGTTGCCATGCAGAGAATATTTACATAACTAGATAACGTATAAGCTTTGGATATTGAAATGCATATGACAGTTGGGCGATGCAGTGGTGCAGCAGTTAATGCTGTCGCCCCACAGCAAGAGGTTCTCCAGTTCGATTCTCGGCTGGAGTGCCTTCTGTGTGTTGTTTGCATGTTCTCCCTGATTCGCATGGGTTTCCTCCGGGTCCTCCGGTTTCCACCCACATTCTAAAGACATGCTTCTGGAGCATTTCTCCCCGGGCCTCCGCTGAAAACAGGATCTGTGGAACCTAGTCGGACTTTCCCAGTCAACAAATGTTAAATAAATAAATACTTGTAATAAAAGGATAGGATTACAGTATTTTCAGAAGCTCATTACATTTGTTGGAGACTTGCAGTCATCTTTTGTTGGACACTTGCAGTCATCTTTGCAGGCTTTACCAGTAAACTAAACAGAATGCCAATCATGTGTGGTCCATAACTTGTGCAGGAATCCTTTAAGCAATTTATCTTGAGCTTGTTTCTTGTTTGCTGTTCATTTTTTTACTTTGATCATGTCTTCCCTATGAAACAAGTAGATAGTTATGTCAGGCAGCAGGTCTTTTTTGGATGAGAAACATTTTTACAAGTGGGGGTATCACAGAGAATGCTACTTTCAGCTTGTTACTTGGTAATTTTGTAAAGATGAATATAAATTATAACTAGAACTGCAATGCAAGGAGTAGTGGTTTGAGTTGAGTGCTGCTTGTTTTTTTATACTTGATTTTGACTGGCATTCCAGTAATGTGTTTAAAAAGCAATTTATTTTTTCATGCCTCACAACCTGTTTCCATCTGGATATTAAGTTGTCATGTAGCCAATGCATTGAAATATTTTTTTCTTTTACACTTCATTTTGTCTTGATTGGACTCTCGTAATGACTGTTTGGCATCCAGGGCAGCGTATTTAAAGTTCCAGTTGTGGTTTTGAGCATAGCCACACCCCTTTCTAGTTGGCCACACCCCTTCCCATTGGCCCCACCCATTCAACTGTCTCCTGCAGCCCTCTTTTAATTTGAAGTCACCAGCTGCCACTGGAAACAAAGCAATAAGAATTGAACCACCACCAACAAAAAAAGAAAGAAATATATTTTGGATAAACATCTATAAGACACTGTGGAACATAAAGATGCTAAATGGACAGAAGTAAAAAAAAAAAAAAAAAAAAAGGTTGAAATGTACAGGATATGAAATGGGATAAATTAACAGCCAGAGAGACTGAATCAATGTTGAGAAAAACTAACTGGAAAACTCCAGGCCTACATGCAGTACCTAACGTCTGGCTAAAAGTATCGACATCTTTATATGAAAATTTAGCAGTGAGAAAGAACTATTTATATGTGCACCCTGACCAGACACCAGCCTAGTTAACAATAGGAAAAACAAAAAAAATACTTGAGTGAACCTGCAAACTATTCTAAAAACCACAGACCAATAACTTGCCTTACGACAACATATAAACTATACACTGGAAATGATGCCGACAGGGTTTATAGTCATTTAGAAGAAAACTCAATCATGGCAATACAACAAAAGGGTAATAAAAGAAAGCCATATGATAAAAGGATCATTTGCTGTTAAAGGGATAACTGAGAACTATAAAAAGGGGAAGAATTTGGAGAACTGTAAAAAAGGGGAAGAATCTAAGCATGGCATGGATAGACTATAAAAAAGCATTTCACAGTATCCCACATTCATGGATAAAAGTGCTTAAAAGTGTACAGGATACGCCCTACACTGATCAATTACATTACAGTGACCACGAAACAGTGGCAAACCACTTAGCAGTTAAGCCATGATGAAGGACAAATTATTACTCCAGGGATAAAAATTCAAAGGGCGAGACCCTGTCACCGCTACTGTTTTGTCTTCCCCTTAATCCACTAAATTGTCTACTTAACAGATTAGGTCACAGCTACAATTTGGCTCCCAGAAAACAATAACGTGTAAAGATTTCCCATCTTCTGTTTGTAGATAATTTAAAATGGTATAAATTCATCAGATGAGGAATTGAAAAGCACAACTGCAAGTGGTCAAAATTTTTTCAGATTATATAACAATGTCATTTAGTTTTGATAAATATGCAAAAGCAACTTTTAAAGCAGGAAATCTGCAGCACCAAGAAAACATCAGTTTGGGACAGGAATGTGATATAAAAGAACTTGAGCAAGAGTGTGTGTTTAAATACTTGGGAATTGATGAAGGATCAACAATAAAACATGAAGAAATGCAAATCAAACTTAGTAAAGAATATTTTAGAAGACTAATACTGAAAACAGCATTGACATCTAGGAACAAAGTCCAAGCTACAGTTCAATTTGCTTCTTCTGTCCAAACTTACACATTTGGAGTGACCGACTGGCCCCAAAAGGTATTTGATAAGCTGGACAGGAAAACAAGGAGGATGCTTCATGCTCATCAAATGACTTGGAAAAATTGGTACATACCAAGATTATATATTCCTCATTCTGGAGGAGGTATGGGCATCCTCGAAACTGATTACATGTATAGATCTGCAATCGTGGGACTGCATACATATCTGCTGACCTCATAAGATGCAAATGTAGTGATCATTTTGAAACATAAGAGTAAGTCTAAGAGGACTTTCCTGCTTAGTTTATCAGAAGCATATCGGCATCAAGCTGGAATGGAAATCAAACCAGAAGTACATAAAAATCAGGCAGCAAATGAATGTGCCAAAAAACAAAAGAAAGAATACAAGGTGAAGGATCAGATGAGAAGGCAAAACATGTGGAAAATGCATAAATATAGTTGCAAGTATAGAAAATTCTTGGAACAACTTCATGTTGACCAGGATGGAAAGCAGGAATGGTTAAGGAGAGGTGAATTTAAACCAAAAGACGAAAGGTTAATATTGGCAGCCCAAGATAATGGACTACGTACACGTTGATTTACAAAGTCCATTAAGCATGTGGGAGAAACAGACAAATGTAGATTTTGTAAAAACAGAATTGGAAAGTCAC
The DNA here is from genome assembly GCF_019279795.1 of Protopterus annectens. Taxonomy (NCBI): domain Eukaryota; kingdom Metazoa; phylum Chordata; order Ceratodontiformes; family Protopteridae; genus Protopterus; species Protopterus annectens. Next base: position 1,055,619,950 of record NC_056747.1, on the reverse strand, counting down.
ACATATTGTTGCTGGCTGTGACATACTAATGGCAGAAGGACTGTAGACCGAAAGGCATAACAATGTGGCAAGACTGTTGCACTGGGGATTGTGCGAACATTATAATAGAGAGGTAGCTGAAAAACACTTGAAACATGAGCCTCAAAGCATTGTAGATAACTATGAAGTTTACTATCACAAGGGCTCATCCATTACCAACAGTTCAAAAAACAGATATAGTTATCCATGAAAAGAAGACAAAAGTAGCACTGGTCATTGTAAGTGCAACACCCACCAACTACAGTGTCTTGCATACAGAGAGACACAAAGTCATAAAATACCAGGATTTGCAGAAAGAAATGAAGGCAATGTGCAAGATACCTGGACAGTTCCAGTAGTAGTGGGAGCAACTGGTCTTATAATTAAGAATTTACAATCATACTTAGATATGTTACCAACAAATGTCACTGTATGAATTGCAGGAGAATTCATTACTGGGCATATTGTGGGCGCTGTGAAGAGCACTTCTGGCTTATATCAAAGACTGAAACAATATTAATTTCATTAATTTTAATCATACTTTGACTTACAAATTGTTTCCATTCCCGTCATGGTATTAGAAACTCAAAACACATGGAGAAATTAAAAAAAGGTAGTCTTGCCAGGGGGACCATGAGAAAGCAAGAGGCCATGTATCCCAGGACCCTGAGATAGTCTCTGGCTGTGAGGCATTGCCTGATAAATAACTTTTTGAAGTATACAGGTAGGAAGGTACCCCTGTCCGGAAGGAGGAAAGCCTACTGAAGAGCAGAGTCCAGTAAGGCACCTAGAAACACAATCTTGTCTGTCATATTTGTTAGAGATTTTGGGATATTGATGATGAACTCCACTGAGGTTAAGTTTCAAGTATGAAACAAGTCTGATTTGAAATTTACTAGGCTCGTTGCCTGAATGAGGCAACCATCTAAGGGTAAATCTAAATTCCCCTTGTCCTGCAAAAGGTCATCAACAGGAATAGGCATTTTGCAAAGACCCTGGGTGTGCAGCAGATGAGCCAAAAGACAGCACATAACAGATAATGCCTTATATCTGCTCTGAAGTCCAAGAACCTTCTGCAGGACTCCTCTATGGGGATATGGAGGTATGCATCTTTTAGATCCAATGTTACCATGAAGGAGTTGGGAGACATCATGGGCAGTAGTTTTTGCAGAGTTACCATTTTGCATTTTGAAACCTGTAAGAATCTGTTGAGCCTTGACAAGTCTAGAACGGACCTCAAGGTACCTTCTTTTCTGGGAACTAGGAAAAGTCCTAACAACCTTTTCCTTGTAAAGATTTTGGCATGGGTTCCACAGAGCCTTGAGTGCACAGAAGCTCTATTTGGGTTAAGACCTCTGTCTTTTGGTTTGGAGGAATATATGAGAAGCCTGTGCAAATCAAGGGTTGCTTGAACATGAGTTTGCAACCAGTGTGAATGATGTTTAGCACACACAAATTCCTGGCAAGTTCCAGCTGAAACGAGGAGTTTGGACCTGAAGGCTGTCCTTGACAGTTTGCCTGGACTTGGCCTTATCCTCCATTTTAAGGACAGCCTCAGCCTTAGGACCAAAAAGAAAGTCTTGTCCAAGGGGGCATCAAGTAGACTGGATTTGACATGTTCAAGAAGAGACTGTTCCCTCAGCCAGGCATGTCTTCTAATGATGGATCCCGCGGCTGTTGCCCTGCTGGAGCCTTCTAAGGCATCATAACCGCAGTGTAGAGTGTTTGGCCACCTGAGAGCAGAAATTGCAGATACAATAACTCCTTTGAGAGGGACTTATTTTCAATCCCCATCAGATTGTTTCATCTGGTCAAGAATAGTTTCCTGACACTTCATATGAAACTGGCAGGTAAAAGCCCTCATGACAAGGGTAGCAAGGTACAGACTTTCTTTCCAAACTTGCCTAAGGCTCTACTTTCCTTGTGTGTAGGCAAAGGATTTTTGGAAGAGCTAGCTTGTACTCCCCCTTAAGGCCCTGAGTCACCACTTCAAGATCTGCCACAGGGTTCTTAAAAAAGAGTTTGTTGGAATCTACAACTATGCTAAAATCTGTCAATCTCAGAAATAAACCGTTCCAACGTCAAGCAATGCTTTCGGGTAACAACCCTTTCTCAATGCTAATACCATTACACAACATAATCATTTAAATAAGAGCAAACAAGTACCACATGACCACAGCCAGCATATTACATGACACTGCATAAAATTGCTTTTTTTAAAAATACATTAAATATTTTGTTGCATTCTTACTAAAACAGGTTTAATACTTACAGTACTGTTAAGATTGGGTTCAAACTCTGCACATAATCTGTTGATCCATTCATACTCTGTTTTAAAGAAAACCGTTTAAATCACCCCCTGGTTCCTTTCACTACTATGTCTATTACCCTAAACTTAAAACAATGGTCCTCATCCTTGTTCATATGATGTCTTCTTAGAGCATTCTCATCATTTCTCCTTCTTGTACCTGACTTATGCTCAATAAAGGAATTATATCAGACTTGTGCTCAATATAAGGAACCAAGGGGGGGGGGGGTGATTTAAACAATTTTCTTGAAAACAAGAGTATGAATGGATCATTACATTATGTGCAGAGTTTGAACCTGGTCTTAACAGTACTGTAAGTATTAAACCTGTTTTAGTAAGAATACAATAAAATATTTAATGTATTTAAAAAAAAAAAATTTATGCAGTGTCGTGATAAGTGTTGGGAGTGGTTTATTTCGGAGTATCATTTTCCCAGTTACCACAGTATTAACCTTATTACCAGAAAATCTGTCAATTTGTCAGATTTTTGAGGGGAAGGGGGAAGAGTGTCCAGTTATAAAGAATCCAGGAAGAGACTATCTACCACCTTTAAAACTGGGGGAATGGCAAGGGGTTTACGCTCAAGGAGATTAAGGAACTTCCTAATCCTCTTCTTGGATTAGGAGTAGTCCTGAGCTTCCCACTGGACGTGCTTCGTCAGGGTATTCAATGTTTCCACAAAGGAAATATCCTTGGGCGAAGGCTAAGGCAAGGTTCACATCAGAATCCCCATAGAAAGTAATGGATGCATCCTCCTCAAAAGTAGATTCAACATGATCAAAATCATCCAAGTCAAAAATAGTCATAAAACTACTGTGGTGGGGTATCCTTCTTTCTTTCACCAGGGGATGCTTCAAGGGGAGGCAGGAGTCTTGATCTGACGAAGGAAATCAAATCCTTAGCCAACCTCACTAGATCTTATTAGTAGGCGTATGAGTGAGAGCAGGTAGGCCTAAGCTGAGGTAAGGTGGGTGTAGCTTTTTTTTGAGTGGCCTTAGGTTTTGGCTTAAGCTTGACCTCTGTACCAGAACCTCAAGAAATGACTCCTGCGAGTGGTAGGCCAAGGCAATCTCCTGACAAAGAGCACTAGTCAGTAGCTGAAGCTTGTGAAGCAATCCCGAACCCAACCAAAGAGCTAAGTCCTTTAGTTTTTAAGGCAGTAGTGGGACCTGGAAGCATACCAGACTCTGAGCGAGTCTCAACAGAGGCTATCGGTTTGCACAGCAGAGAGTTATTGACTTTCTCAGACAGTCAAAAAGCACAAGAAAAGTTACCCAACAGGGTACTTGGCTTCAGACATATTATTTCTTTTCTGCAGACCAATACCACACTGACTAGCACTCTGCTTCGGACTCAGACAAGAAACAATGGATATCAAGGTGCTGGCCAATTACCTTTACACCCAAACTTAGTGACATTGGATAGGGCATTTGTCAGCTTCAGGAGGAGGGGAAAATATTCCCAGTAGTTGGGCCTGTCAATGAATTCCTCAGCGGGAAATCCCACCAGTCAAGACTGCAACAGTGAAACATTAAGAATATCTGTAAGGATTAATGCATCACCTACCCACTGGACAGAGGGTCCACTGCAAAACTCATGTAAAAATCTTGCCTAAGGAACCAACAAAATAGAAACCGCCACTGATCCTGGTACACAAACAACTGGCCTAGCTGGGGGATTTGAAAAAGAGAACCTCTGTAGTTTAGTGACAGAGAGGTCTCTCAAGTCTCGATGTTTGGCAATTTGGGATGCCATGTTCAGGTGGCATCCTACAAACTGTGTGTCTGTGTCAGCTGGCTTTTCTTTAAGTTTACAGTAATCTTCCAAGTGATAAGACAACTGGAGCTAGAAGTCCCTACACTGAGCAAGTAGATCCCTGGTGGATGCAGTGAGAAGACAGTCATCTATATCAAGGAACAAAGAACTCTTGCAGCCTAAGACGCGCTTCCACCACTGCCATGCATTTTCTATACACCCAGGGGAGTACCAAAGAGCATATTCTGAACTGTAAGTGACTTGCTCTTGGCTGAAAGTGAGGAGAACGCTAGAATGCTTCATTATCTTGATACAGCAGCAGGCATACTGAAGGTCTGTCAATCTCATCCAATTATCCTTCCTCAGAAGGGGCAAAGTAGACTGAACCATGACCATCCAGAACTTTACCGGTTTCATACACTGATTCACGTGACTGAGGTCTCTGGTCTTTTTCAGAACAAAAAACGAAACTCAAACTCTGGATTCTCACTGGTCTGGTGGGACCTCCTGGATGAATCACTTTTCTAAGAGCTCTGAAACATCTGCTGCTGCTCCCTCTGACTGGGTGGAAAGCCTGGGAATTTTTCTTTTATTTGCTGGGGGTAAAGCACAGTAAATAACAGTCTCTAGTGATCATCTTCAGCACCCAAGAATCTTGAGTGATGGCTAGCCAGGCTTGAGCATGCAGAAATGAGCATCCCTGATTACCTTTATAGTGTGGCAGTCAGGCAACCTTTCAGGAATACTGAAAGGATTGTTCGGTAAAGGGAACCTGAAATCCTTGATTATGTGGTCTGCCTCTGCCCTTGGGGTAATGTCCATTAAAACTGTTTAGCTCTCTGCCTCAGGACAGGTCTATCACCAGAAGAGTCTTCGGCAAAATTCTGGGACTTATAAAACAGTATTACACCTTTCCGGTTCCAGGAAAAAGTGCTTTGGGGGAGAGCAAAAATGTATATAGGGCAGAGTTTTGCCCTCCTGCTGCTTCTGGCAAATGTATCGTTGGACTTCAGTCCAAAGAGAGTTGAAAAATCAAAGGGAGCAATGATGAAGGATATCCTGAAGCCCTCTGGAAAACTGCAGATATATATCCAGGCATACTGGCAAATCACAATTGCCAGTGCCTGCCATTCTTGATGTGCCACTAGCTCCACTAAAGAGCAATAGCAGGGACCTGTTGACAGACTGAAGGGTAGATAGTTGTGATTTTGTTAGGCAAGTTACCCAAGACAGACAGAGCTCCTTAGTCAACTTCCTCTGGAAACGAGTCATATGGGCTCAGTAGTTCAGAGCGCAAAGAGGAAATGTCACAACCATAAGTCCACTTTACAAACCTGTCGAAAGTCCTGAACTCCCTGTTAGGGAGACAGAGGTGCTTCCTTTGAAAAGCTCCTTATTAGTTTTCTGCTGCAACTACCATGGCATCTACAGGGGGACCCTTACTCCAATATAGTCTAGTCCTCATACATAAAAACACTTTGTCTGGTGTTTTGTGAATCAGCTCCACCATACTGGGCATCTTTCAAGCCCACTGAGACACCAAATCAGTGAGTTCATAACTGGGTGGGACCACTCAGGAGGTAGACGAGTCATTCTCAAGCATCAAGGAACCCAAATCCTCAGGAAAAGGGGCTTCAGTGGACCAACAATTTGTTTAATCAATTTGAAAAGGTCTCTGAAGGAGACATCTAGAAGGGATCTGGTTGATCCAGCCCCTTCCTAAAAGTCAGTATCTTCAGTAAGTGACTCCTCAAGCGAGTCCAGATGCCCCTTTTAGCAATTCCTTTTCCTATGGCCTTCTCAGGTGGGAGGGCTCTGCTTGCAGCAAGATCTCTCAAGGCTTGCAGAGGTCAGCTGTCCCTGTTTGATGGGTTGAATGGGAAGAGCAGCAAGAAAAACCAAAGGAGGTCAGGACAGCAATGAGTGTCTGTAAAAGAACTTCTCTTGTTCTACAGAGAACCCTCTATCAAAGACCAAAGCAGAATAAAGTGCAAAAAATGACCCCTTTTGATCTGAAGTCCCCCAAAGACGAAATGTCCTTGGCCCAGATCTGGCTCAGCTTAAAGCTGACATTGGAGCCAAGCTATCTAGGGCCAAAGCACTTAAAGGAAGAGAACTCCAAAAACCTCAGAGCTGACACCTGCACCTCAGCTCTGACCTCTCAGCTCAGACAGTGTCAGAATCAAAGCAGACTAAACTCTCGGCAATGACAAGAGTCTCTTGTGGGTATCCCTTGGAGTAGTTGGCACCAGATCTGATGGGCTAACCAAAGGAAAAGCTAAGAAGGGTTTTGGTGGGACTTGAAGTGGAGCCTCCAGGGGGATAGATACTGGGAGGACATCCATCTGAATCTGTGTCCTAAGAGGTTTTTGCGTCATCTTATCGACATCAGCTTCTAAAAGACATCTCAATGATCTAAAGGACCTGAAGGAAGATGCCACAGCAAATGGCCAGGAAGACAGATACATCAATCTCTTTTGAAGGATAACAGAATGCTGCACAGGACTGGTCAGTTCCAGTGAAAAACAACATGGCGGAGATGGTGATCAAATCCAAACCTACTTCTGTGTGGCAACCTGATCTGAATGTCTACGTGTCTTCCGCACCAGGTCCAGGGATCTCTTCAGAGTTCTCTTTCTGCTTCTTTTTCTTTTCTCCTTTTTCTTGCTTTTCTCTCTCTAGCTCTCATTTTCTTTATCCTTAGAGCACTTGGGTTTGTCTCCCATCTTCTTAACCAAAGCAGATGCTGAAGCTGTGGATGTCGAATCTCCTGCGTGGGCAGAGAGATCATATTTGAGAACTAGTTTGTTTCTTCTATCTATCAGAACTCTGGTGCCAAAGGCAGCAAATGATTCACATTTGGCATCTAGACAGTCTACTCACAAACTGACACAAAATATGTGTATCTTGGAGGGGAAATTGTATGCCTGGAACATTGCACTTTTTAAAGCCAATGGCCTTGTCAGTCATAACATAGAGCTAAAAATGTTAACACACATTAAAACAGAATAAAAGTTAGCACTACAGAAAAACAATACTCTGTTATGAAAAGTAGTAACATTATGCAAAAAGGTAAGAAGGATGTTTTTGGAGTAGGGAGCAAAAGGTTGGGAAGAAGCTTTCCAAAACAAAATAGCTAAAAAAATAGAGTATCTAATAAAAACTACCTATGGTAATAGCAGTAAAGGACAGAAATAGATAAAGTGATACTTCTGCAAAAAGGAAGTTTTGAAATGGTCAAAAAACATCTCCTTGACAACTGTTCATGACTTGACCTAATTGATGGCAAAGAATAGTGGAGGCATTTGAAGACAGAGGGAATTCATGGGTAGGGGAGCAGCCTGAGCTCTTGATCCAATAACTTGAAAAAGGAGCACAAGTCAGATCCAATAACCCATCCATTGAGTTGGAAGGAAATGACATCATCAGATCCAAAAAGAAAACCCTTAAAACCCTTTCCATTTACACAAGCTGGATTTACAAGTGGTTGTCATTTTAGCCTCTAATTATCCTCTGGGGACTGGAGCCAGAAAGGCAAAAAAAAAAATGATCTTCCAGGCTATGAGCTGCAATGTTTTCAAGTTGGGGCATATGAGGGCCCTCTTATCCTGAGGCAGAAATCCTCTAGCAACAGTAATGCATATGTGCAGCTCCAAGAGGAGGGAAAATCAGTGCTGCCTGGGTCAAAAGGGTGTATATCAGTATTACTTCTGGTCTCTCCTCTCTTACCTTCTGCATCTCCAGGACTTGTAGAGGAATTGGAAGGATTGTATATAGGAAGAGCATGTCCATCTGAGAATGAAGGCATCTATTGCTCAAGCATCCTTGCTGGATTAACTTCAGTAGTACTTCCAATGGTATGTCACAGGCATTTATGGCTAGCCTGCCACAGAGGTAATATTGTGCCCCTCTCTGCTTGGTGATATACCACAACTGTTGTTTTGTCATCAACTATCTTGAACACTCACCCTCCATTTTCCATACTGGTTTGACAGCACTTAGTGCCAGAATTAAGATGATCATTACCTTCACATTTATATGCATCTCACCTGGAAATGCATTCCAAAGTGCTTGTGCTTTTAATTGTTGTGTGCACCCCAGGCTAGGACTGAAACATTGGGGAGAGGGGGGTTCCTCAGTAGCAGTAACTCCCAAATTCAGTCAGACTTGGGTGGACCATCACTTCTGCTCCTTGGATATGCAAGGTAAAATGGGGATCACTTCTTCCAAATACAGGGAGGATTCATTCCAGATAGATCTTTGCTACCCCTGGACCCTCATCATGTGCAATCTAGCCAAAGACAGCATCAAGATGGTGGAAGTCACATATCTCAGAGATCTGAGGCACTTTCTGGCTAGCACCTTCCCTTCCAGTCCTAAATTGAATAATGTTCCAAATGCCCCACCTTTTTACTTGGGGAGAAATGCCTTCTAACTGCTGCTATCTAGAAGGCAGTCTACAAATATCATGAGGATCTGATTTTAGCACGGGTAAGGATCACATTTGTGTCAGAACTCAAGGGTAGCAATTAGGAATGCCTACTTTGCCAAACCATCTGGTAGGAGACCTCCTACAAGCCTATATTTAGCAAATACGAGTTAGAAGTGACTGCCATATTAAGATGCTACAGTGCTTAAGCAAGCCCAGTCATTTAACGAAAGTCAAACAAGTGCACGCCTACTTTGGGCTTAGGGTTATAACAGATCTGTTAAAGAGCTGTGTGCAACAAGTAGCTGACAGACGTATGATCGATCTGACCCCTTATCAGACAATGTTCTGAGCTCCAGTGTAGAAGAATGCAGTGTATTAAAACACCTAATGTTCTTATAACAGGGATTACATTAAAATACAGGGCAAAGCAGCTTATGAATATTCAAAATTTTTCAGAACCTGAAATATTTCAAGTAAAACATATCAAATTCCTCCAGTTGTCTCCTTTTAAACTCAGCAACTTTATTTTCCTCATAAGTTTAGGAACCATTCACACTCCCAAGAGATAATTCCCTAATTTCAGGCACAATTTTGACTTAATTTCTGTGTTGACCTTGGGTGAATTCCTCCCATCCCCCACTCTGACTTTTTTCACACAGAGGAAGAAAATGCATCTTCGTGAAAGTTTCCTCTTTGAAGAGGGATTTTCAAACAGACCAGTTAATATTTCCTCTTGCGTTCCTTACATCATCTCAAATATAGAAGACTCAAGTAGGGGATCCAAAAGACTGAAAAGTGCTCCTCATCAGAAATACCATACTGAAGAAAGTTTGTGGTGGAAAAAAGAAAACACTCACCCTCTTCCAATGAAATAGGAAAAAGATTTCTAACTTTTTTGAAGACTCACTTTGAATTCTAACCTACAATGTTCACTGAATGGGACTAACATGGGTCCCAAAGCCTCTTTCTAGGATACTAATACAGTTTCTTATGACTGCAGGCAGAGTGAAAACAAAACAGCAAGTCTAAGCGAACTGCAACTAAACCTTTCACTTCTCTCACACGTACTTGTACTCATAACCCCACTCTCATCATTCTTAGAAATCTTCACTCCCTTTCTTGGCACTTATTTCTCCCTTTCCATTTCTCAGGCTGCTCCTTTCTGTAACCACAATATATATATTATAAAACACTTTGCAAGCTTTGTAATGGAATGATAGGAATCTACATTACATTTTGGTAATTTTCTTTACTTCTGGACTTCACAGCAATTTCTTAATGTAGTAATTATGATGACTCACAAGGAAATGACTGGAAGTAACTCAACTGTCTGTACACTAAACTCTGTTAACCAGAACTCTCAAGCAACCATAACAAAAATGGAAGAAATACAGTACAGTATGAACAACTCATTCAGTTTTTCATGTGATGAACTTAGTCCCCCCCCCCCCCGCAGAAACATACCTTACATTTTGAGATTTAGAGTTTGAAAAAAGAAGATACAAATAAACTGCCTCACTCCCCAACCTGAGAACAAGTCAAACCAAACAAGACTAATAGTTAAAATGTCAACACTCGCTCCATACTCAGTTTGCATCAGATTGCACATTCTCTCTCTCCAATCTCTGGCACAGTCTTCAGCTTTCATACATACAGTCACTCATTCTATCTCTTCGATCTCTCACACACACTGCTCAGCTTTCATACATCTCTCCGATCTCACACAGTCGCTTCTGCTTTCATACATGCATTCACTCTCTCTCCATTCAATTAATTCAATTCGAATCCACTCAGTGTGCCACTGAAAACCGTTCCATGTGCCACGCTTTCTAGCGAAAATAAGTTTAAAGTATTATTTCAGCCAGGCTTTTAATTACTGTATTTCAAAATCAAATCAATACAGTATTTATGGTATGGTATAGTATAGGGTACAGTATCTGTCAATTCTATTTTAATAGTAACTCTCAGCAAACCAGAAACTACACTTATCCAGCATCTACCAATCCCCATGGACACTGGTTGACAGAGTTTATTTACTGTTTGTGCATTATCCGTTTAATGTTACATTTCACATTTTTTGCTTGAATATTGTACAGTATACTCCGGAAACAATCAAGGATCTGATATTAACCTACGCGTCTGATACTTAACCCTAGGGTGAACATGAAATAAGGTCCCCAAGGATGAGTGCATTCTACCCCAATTAACAAAAGACAGCTTCATCCCCTCTCATAATGGAGATCTGCAGCTCATGTTTTTTAGCCACCAGAGGTATATTAGGAAGCACCAAGGTTTCTTGATCAGTATCAGTTAAGGCCACCATCTGATTTTATATCTGGTAGGCATCTTCTCTGGTAAAAGCTCTCCAGACAGGTAATAAACTACTGAAGCTCTGCCAGTGGGAGTTGGTGGAAAAAGTGCCACATTCAACATAATAGGCAAGTTCCTGCATCTAAAAGTTGATACCCTCTTTTTAAGGGACTCGCACCCTTTCTGTGTCATCTTTCCAACTTCTGCTTTAGCTCATTATGCTAAACAGCGCTCATATTTCTATTTCATTTTACTGATTGTAAATGTTTCTCTGCCTGAAATTAAAACAAAAGTTTTGCCAACTCAGCTTAGCAGCTTGAGTAAACATACTACAAAAACAGGCACAATCGGCAGTTGTGATCCAGGCCTAAAAAAGGTTCTGCAAATGTAAACTTTTTGGGGCTGTCTCCATCAATTATATCTGCTGAAGGATTCAGTCAATCACTGGAAAAAAAAAAGTTATGTACGAACCATAATGTTCCATCTGTATTGTCCATTTTCATTCTTCCTCAACTGTTGGGTTCAGATCTGGTCCTCTGATCAGACTGCCACTGTCTCCAGCTAGTGGAACACAAACTCTCAAGCTCCGCTCTTCAACCATAATGCCCTAGTCACCCAACACACCTCAGATCTTGCTTGCTGCCCTTTTTACTGCAAAGCAGCAAGAAATGACAGTACAACAGAATCTAGGACTCTGAGTAATAGCAGTTTCAAGAGCATCCTTCAATCTTTCCAAGAGTAAAGCAAGGAGGGTATTGGTGGGAGGAAAGTTCAGGAAGAATAAAAATGGACAGCAAAGATGGTGTGTTATGGGAAGTACATAACTATCTGATGTTGTCATTTTCTTTCATTTCTCAACTGTTGGGACAGAGTCCCCAGCTACCTAAATCCCAGGAGGATACTAAGGAAGGATACTCCTGAGCACAGACGAGCCAAGAAGTGCTACTCAACCCAATCTGGGTTGCATCTGTAGTCACTGTGATCATGGGTTGAGGGAGAACAAAGGGATGTCTTCCTTGTATTTGACTAGAGTGAACCTACCACAGAAGGAAATTTTTTTCAAGCTTGCATTATTTTGACTTGACTGAATAATGGCTGATAGAAAATGGACCACTGATTTGCTAGTGTCCACTGAAGAATCCTCAAATGGTACCTTGCCAATAGCAGTAGAATGATTGCCACTGACATGGATGCCAGTGCTTGGAGGATCAGACTAGCTTGAAAGCAAAGAACTTTGATCTTTTTGATCTGGAACTGAATTGCTTGAACTCTGGACAGAGGAAAAGAAGCTGTTTTTGAGTGACTGTACTGAACAAAGCACCAATGAATTCCAATATCAGAGTTGGTTCGAGATGAGATTTGTTGTAATTGACAAAAATTACCAGACGAGAGCATAACTGGAGTACATAGTGTCAAGTTTGAATCAGATGATGCCTAGTCAAAGTGGTTCTGAGACAGTTTTCCAAATATGGAAACACCCAGAATTCCTGCAGTCTTGAGTGCGCTGCTACTACTGCCTTACACTTGGCAAACACCCTGGAAGCTGTGGTGAGACCAAAGGGCAGAGCTTGGAATTGGTAAGGCCTGGCTACCAGCCAGAAGCGTTGATATCTCCTGGACCATCTGTTCATTTTTATGGGATAGTTTGCACACTGAAGATCTATCAAGCACATCCAGTCGTGCTCGTGCAGAAATGGCAGAATGGATTGAATCCTGACCATCTGGAACTTTGTGCACTGAAATGACTGATTTTGTTAGATGAGATCCAAAACTGGTCTCTAGTTCCCCGTTTTCTTTGGCACTAAAAAAGAATCATGAATACGTTCCGAACTCTTGCTGGTCTGGGGGACCGCATAGATGACTCTTTTCTAGCAGATTATCTCTATTGTTGCTGTTTCCCTCCAACTGGGTGGAACTTCAGTGATTTTGTTTGATACCAGGGGGTGGAAATGGTATTATATAACCTCTGGATATTATCCTCCGCACCCATAAATCTTTTGTAATTTCTAGCCAGGCTCTCTCGAGCAGGGATAAATGACCCCAGACTGCCTCAAGAGGTGGACAAGACAGGTGTCCTTTCATGACCGGTGATAGGATCTGTCACAGAAGGAATCACTAGATCCTTGGTTATGCGGACCACCTCTGCTGCATGGATGGCGTCTTCCATCAGAATTCACCCCCTCTGCCCCTGGGCGAACTATATCCACATGGATCTTGGAAGGGACCCTGGGTTTTTTTGAACCATATTTTCTATCTGCCTCACTGGTTTCTAGAAAAGGTCTGTTGAGGGGTCAAAAAACATATGTCTATATTAGAATCTTGAAAGCTGAAATGTCAACAGCTAAATGGCAAAAGCTCAAAATCGCGAACGGACACTTATGCAAATTTTTTCATTGGGAAATATTTGCTTGGCCGTCACAAATTAAAATAAACCTCCAAACCCTAACAAAGTGGGGGGGCTTTGTCCCCACACCACTCGATGAGAAGGGTCTATGAGCCCCGCACCCCCCAACTAAATATACCAACTCTGAGATTGTGCTACACTGAGGAAAGGGCAAATTCCCAATAATGTCCAAGTGAATTCTTTCCCGATTAAAAGATTTGCGTCAGTGGCTGTTTAGCTGTTGACGTTTTGGCGTTCAACAAGCTAAGCAATCGAGCTTTTAATACAGACCCAAAAAACATATACCCACAGCAGACAGGGCTTTTCCTTCCTGCTGACACCTAGAGATGGGGCTTGGTATAATGGTTAAGGTGTTTGACTCGCAAATAGAAGGCACACTGTTTGATTCTTACCTTTGGGAAGGAAATGGTTAGGCTTACAATGGCCTATTAAGAAAGCTAGCCTAGTAATAAACTATGAACTTATGATACCGTGAATCTAAGGAAAAGGGAACAAGAACACTTTGGGGGGATGATTGGGAGTTTGGCATAATGGTTAAGGTGTTTACCTTATAGGCACAAGGTACAGGGTTTAATTCAAACATGGAGTAATTGGCAAGGCTTAAAATGGTCCACAAGTGCAGTTAGCCTAGATCTACTCTATGAACCTATGAGTGTGTCTAACTTTGGGGCCAAATAAGGAACTTCTGTCAAAAAAGGCACCGATAGAGATTTGTAGGGTTCCGCGAAGTCACACTAATGTATTCAGGCATGTCTTCTGCTGGGAATGCCTGAACCCACCGCATATGAGATACCTTCAGCTGCATGGGTGATCAGCCTCATGGATAACTTTAAAATGGACTGAAGGATAGCCAACTGTGAGGAAATAGTGCACTCTACCTCAGAGGATATGGTCCCAGAGAGCGATTTGGAAAGTTCCTTAAATCAAATCCCTCTGAAGTCCGGTAAAAAGTGCCAAATAGTTAAGCAACCTAAGAGCAAAAGTCACTAAAGCATAGACATGCTTCAAAATCTGTCCAGCATCCTAGACTCCCTGTCAGGTGGACGGACAAAGGACCTTTGTTTCGCAAGTTTCTTCTTAGTGGCCACTGCTACAACCATGGTATCAACAGGTACTCCCTTGCTTCAAATGTTCTATCTTTAGAAGTTGCCAGGATGCTATCTGGTCTCTTATGGATAGGCTCAATCATGACAGACTCCTTCCATACCCATCCAGACATGAAATCAATGAGCTCGACAGGCGGAGTCAATCTGGAGATAGATGAGCCAGCGCCAAAGGCCTCCAAGAACAGAGACTCTTCTTGGGCAGAATTACTGGGGAGCCAACCATCCCTTTATTTTAGGAGTTTTAAGATGCCTCCAAATGAGATGCCATCTGGTGGTGATCGGGGGACCCTTCCCCTTCATCAAAGTCAGAATCCTCTGAGACTCTTGCAGACAGTCTAAGTGCCTCCTTTTACACTTCTTGCTAGGCACCTCTTTGGTGGGATGCTCTGGAGAAGTGTCAGAAGGGATTACTATACCCTGCTGGGTAGTCTGGAGCCTGGTTTGGGCTGGCTGTCCAGGAGGCACAGCTGAGTGAAGCTCTGGACGCAGAAACAAATGGAACTGGGTAGTCAGAGCTGAAGAGGGAACTCTGGGAACAGACACAGCTCTCTCAGCTACCTTGATGGCAGAATGCCTCAGAGAAAAGGTGACTCCCAGATCCGATAAAGCATGCTTATGAACCATCAGCTCCCTCCATCCCGAAGGCAAACTACTTGAGGAAGAAGTTGGAGCCAAGCTGTCTAGTGCCAAAACTCCAAGGGGCAGAGACAGCTCTGACAGTTTCAGAGTCTACTCTAACACCTCAGAGTTGTTGCTACGGCTCCGAGAGTCATCTGGCTCAGAACTGCTCAGTGCCAGGCCACTCAGACACCATCAGAGTCAAAGATGCCAATATCTTTGAATCAAATGTAGAGGACTCCAGGACATTCAGAGCGAATGACTCAAATCAAAGGTCGGATCAGAGGAAGAGTCAGCACCAGGGGAGTGGTGCTGACAAGGATCTCTGGAACAGATGGGGTTGGAGCCGCTAGAACTCCCATTTGAATCTGCATCATGAGGAACTTCCTGATCATCCTGTCCACATCAGCTTCTGTCAGACTCTTTGAAGACAGAATGGATGAGGCCGTGGAAGATGGTCTTGAATGGCATCTCGGCAACTGTTCCGAAGAGGGGGAGGGAAGCCAAGAAAAGACTGAATCTTAAAGAAGCTGAGGTGACTGAATCCAAGGAGATATTTCCAATCTAGGTCTTGGATCTACAATGGCCGGATTCTATATTTTTTTGCTAATTTCACTGGGGGGTTCTGATACTGGCACAGTAGAGGTAGACCATACCTCTCAACCTCTTAGAGCAAGAAATCTGAACAAAGCAATAAATAAGTGGGTGGGAAAAATATTGCTCTTACAAACTTAGAAAGCTGAAAGAACAACAAGTTTTGCATTAGCATGATTTTCTGAAGGGTTTGAAGTCCGAAACTAAAATATCTGTCATTTTCTAACTTCAGTCTTTAATGATTTGCCATTTGCCAGAAAACCCAAAATTGTATGAAAAAACGACCAAAAAATGAGGGAAACATCTGGACATTATGCAAAAATCTGTACAGTTGAAAGGTATGAGGTAGACTGATCGAGAGATCTTTTTCTTCTTTCTTTAGAGAGAGAGAGAGAATCGCCCTTTTTAAATCAACACTTTTGGGAGGTTGAGCCCCACAGGCTGTCAAAGCAGATTTGGATGGTAGCAAACCTTTAAGAATTAACAAATTTTTCCTATCTATCAAGGCCTGCGAATTAAATAGCTTACATATCTCAGAGTCAGAATCAAGGTGAGATGGGACTAAGCAATAGACACACTTGTAGTCTGTATCCAAATTTGGAATTTTATGGCTGCAGGAGAAGCACGTTTTGAAACCTAAAGGTTTCTCAGACATAGTTATAATAAACTCAACCGGGAAAACCAAGAAAAAAATTGTATATAGATTATATATATAAATATAAATATATATATAAATATAAATATATATAAATAGATATATAGATATATATATATACACATATAAAGATTATATACATATATATATATATATATATATATATATATATATATATATATATATATATATATATATATATATATATATATATATATATATACACACACACACACACTCGCACGCATACAGATACTACAAAAGGAAATGAGAAATACTAACAATGGCAATAAAGATACTGAAAGGTACAAAAGAAATACCAACAATGGTATTTAAAACATACTCAAGAGTACAAAGGAGTATAAAGATTTTACCTATAAAGATAGGTATTACAAAAAGGGAGGAAGAACAAAAAGGGTATAATACAAGAAATAATCCTAGCTCACATGAATTACTACTCGCTCAAGAGTTATCAGCGACCAAGTCCGTACGTTAAGGCAGCAAACGAGTTCTAAAGTATGTTGGATGACTACGGTATTGTAGGCAAAGGGAGCAGCTTGAGAGTTTCAATGTTCTATGAGCTGGAAAAAGTGGCAGAGTCAGATCCGAGAAGTGGATCTGAACCAAAAGATTGAGGAATGAATGAAAATGGCAACATCTGATCATCTGCTACAGAGAAACATTAAAATAAGAAAATGAGAAAACTAAAAGCCACTAACAGAGAAAGAATGTACTACATGGTGAAATTTATTTCTGGTGAGTTCTGAGTTATGCAACACTAAATGGTGAAAAATGAACATATGTAATAATGTGGCATATACAAGACAGTTATGGGCATACCTACATAATAGCCTTCTAGTCTAAGATGTACATTCACATCTCAAAGGGAAAAAAACTGTTTTTGTAATTTTCAGAAATACTTGAAATCATGACATTTGCATAAGCCAAATGTTGACTTACAGTTACACTTACTCTTCCTGAAGATAACCAGCATTATGATGTACTGTTACACCGAACCAAAGATGCACAATATACTAACATTACAAAATACAAAAAAATCTAAAACACTTGCGTGAAAAACAAATGGACTGCATAATGACCAACTTGCCTCCATTTATAACTATAGCACAACCACACAGAAGGAATGTCTTACACAAATTATGCTGGGGGACCAGCTGCCTTATATTACCACACCCAGAACTTTACACTGGAGGTTGTAGCACTTCACAGAAAGAGGAACAGCAGATATTGCTCAAAAAAGAAGTGAGCCTTTTTTTTCCAAGCAGCACTACTATAGAATCTGGTGTGTGTGTGAGTGCGTGTCTATTAGTGGGTGATGATGCAAGTGTCTTGCTTCCCTGCAAGAGTCAGAAGTAATTTGCATCTCTCTCAATCTATCTTTGAAAAAAAATTAATATTTTGTTAGGTATGTGCACTTACAGAGCTTGTGAATCTGCACAATACATCACGGTTTTAAAGGCAATTACAATTTATGTTATCAAAGATGTGTATATATTATGTTTCTTTATGAAGTGTTTAACATATACTTTAGATTACTTTGACCCATGAAGAGTGCCTTCAATGTTTAGGTTCAGGTGAGTGTAATCTGATGCAATTATAATCAGTCAAGAACAAGCATGTACAATCATCTCTCACAAGCTTTACATACTTTAACAAATCTTCCGCACAATGCGCTCTGCCTGGAGAGAGTTAACTCGTTCATTCTTTTTATGGGGTGACAGCAAGGCTTATTCATTCCCTAGAAGGGTGAAACTGTATGGCCCATTCATTCCCTGAATGGGATGAGAACCTAATAAGCCCATCTGTTCTCCTTGGAGTCAAGAGTCTAGTGTTAAAAAGCAGGCCATGTGCTGTTCATGTGGACACCACACCCCTCCTAGCACAACTTAATTTCCCTTGCTGGTTGCGATTTCTGCCATCACTATTTGCAAATGTTCATCCATCCAACTACACTTGCCAGTAATGACATCTCAATGATCCACTGGTATACTGTGCATCAGATTCACATATGCCCACAGAGATTTAAGTGTTACATAGGTGACAGCCAAGCAGCGGGCCAAACTATTTCCCTCACTGTCCCCAGGGTGGGAGCTGGCACTGGCCATTCACTCCCATCATCACCTGCCAGGTTCATGCAGCTCATACACCGCTAATCGAAAATGGGTCACCTGGACTGTGGTCAGAGCTTTATCAGACTATGACACTGAGATGAGCTTTAGGTGTGCAGCATTTTTTTTTTTTTTTTTTTTGTGTGTGTGTGAATGTAAGGCAAAAAAATCACTACACCACAAACAGCATGACTGCTCTGCCTCCCTGTTTTCAGCCCTCATGCCAATAATTTGAAAGATTAGGAATGCATACGAGATAGACACAGTTAGGGAAAGTACTTGAAATTAAGAAAGATAAAGCAAACTAGCCATTTAAAATAATTAAATCAAAATACAATGATATAAATATTTCTACAATTAATATACTCTAGATTCAACAGGATCATACCATCAAAACCATTTTTCTCAGGCAAGCAACTACAACATGTTGAAACATTTTTCTCTTCCTTACCTTAAATGCTGCACCAGCTCTGGGCAACTCTGAAAGACAAATTTCATTATTATTAACCATTCCATATGGTATCAACACATTTAACTCAGCGTCTATACATCTATTTTTTAATGTTGAGTGAAAACAAATAAAATCAACCATAGATGCATTAATGAACTGCGAGGAAAATCAAAGCTGTATTGCAAGAAAGCCCAAGCCAAGAAAAAGTTCTAGTCATCATGAAGGCCAGACTACTGACGCTGCAGGGTTAACAATTTTAGCATTAGTTTGTGAAAAGGAAGACAACAGCAATTACAAGTGAAGCATTACTACCTTGGTGATAAACATGTGGTACAGAAGGTGACGATGTTGAATGGAAGGCAAACAATCAAGCAAGCAGCTCCCTCAGAATACACTGCACATAGACCATAAGCAATGGTTCTCTCTACACAGCAATGAACAAATAAAATATACATAACATTTATTGTAATGACAAATCTGTAAAAACAGATATCTTCCGTCACCATGAGTACTGATGTCACAAGCATTACAGCCACTTGGCAAACAAACTTTACTAGTCTGTCTGGAGCCCTCATCCTTCCCATTAAGCATCTCTTACTCTCCATGTTTTTCAGTTACGCAACTGAGCTAGTATAAGAAAAGTCAAGGGGGGAGGCAGAGCTCCACAAATATGACAAAGTGGGGGTTGCCAGTAGAACATGTCACCAAGAACATGCTTTCTTCCCACAGGCCCATCACCATCACAAGTACATAACTTTTTAAATCTGGACAGACATATTTAATAATTTCTAGTAGAGGCCATAGCTAACATTCCTAGGTGGCCACCATGATGGGAAACAGAACAGCCCTTAAAGAATGCCTGCAACTGGAAACAAAATCCAGCTTATAATGCATTAATTGCAACATCACAGAAAAAAATCTACAGAAGTACCTACTGCTATCCTAGGAAGAGTTCTCGTAGTTACAGGGAGAGGTGATCTGCATCTATTGTGATGGAATTCAGTGCAATTAGTTAATTATATAAAAGGGTTTACTTAGAAACTTCCTTACCCTAAATTTAGCATAGGATTCTAACCACTGACCATATCTATGGAAAGATACGCTTCAGCTCGTTAGATAGTGGTTAATGAGTTGGAATTTTTATGTGAATTTGTAGAATGCATCTCTCTCTATATAAACAGATTTTTTATATACATTTTTCAATTGCAATTACAAGTTAGGCAAGCACAGGATGATCTGGCAATACTCGAGACATCCTCAAGTATATAAAAAGTTATGTACTCACCATAATGTTCCATGCGAGTTGTACCATCTCACCTTCATTCTTTACTGATGGGCTCGGAGCCGATGCATCGGCTCCGACATGGCCGTTTGCAAAGCCCAAGGTTTACCAGTGGCTCGAGACCAAACCCCTTATCCCATGATGCACTGCTGGAATTCCCTCAGATCTTGTTTGCTGCATGTATTATATCCATGTAAGAGAACTACCCTCCCACAGAGAGGAAGAAATGAGTAACCAGGATGAGACCAGTCTTCTTAATGTGAAGTTGTTCAATCTCACCATTCATTCTTTACTGATGGGTAGCATCACCAGCACCCTCAATCTCGGGTGGCTCACTGGAGTACTTTCTTCAGGACTGTAGATCCAAAGGAACCCCTATCCCTGGAGGCCTTATCTACTTTGTATGGAGTGATAGAAGTATGAGGTTTAGACTAAGTGGCTGCAGCACAAATGTTATCAAGGGGCAATTTGGCTTGGAATGCAGATGATGTAGAAACGATGATGTAGAAACTGCTCTGGTAAAATGAGCTTTAATCTTGTGTAGTAAGGGCATATTAGCAGCTGAATAAACAAAGGTGATGCAATTAGAAAGCCATTTTGAAAGCATTGTTTTAGCCACTGGTCTACCTTTTCTGGCTTCAGAGAAAGACACAAAGAGCTGGTCTGATGTTCTAACATCTTTTCTTCTGTCCAAATAATATCTGAGTGGTCTGTGAACGTCAAAGTTTGTGCAGCATATACTCAAGTTTATTGGATTGGTTAAGGAAAAAGACTGGGAACTCAATGACTTGGTTGACAGATTCCGAACAAACTTTGGGCAAAAAGGAGGGGTTTGTTCTAAGAGATACTCTATCAGCATGAAAAAACAAATAAGGAAAGCTGATAGATAAGGCTTGAAGTTCTGAATCTCTCCGGGCAGAAGTAATAGCCACCAGAGATATGGTTTTCCATGATAAAAATCTGAGATCACAAGATGATGCTGGTTCAAATGGGGGGAGAATTATATGAGAGAGCATAAAGTTTAGATTCCAGGCAGAATAAGTTTTCACTGGAGGCCTCATATGAAAAGTTCCTTTGAGAAAGACCTTGGACATCTTGTGGGACATAATGTTTAGCCTGTCAACTCAGAGATGAAAGTCAGATATAGCAGCCAGCTGGACCCAAACTGCAGCAGCTGCAGCTCCTTTATTACAGATCATAGTCAAGAATTCTAATATGGACGTCAAGGGGGCTTGATAAGGATCAATGTTCTGCTTAGAGGCCCATATGGAGAATCTCTTCCACTTAAGATATAATCTTCTGGTGGACGGCTTATGGGAAGACAAGAGGATCTAACTTGTCTCATTAGAAAGGTTATGAAGCCTGGCAATGAAAGGAATTGGAGTTAGCTTCAGTGACTGCAAGGAAGGATGGAGTTGCCCCGAAGGATGTCAGAAGGCCTGGAACTGGGTCCAGAATCCATGGATCCTTCAAGAGATGAAGAAATGGGAACCAAATCTGCCAAGGCCAATGAGGGGTTATGAGAATGATGGTCCTTCCCAGCGACTTTGCTTTCTGTAGAAGTCTGGGTATTAGCGGGATAGGAGGAAATGCAGAGAGACCCGGGGGCTAATCGTGTACGAGTGCATCTCTCAGGGATTCTCCCGGAGGGGGAATCAGGGCAAAGTAGCTTCTATATTTCGTGTTGATGTGACTGGCAAAAAGATCGCAGCAAGGCTGGCCCCATTTGCGGAAAATCATGTCTGCAAACTCTTGTTTGAGGGACCACTCGTGCGGCAACAAGATTGCCCTGCTCAGTTTGTCTGCCATCACGTTGGATCTCCCCGGGATGTGCGTTGCCAACAAAGCGCTGGGAGGAGACAGCCCATTGCCAAACTCTGAGGGCTCCTCTACAAAGGGGGTAAGACTTGGTCCCGCCCTGCTTGTTCAAGTACCAGACCACTGACACATTGCCTGTCTGAATTGCAGTCGTCCCTAGAGAGAGAGTCCTGGAAGTACTGCTCTCATCTCCAGAGCATTGATATGCAGATGTGATTCTTGATCCGTCCATGTGCCTTGGGCAGTCATTCCCTGAAAATGCCCCTCCCCCACCCTATCAGGGAACCGTCCGTGGTCACAGTGGCTACTGGAGGGGGTAGTACAAAGGGGCGTCCTATGGTTACATGAAGAGACGTCAACCACCACTGGAGCTCTCTCTTGCAAGAGTTTGCAATTAAAATCATGTGATTCATTGGAAGTTCCTGATAAGATCATTGAGTGAACAGGAGCCATTGAAGAATCCACATATGCATCCTTGATAATGGTATGGCCAAGATTGCTGTCACCATCAAACCTAATAATTTTAAAACTTCTGTGGCTGGTGCTATGTCCTTCAACACCAATGAGCTGACATGCTGACGAAGAAGAATGACTCTCTCGATTGGTAGTCGTAGAGTGGTGGTTGAAGTGTCTAACTCTGCACCTATATAAACGATATGCTGCGATGGCGAAAAGGCAGACTTTTCTGAGTTGACTGTAATGCCTAAGTGATTGTAGAGAGTGTCAGAGTGTATTCCCTTGCCTGAACCAGTTGATGCCTGGTGGTGGAAGTAAGGAGCCAATCATCTAGGTACGGAAACACCTGGAATCCTAGACGCCTCATGTGAGCCGTAACCACTGCCATGCATTTAGTGAACACTCTGGGGGCTGTAGTGCGACCAAAGTGCAGGGCTCAAAATTAATAATGATTGGCTCCCAGCCGGAAACGCAGATGATCTCTGGATGGCCTGGCCATTTTTATGGGGTAATACGCATCCTTGAGATCTACAGAGCACATCCACCTGTCTCTCCCTAAAAAGGGAAGCATACACTGTAGCATGACCATCCAGAACTTCTCTTTCTTCACAAATTGGTTGAGTCTGCTGAGGTCCAAAATACGTCTCCAGTCCCCTGTTTTCTTTGGAACCAAAAAGAATCTTGAGTAAGTTCCAGATCCTGCCTGGTCTGCTGGGACTGGCTGGATGACTTTCTAGCAACTTGTGGATCTCTATAGTTGCTTGTTCACTGTAACTGGGTAGAATGTCTTGGATTCTCCTTACAGGGGTGGGTGGATTGGAGAATGGCGTGAAATACCCTCCGGAAATAATAATTTGTACCCAGCTGTCGTTTGATACATCTTGCCAGGCATCTGGGTACAAAGATAAGTGACCCCCGACTGCTTCCAGAGCAGGACAGTTGGGCCTCCTTTCAGGTGCGCTGATAGGGTTGACCAGAGAAGTGATCTCTATTACCCTAGTGTTGCGGACCCCCCTCTGCCACGTGGGCGGCATCTTCCATTATTACCCCCTCCTCTGCCCTACAGGGGGGTTCACCACGTGCATCCTGAAAGGCTCCTTGGGATTTTCAGAACCACATTTTTCCTCGCCTTTGGGGTAAGGCCAAGTAGGGGGTGGAAAAAACAGACTCAGACAGCAGACAGAGTCTTTCCCTCCTGGTCAGAGTTTCCTTCACTTTAGGCCCAAAGAGAGAGGAGACATCAAAAGGGGTGCTGACAAATGAAGACTTAAAGGGCTCCGTGAAGGAACACAAGTGCATCAAGGAATGCCTTCTTAGAGCAATTCCTGTACCCACTGCCCTACTCGTCCCATCGGCTGCATATATGAGACACGTGGACAAGTTCACAATGAAATTTAGGGTAGCAGGCTGGGTGGCAACTTTGTCGGAAGCCCCTGCAGCTACAGTACCCTGAAGAGCATCTCCCAACTCCTTAAGGAGATCTCTGCAGTCTGGTAAAATGGATCAAACAGTTCAGGGATCTGTGTGTAAAAGTCGCTGACCTAAACATGCATTTCCCACATCGATCCATGATCCTGGACTCTCTGTTAGGAGGATGGATTGACGAGGAAGTCTCAGACATTTCCTTTCTGGTGGCCGCTGCCACCACCATGGCATCAACAGTGACTCCCTTTTAACAAAAAGGATTTATCTACAGGGGCAGAAATGAAATTATTAGGCCTCCGAGTGACAGGTTCCATGGATTCTGGCAACTCCCACGCCCTCCGAGAGAACAGCTGCATGAGCTCATCGAAGGGCAGAAACACCCATTAAGTGGAAGGTTGAGACCCGAAAGCCTTCAGGAGAACTGACTCATCCTCAGTAGGGCTTTTGGATAGCCAATCACCCCTCTGCCGAAGGATCTCTAGTATCTCCGCAAAGGAGATATCCTCAGAGGGGGATCGTGGGGACCCTTCTGACTCACCAAGTCAGTGTCAGATGTCTATGACTCCTGTGGGGAGTCTAAGTGCCTCCTCTTTCACAATATCTTCCCGGGGGCCTCTGGGGAGGTCTCTGAAAAGCAAGGGGCACCCTGTGGGGCTACCTGAGGCTCAGGGTCTCTACGCTTGGCCTGGATGATAGAGGCAGAGGTGGACACAGGCGCTTTGGGGGAAGAAGAGGCCAGACCTGGTGTTGATGCATTTTGGGACAAGGCTCTCCTCATGGCTTCAAAGGCATCACGGCTCCGATGAGGAGTTGACAGACCCAAATGAACCACCAGCCCCTTCCGCACTGTGGCTGTGGGCTCAGAGCCAGAGGTAGGAGCCAAGCTCTTGCGATCAGAGGCCCCGAGAGGAATAATTGGCACCTACAAGTCAGTGCGACTATCCACCCCGCACCAGACAGGAGAGTGTCGGTTCCTAGAGTCCCTGGTCGGTGCCAAGGACGTCAGAGTAGATGGAACCGATGACACTGGAGTAAGTCTCTGCTCTAAAGGCACCACGATCAGCAGGTCGGCCCCCTCTGACTCCGAAGGTCTGGTACGGCTCTGAGAAGCAGCAGTCAAATCTGGGGTGGTGGTCTTCGGTTCCGACACTAGGGTCAGAACTGACAACAATTTAGCAAGGCCTGGTGCCTGTAACAGCTTCAGCACCAATCGGTCCATATCCAAATCAGAGAGGCTGACAGAAGACCTAGAGGAGTGCACCAACGGTGCCGATTGAAGGAGTGGAGATGCAGGTCTCTCAGATACCGGCTCCAGGGCTGTGGGCCGGCTCCAAAATGAAAGGACACTCTGCTCCGAGAGCTGTGGAGCCGATGTCCTCAGATCCTCCAACTGTTTTGACTTTTTTGATTCTCTAGAAACCTTGGAGTCTCCTGAAGACTTGGAGGACTTGCTGGCCCCATGCTGGTCACTCAAAGCTTCAGCAAGCCTCTATCAACAAGCTTCCTTTTCCTCTCCAACAATACCCTTGAGGAAAAGTGGCAAATACTGCAGGACTGCTACAAATGCACAGCACCTAAACAATATACGCACTGAACATGCCCATCAGTCACGGCCATCTTTTGCCTGCAGTCTGGACATTTCTTGAATCCAGACTTTGGGTGTTTGTCCTTATCCTCAGACATATTCAAGAAATTCCTTTAGGCTTAACACTACAACTAAGCCACACAAGCCTAAATGAAGCCTAAAAGTCACAGTCAGTTATGTATCACAAACCACGCCTAGGCTCAAATTAACAAGCCTAGAAAAACAATAGAAAGCGCGCGCGCACACACACACACACACACACACTAAATGGGCCCAGAGGAAAAAGGGCCAACACAGCTAAATATGTATATCTAAGCATCTATATAGTTAAGGAAACAACCAGGCCAAACACGAGGCCACTACAACTAAGCTATTCAAAAAGCACACGAAGGGTAAGGAAACTTATATAAATCTAACAAAACTACTCCGAGACTAATCTAATTAATAAGAAAAATTATTAAATAACATGCGAAAAATGCGGTTTTTTTTTTTTTGTTGAAAATTGGCTCGAGCAAACTGGAACCACTGAGCTCCATGCTGCAGCCAACTAGATTTGAGGTAATTCCAGCAGTGTATCATGGGATAAGGGGCTTGGTCTTGAGCTACTGGTAAACTTTGAGCTTTGCAAACGGCCGCGTCGGAGCGGATGGATCAGTTCCAAACCCATCAGTAAAGAATTAACGGCGAGATTGCACAACTTCACATCTAAATATTCTGCATGAATACTGATGCATCAAACAACCATGTTGGCAAGTGTTTTAGTATGAACAGAAGAGCAATGCTCATGACAAAAGAAAATTTTGTCTACTTTAAACATGTGAAGTAGAGTAAGAAGCAGCTGAAACATATTAATTTCATCTGCCTGGTGAGAGAAAGAACACATGACAAGAACTTTTGGAACATTCCCGGACTTATGAACAAGCATTTCATTTGTTTCATATAGCAAATATTTGTATATTAGTCATGGTGTATGATGAGCTTAAGTTTATATTATAAAAACTGCATTCTTCTTTTCAGAAAAGACTGTGCCTATATAGCACCTATATATTTAAAGATTATCCTGTAAAATTTTAATGAAATGTTAATATTTTTAAATGACATATCCAAGTCTGAGTTTGTCTCAATCTCATTTTCATTGATGTCCTGATGTTGTTCATCAACTGGGGGCTCTTATGAGGTATAGGATGGCTAACAGGTTTGTATTCAATTTAACTGAGGCATGGTAGATCCAAACAGTAATATGCTGCAGGAGAAAGAGGAGGAAGAATAAAGCAGCAACAGTCCATATTCTCAATGAACCTGATGAGATAAGCAACTATGAGACAGAGAAATTTGATCATCAGATGACTTTTGCCAATAAGGAATTATTGTTTTCATAAATGTGCGTTTTCCTTACACAACTTAACACTCTTCTACTTTGTCTAATAACATACTTACATTCCATACCTAGATACTTTGTCATTACCCCTTTATTTTATTTACAGTTTTTTTTTTTTTTTTTTTTTTTTAAAAACTCACAAGCCACCTAACCCTTGCTCTTACCCTTCTTTCACCAGCAATGCCCTGCTACTTATATAATCATTCTACACTCTCATTTCCTTCCTCTGAGGTACTCTCCCAAATTCTCCTTGGCTAATTATTTTGTCAACTTTGTTGCGTGTCTAATCTATGCAGTCCCTCCCCCCTTTCCTGAGCAAAGCAGATAACTATAAACATTGTAAAATTAACTGCAAGATTAAAAGTTCAATCAGCTAGCAATCCTCTGACGAGCGATCAACTGTTTTCTCATGCTGTAGCTTACCAATTTTTTAGGTTTAAGATCTCAGCCTCCAGGCTAAATTCCCTGCATCGTTTTATTCCTCTGTACAAGAAACAAACACCCCTCAAACCAAAAAAAGGAGGATATAAATGCCCATCCCTTCAGTCTTTACTTTTTTCCTCTGTTTCTAGTTAACAGTACAGCCAGGACTGACCATTCCCAACTCTCACCACCCAACTATCAGCCCCCCACCCTCTAAAAGTTTATCTAAATATTTCTGACCTTTATCCTGTACATTATTTTGCTCCATGTCACTCACTCAATTCTGCATCTACCTGATTCAAGCTAGTCTATATCCCACAGAGTCTAGTATTGCTTCATTCTCGCTGTACTTGCACTTTTCCTTTGCCTAACTTCTATACAATATTCTTTTATTTCTTTAATGGCCTCTTAGCAGATTCCACTTCAAAACTGTCATTCATTTTAGCTTGTACATGTAACCAAAATCTTACTTGTTCTATGCCTTCACTCGCTGTTTTCAGAGCCACTGTCTACCACCAATTAATAGGCTTCCACCCACATTTAACAGTCACTCTGTTGCAAAACTAACTATGAATTTATGGAAAGGGTGGATATATTTTCCTGCCATCTCTCAAAGTAGGTCAGTAATGCTCTTTGTAGCTCAGCTACTTGAGACTTAAAACTTCTCTAACAAGTAGACAAGTAGTTTTTAGCTCCAGCTTCAGAACAGTATCTACACAATGAAGAGATTGCTCTTCATTACTGACTTTCTTCTGCTATTGGAATGTTACATTTTCCATAGGTAATTTCCTTCCCAGGACGAAAATAGAAGTTATGTTCTTACCATAACGTTCCATGTTAGTTGTCGTCTTCTCGCCTTCTTTCTTGCTGGATGGGTTCGGAGCTGACCTCGGCTCCGACTCGGCCACTCTAAAAGCTCGAGAGTTGGTTCCACCGGCTCGAGGCTCCCCCTATATCCCACAATGCTAGGCGTGAGTTACCTCAGATCTCGTTTGTAAGCTAGGCCCAGCTTATAATAGCAATAGAATAATTATAAACAAAGTCCACCTCTATAAACCAGGGAGAAGAGAAGGGTGACCTACATCCTGATCCAGGAAAATATGCACAGCAGCATATACCTAAAGTAAAGAGGTGGTAGAAAGAGAGGTCACAATCAAACTCCTCTAGGTCTGTCCAGGCCAGGGGAAGGAGGGTGGGGCCTTAAGAAAGAAGCGAGAAGAAGACAACTAACATGGAACGTTATGGTAAGAACATAACTTCTATATGTTAAGTTGTCCATCTCGCCTTCATTCTTGCTGGATGGGACCGTCCTAGCACCTTGTCCCGGGTGGCCTAACGGAACAGACTCTTGAGAACAGTGGAACCAAAGTTAGCTCTATGCCTAGAAGCTAAATCCAACTTATAATGAGAAATGAAAGTGTGAGGAGTAGCCCAAGTAGCAGCTGCACAAATGGTGTCAATAGGCAGTCTGTCTTGGAAGGCTATAGAAGTAGCCAAAGCTCTGGTGGAATGGGCTTTAGGTTTGTTAGGCAGCTTTTGGTGTCTAATTTCATAAACAAGGGAAATCAGAGATGTTAGCCATCTAGATAATGATACCTTTGAAACTGAAAGTCCCTTTCTGCCTTCTGCATAAGAGACAAACAGCTGGTCAGATTTTCTGAATTGTTTGGTTCTATCCAAATAGTACCTTAACTGACGATGAACATCTAGCCAATGCAATTTTGTTCAGACCTGTTAGAATATTCTGGAAAAACACAGGAGGTCAAAGCTTTGATTCAGGTTAGAGGCCGAGGCTATCTTAGGTAAAAAGGACGGGTTGGTTCGTAAAGATACCCTGTCCTTATGGAACAACAGATAAGGAGGTCGACAGCTGAGTGCATGAAGTTCTGAAACTCTTCTAGCTGAAGTAATAGCTACCAGAAAGAGTGTCTTCCATGATAGCAATTTTAAAGAACAGGAAGCTGCAGGTTCGAAAGGGGAAAGAATCAAAGAACTAAGAACTAAATTTAGGTCCCAAGGAGGAGGAGGATTTCTTATAGGAGGTCTGAGTAGAAAAACTCCCTTCAAAAAAGCTTTGCAAAGCTTGTGGGACATTATGGCAGACTCTGAAATGCCCACATGAAAGTTAGAAATAGCTGCCAATTGAACTTTAAGAGTAGGAGATGAACCTGCATGGAAGAGTTCAGCTAGAAAATCAAGGACCATTTGGATGGAAGCAGTGAAAGGATCTATGTCCCTTCCTTGAGCCCAATAGGCGAAACGTTTCCACTTACTCAAATAAATCTTTCGAGTGGAAGATTTATGGGAAGCTATCAAAATATCTCGAACAGATTGAGATATTTGAGGAAGCCTGGCTAAGGTTGGAATAGGAGGAACCAAGCAGTGAGGTTCAGAGAGGGAAGGGAGCAATGAAACTGACCCGACTGATGGATCAAAAGATCTGGAACTAGGTCCAGATGCCAAGGTTGCTCCAACAGAAAATGATGTAGAAAGGGGAACCAAACCTGTCGAGGCCAGTAAGGAGCAATGAGGATCAAGCAGGCCTTCTGAGCGATAGCTTTCTGTATCACTTGAGAGATTAGTGGGAAGGAGGAAATGCATACAGAAGTCCCCGGGGCCAAACTTGGACTAGAGCGTCTCTGCTGGGCTGACCTGGTAGCGGGAATAGGGTGAAATAATCTCTGCACTTGCTGTTTTGGGGAGTAGCAAAAAGATCGCAGCAAGGCTGACCCCACTTGAGAAAAATTTCTCTCACCACAGAGTCTTTCAGAGACCACTCGTGAGGCATGAGGATAGCTCTGCTCAACTTGTCCGCAATTTGATTGGACTTCCCGGGGATGTGCGTTGCTATCAGAAACCGCTGAGAAGAAATCGCCCATTGCCACAGTCTGAGTGCTTCTCGACACAGGTGCTAGGACCTGGTTCCGCCTTGTTTGTTGATATACCACACTACAGACATATTGTCCGTCTGGATTGCTATCATTCCCAAGGGAAGAGAGTCTTGAAGAGCTTGCAACGCTAAAAGCACTGCTCTCATCTCTAGAACATTTATGTGCAAGTGGCATTCATCTGGTTGCCATGCGCCCTGGACAGTTCTGCCCTGATAATGCCCCCCCACCCGATCAGGGAGGAGTCCGTTGTCAAGAGTAGCAACCGGAGGGGAAGGAACAAAGGGTCTTCCCAATAAGAGCTGAGGGGAAGACATCCACCACAGAAGATGATTTCTGCATGTTTGCGTGATCATAATGGTGTGAGACATTGGAAGTTGCTGGTACGACCATTGCGTGAAGAGCATCCATTGAAGGATTCTCATGTGGAATCTGGCTAATGGAAGCAGAGGTATGGCAGCCGCCATAATCCCCAACACTTTCAGAACTAGCCTGGCTTTGATTCTGTTGCTGCTGAAGAGGAGCGAGACTATTTTGTGTATGTCTGTTATTCTCTGATCTGTTAGTCTTACAGACATGTTGACTGTGTCTAGATTTGCGCCTATGAAGGTAATAGTACGACAAGGCGACAAAACAGACTTTTCGAAATTTATTGAAATGTCTAAATTTGACAAGTGCGAAAGGTGTAGTCCCTGGCCATTAGAAGAAGATGCTTGGTGGGAGCTGTGAGGAGCCAGTCGTCCAAATATGGAAACACCTGGAATCCTTGTCGTCTCAGGTGAGAAGCTACCACTGCCATGCATTTGGTAAACACGGGGGGCAGTGGTGAGACCAAAGGGCAGGGCCCTGAATTGAAAATGACTGGTTCCCAGCCTGAAGCGGAGGAATCTTCTGGGCGTCTTTTCATTTTATGTGATAGTGCATCCTGAAGATCTATAGAGCACATCCAGCTTCCCTTTCCCAAAAGGGGAAGGATGGACTGCAGTGTGACCATCCGAAATCTTGTTTTCTTGACTGACTTGTTCAAGATACTGAGATCCAAAATTGGTCTCCAGTCCCCTGTTTTCTTTGGAACTAAAAAGAACCTGGAGTAGATTCCGGATCCTTGCTGGTCTGCTGGAACTGGCTGAATTGCTCTTTTTGCAAGCAGCTTTGAAATTTCCAAAGCTGCAAGATCCCTTTGAGCGGGTGGAACATCTGGAAGGGATTTTTTTGATTGGTTTGGAATGCGAAGGAAGGGAATGGAATAACCCTCGGAAATGATGGACTGTACCCATTTGTCTTGAGTCAGGGATAGCCAGGCTTTTGGGTACAGTGACAATCTTCCCCCGACTGCCTCCGAAGGTAGGCAGTCGGGTAACACCTCAGGGATGCTGAAAGGGCTCATCAGAGAAGACTTCACGATTGCCCTGGTTCTGCGGACCCCCCCTGCCTCTAGGGCGACGTCTACCATTGTTGCTCCCCCCTCTGCCTCTGGCGGGGAACCGACTTTGTGCGTCAGGCGAAGTCCCTTGAGATTGTTTACGGAACCACATTTTCCCACTTTTCTGGCCTTTGGGGTAAGGCCTAGAAGGAGTAGAAAAACTGACTCCGACGGCAGAAAGAGTCTTGCCATCCGTCTCGCACCTAGTCAAGGTTTCTTTCACTTGAGGACCAAAAAGAGATGATCCATCAAACGGGGAATTAGTGAAAGACGTTTTAAAGGGGTCCGCAAAGTTGCATTACCGCATCCAGGCGTGCCTGCATAAGGCCACACCTGTCCCTGCGGCCCTGCTCGCTCCATCAGCCGCATAAGAAAGGAGGCACATGGAGGAGTTAGCTATGGAGTTCAGGGTAGCCAGCTGAGTGTTCATCTTGTCCTGAAAACCCGCAGCTGTAGGATCCTTCAACATATCACTCGCTTCCTTGATCAAGTCCCTTTGAAGACGAGTAAAATGGCATAGGTAGTTCAGCGAAAGCATTGCAAAGGTCGCTGACGAGAACATCCGCTTCCCGTACCTGTCCATAGACCTGGATTCCTTGTTAGGTGGATGGACAGGCACCGAAGGATCAGCTAGTTCCTTCTTGGTGGCAGCAGCTACCACCATAGCATCCACAGAAACACCTTTTGTGAGAAATTGCTTGTCAGTTGGTGCTGTTATAAATTTGGAGAGTCTCCTGGGGGTAGGGTCCACTGAATCAGGAGCCGTCCAGGCCTTCTTTGCAACCACCTGCATGAGGGGATCAAAGGGGGGGGGGACACCCAGGAGGTGGAAGGGCGAGAGCCAAACGCCTCAAGATACACAGATTCATCCTCCGAAGGGTTAAGGGCTGGCCAATTTCCCCTCTGTTTCAGGATCTCTAGAATGTCTGCGAAAGAGACATCTTCAGAAGGGGAACATGGGGAACCCTCAGAATCCTCTAAATCTGTGTCAGAGGTGACAGACTCAGGTGAGTCTAAGTGCTTCCTCTTACACTTTCTCTTCCTAGGGGGCTCCCCTGCCAATTCAGGAGAGGCCTCGGAAGAGGATGAGATCCCCACAGGGGATTCTTGAGGAGCTTGCTCTCTGCGGTCTGGGATGAGGGAGTGAGTCGACATAACCAAAGGCACCGAAGTGGGAGGGGCGGACGGAGCCGACTGTGGAGTTGAACAAGGTTCCAACACACTCCGCATGACCTCGAATGCACCCCTGTCAGGCAGAGCCAGAGGTCCCCGCTCCGAGAAGCTGAGAACCTCCCTCGGCACCGACAGAGACGGCTCCGAGGCCGATGTCGGAGCCGAACTCACCAGCGCCGAAGCACCTAGAGGGAGAGGGGGGTCGGACAAGGGTCCGATGCCACTCACCCCTCGAGCCGGAGGGAAGCCCGGCCGAGATTCTTCAAAGGAAGAAATCAGAGCCGCAGCGGGCCGAAGACAAATGTATCGGCTCCGACGCTACCACAGTCTCGGTTCCGAGAAGCCCCGGCTCCGAGCTCAAAGGAGTCGGAGGAGGAATATTAATTGGAACAAGCTGAGGCATCGACTGAGGAGTCGGACTCTGGAGCATTTGGGCCAGTGCCTCGGACTTCAAAAGTCTACTCACTACCCTCTGGAGGTCGTGATCTGATAGCCTCGATGACCTGGAGGAGTGAGATCTATGGCTCCGTTCAGACAGCAGGGGAGACGCTGGAGCCGAATGAACGGAGCCAAGGGACGGTGACCTCGATCTCTTTCTAGATGTCGGCTCCGATGGTATGATCGGAGCCGACCCATGACTCTCTAATGCCTCGGCTCCAGCCGGAGCCGAGGAAACCACTGAAACAGCAGTCACAGACTCATCGGCTCCAGCCGGAGCCGATGAAGCAGTAGGCTTCAAAGCCTTAGGCCTCGACTCTGAAGCTGGAGCAGAGGTCCTAGAAGCCTTAGAAGGTTTCCCAGAAGACACAGGAAGGGAACCTTCAGGCTTAATTAAGCCCCTCAAAATGAGCTTATTTTTTCTCTCCTGCAGAACTCTAGGGCTGAAGCCATGACATACAGCACAAGAGTCCTGCAGGTGTAAAGGTTCCAGGCAGTACACACAAGAAGTGTGACCGTCTGTCAGAGACATTTTCTGACAGCACGAGTCACATTTCTTGAAGCCTGAGACCTTTGTATCCTTGGACATACTCAAGGAACCTGAAGTGTAATCACACACAAAAACACACACACAGATTACACTGATAGGATTAAAAGGGAATTATTTAAAACTAAAGGTAAATTAATAAAATTCCCTAAGTAAAACACATACACACTTCTAAGGAAAGGGAAGGAAGGGCCCGAAGGCCTTAGGGAAGAACTAAGTGTTCTTTATAAAAGGAGGGGGCTGGAAAGATAGTAAGGGATAAACAAGTCCACTACACTAAGTGGGAAAGAATTTTACACTAACTAGCCTAAGTTTAAAGAATTTAAACTAGTCTAAACTTTCACTAACCTGGAGCCGGTAGAAAACACACCTCGATCGCTGTAGCGGCAAACGAGATCTGAGGTAACTCACGCCTAGCATTGTGGGATATAGGGGGAGCCTCGAGCCGGTGGAACCAACTCTCGAGCTTTTAGAGTGGCCGAGTCGGAGCCGAGGTCGGCTCCGAACCCATCCAGCAAGAATGAAGGCGAGATAGACAACTTAACATTCCATGTTTACATGGTAGCAGGAACCCTACCGAACACTGCAACAGGAGAATTGTGCATCTTCTTCTGTCTATACACAGCCCAAAATTATAGGCATTCTTATTTTTATAAGAAGTTTGGCAATCATATTTATCACCTTTTAAAAATCATTAAAAAAAATGTGGTACTTGCGTATTATCACAACCAGGTTCCAAACCTGACATCATTCTTCATGTTATGCAGAAAACAGTATACAGCCACATTTTCTAACGGCAGCTGTGAGCAATCCTAAGTGCGTATAAAAGCCAACAGTAGCTCTGAAAAAAGTTAAAGCTACGAATGTCAAAGAAAGATTCACAGACACCAAGGCACTTTGTTGGCTCCATAAACTGGTGAGAATGAACTTACCTCCATTATTCTGCGATTACACATTATGAATGACAGTACATTTGTGTAAAATCTTACCATAACAGTAGACGTCTTCTCTTCACTGTTGCAGTATTCCTACTGTAAGGGATATCCTGCCAAGGATAAACCATTGCCTACCCAGTATACCAAAGCCTTTAGTATCTAGAGGCACCATACGTAACCATGTATGCTCTCTATGCAATAAAGTGACATACAGATGTACACACTTCAGAACTGAAAAGCCTCAAGAGGAACAGAATGCTCCTATACAGGTGCATCAAGAAAAAGTGAAACAGAGAGAACCACCCCTTGGCCAGGAGGGCAAGGAGGAACAGAATGTTTCGAGGGATCTGGAGGAACATGTGCATCCAGAATGAGAAATGACAGAGGGAGAACCAACCCTTGGCCAGGAGGGCAAAGAAAACAAGCAATCAGAAGGGAGTGTGTGAATACTTCAACAGTGAAGAGAAATACAGCTGCTGTTATGATTTTACACAACTGTACTATGTTCTTCCATAGCATTGTTGCAGTATTCCTAACGTAGGAGAGAGCGCAAAAACTCAACAGGAAACCTGGGAGGAGGAAGGCACTGAAGAACTTTCAAGAAACCCATGTATGCAAAGCCAGCCGTAGCCCTGGAAATATCCAGCTTATAATGCTTAGTGAAGGTATGGACAGAAGACCAAGTAGCAGTCTCAAGGATGGTATTAGTATCTAGTCCCTTGAAAAAAGCAGCACAGGAAAAAAAACGCTCGGGTAGAGTGAGCTTTTACTGTTTATACATTTGCCATGAAAGAAATAACAAAGACATTTTTTTAGATATCCAATTAGAGATAGTCTGCTTAGAAAGAGCTAAACTCAAAGAAATGGGATGAAAAGACACAAAGCTGCTCGGATTTGCAAATAACTAGTTTTATCCAAATATCATCTGAGCTGTCTATAAAAGTAAAAAAACACTAGAGGCCAGCATATACAGTCCAAAATTTTATTGTAATAGCTAATAAGGACATATAAATGCCCAAAAATGATTCCAATATCAAACCGGTTTCGGCAGATGCCTTCTTCAGTGAAAATTAGTCATTCAAATAAGCACAAGACTTCATGAATATTTATATAGTGCCCCAACCAATGGTCATCAATAGTACGATCCATACCCCTGTTTATTAACAGATTGTAAAAACCAAAATCCTTATAGGACAGCATTTTAATGCCAATAGTGCTGAGGCTTACAAAAATACATCATATTTGTACATGGATGTTGTTTAATATTTAGAACAAATAATTGGTCTATTAATCAAATAATAATGAACTTAAACAAAAGAAAATAATGCCCTGCGTATTCATGGTATAAATACCATTATATATAGTAATACACCCAGCAAAAATGTTAAAGCATACTCATCCAGGTAAATAATGTATATATTTTTCGTTTTTTATATATAGAAAATAACCATATGAGCCAAGTTTAAAAATTGTGTGTATAAAACATATACTTATCATAAATGGTTATTTAGACCAGGTGGAAACAAGGCTCCCAAATGGATAATCCAATATTTTTCCTTATGACTCAATATGTTTTGCCATCCTTGTTGATTGTTCCTGTTACCCGTGAGAACAACCATAAACATAAACTTAGCCATTGGGTGTGTGATGGTATGTTGATATAAAGCATTGGTAGGTTTTGCATTCCTAGTATCACTTCTATGTTCCCCTATTCTTATTCTTAGTGAGCGTGAAGTTTTACCCACATAAATGCAGAGCACTGATGTGTAGCCAAATATATAACCCAACTACTGGAACAGTTGGCAAATATCCTAAGATTATAAACTTTACTGGTGTTGACACTGGAAAATTGCTTCAACTTGTTCACCTGGTTACATGAGGAACAATGACCATAAGGGAAAGTGCCCAAAAGTTCATCCCCTGCTATGGTCAATTGTTTATATTTGGCCCCTCCACTTTCCTTCTGTTTATAGTGGGAAAACAAAGATCCTAAGGTTCTACCCCTCCTATAAGAAAACTGGCATTTAGTACCCAGGATATCCCGAAGAAAGTGACTGGCCATCAGAATGTTCCAATTGTCATTCAAAACATCTCTTATCACCTGATGATTCCTACCAAATGCAGTAACAAACCTAACGGTTGTGTCTTTTGAATTCGATGTATGGTCCCTATATTGCAGCAATGTATCCCTGCATTGTTTGTCAGAGCATGCACTGGCGGATATGATATCCACTGGACGATACCTCCTATACAAAAATCTGTTTTCCAAATCGACTTTAGCCTCCTCGATCAATAATAGAGGAGCTAATACGTTTAATTCTAAGAAACTGAGATTTGGGGATATTGCAGATGGTTTGGCGTGGACGCATGCTAAAATCATGAAGTAATGTGTTGTACTGTGGATATTTGCGGTAGACTTTAGTACTCAAAGTATCATCATCATTACGATAAATGGTAACATCCAGAAAATTGATGGTTTGTAGATGGAATGCAACAGTAAACTCAATTCCCCAGATGTTACTATTGAGGTACTCCACAAATTCCTGCAAATATACTGAGTCAGCACGCCACACCATCCAGCAATCGTCCAGATATCTCCGCCAGATATCAATCTCAACCAAGTAGATGTTATGCATTGGACTGTATACAAGGCATTCCTCAGGGTAGGCCATAAAAAGATAGGCATAGATGGGCGCAAAAGATGCCCCCATGGCCGTACCCCAGAGTTGCCAATAACAATCCCCTTGGAAGTAAAAAACATTTTTAGTCAGCACATGCTCGGACATACAGATAATGAGTGTATTAAAACTCGGTGGGTACAGCTCAGTTTTATCCAATCAATATTGCAGAGCCTGCAACCCAGCCCAATGTGGTATACTCGTATATAAGGACCGAACGTGAAGTGTACACATAAGCCAATGATTTTCTAATTGTGTGTCCTCAATAATTTTTAAGAATTGAGTTGTATCATGGCCCTAACTTGTTTAAGTAATGGTTTAAGTTGCTGAGTAAGAAATACTGAAAGAGGTTCAGTGAGTGAGCCGATACCCGATACTATGGGCCTCCCCAGAGGGTTAGTGATAGATTTGAGTATTTTAGGAAGTAAATACAAAATTTGTTTAGAAGGGTCACTTACCCTAAGATGTTGAGCTATATTGGATGTTATGATGCCTTCTTCCACAGCTGAAACAAGAAATACGTCAATCTCTTTTTTAAATTTTAATGTGGGATCAATTCCCATATGCATATAGCATCCAGAATTTGATAGTTGTCTAAGCCCTTCCTGAATGTAGTAGTCCATATTCAAAATAACCACTGCCCCTCCCTTATCTGCTGGGAGTATAGCTATATTGTGATTATCCTTGAGTTCAGTTAGGGCCTTTTTCTCAGACATATTAATATTATCCTGTAAAATATGAGATTCAAAGTGTGGAAAATGTAAGTCCCTTAATACAGCTTGTTGAAAAATGCCCACATTTTTATTCATAGGTGGTTGGAATGCTGATTTGTGAAATCTGAAGTCAGCTGATCTTTGAGAATTTACAGTGTTTTGATCTGAAAAAAATATTTTTAAGTTAAGACAGACAAAAATCCAAAACATCTTGTGCAATCTTATATTAGTCAGAAAAGAAACTGGGTACAAATCCCAATCCTTTGAGTAGTTTTTGTTGGTCATCTGTTAGTATAATATTAGACAAATTTAGAACATTATTACAGTTGGTTGTTGTTTCAATAGAGTTTGAATCAATCCTGCCATGGATTCTGTCCCTATTCCGATTGGTATGTTTCCGCCCCCCTCTGTTATTTTTGCCCCTTCTAAAGGGATATTGGTATTGTTTTTTTTTCTTTAAAGGTGAATCAGCCAAAGATGTGCCCTCACTATCGGTATACGAGGACTACACCCCTGAAGTACTGGTGTAAGGCTCATCACTGTGTTTAAGTATAGACCTAGGTCTCTTTCTGGTTCTGCCCCTAGTTATTCCAGGACCAGAGTCCTGAAATCTCACTGATCTTTGGATTTCAGAAGGATGTCCTTTATTATAATCCATGATGTCACGATTAAATTTTGTAATCTTTCTATCCTTAATCATCCTATGTGGTTAGTTCCTTGGACAAAGTGACCACCAAATTCTGATAGTTGTTTGCAGAGTGAAATTTTTTACACTCCCCAAGTTTTGACTTCCAATACATTTGTATCAATGATCTGCTCGTAATAAGAAGTCAAAATTTTAACAAATGTCATAGAACACTCCTGTAATGCCTGATCCCATTCATTGGTCAACCTCTGTTCAGATCTGCTGACCATAGGTCGAAGCTTAATACGAAGCCCCCTAGGGGCCATATTTTTATGCAAATAGGCCCCAAATAATCTAAGATGCCATATGTTTGCTCTTATCCCTTTTAGGCCCTTTTCCAAACTTTGAAAGGCTAATTCACACCCATCAGATATATTACCATTGTGTTGACCTAGGGTGTTGCTTGGGACTGAATCAACTCCAAAAGCCCTGATATCGTCCCGATCAGCACACAGCCCATCCAATATATTGTCCAAATCCATCATAGAATATCCTAGATACTTAGTGATTGTGGTCAGTTTGTCCAAAGATCAGCCACTCAAACACTACGTAGAAATATATCAAAAATAATATATACAAAGAGAACAAAACTAGGAGCAGACACAGAAAATGACCAATAGGATGTATAATAGAATGAAAGGCAACAGTATGTCGCCAAAACTACTTGCAAATAAATCTATCACATACAGGAAAGTCTTACACCAATATTAATAATACTTCAGTATATTGTGTATCCTAATGATATACCATTATACCTCTATACCCAAGTCCTGATATTTAAAAGTAGTAGTACTCCTGACCTCCTTGACTTACTGATAAATTAGTCCTGTAGTCCATTGGGTCAGTAAAGCATAATTTCACTTATTCATATAGTTGGCCTCTATCTGCCACTTTAATATGTATTACTATAAGTAGAATGTTTATTCACCCAAATGTATGTTACCCATTACTACAGATAGGAATAACATATACAGAACTGTAGTTTGTACCACAGTCTATAAAAGTCCAATGTGTGAAGAACCTTCTCACTGGCAGACTGCAGAGACGGTAAAAAGGAAGACAAATGAATAGATTAAGGAACTCTTGACTACCTTGGGCAAAAAAGGAGGATTTGTATGAAGACAATCTTGTCCTTGTGAAAAAAACGAAAGAAAGGAGGAAAAGACATGACAGTCTGAAGTTCAGAAACACTCTTGGCTGAAGAGCCAAAAGAGGAAGTCATTCTAGTCCATTGCTGTAAGGAAGCTGACGCAGCAGAGACAAAAGGAGCCAGAGTCAATTTTTCAAGGGGGGAGACCTAATACTAAGGACACCTTTAAGAAACTGTTTGACCTCAAATTTGGAAGTCAGAGGGGGGTTCAAGGGCAGACAAGCAGAAACTGACTGGTGAGCTTTAAGTGAAGAATGTCAACCCAGACTGGAGCAGAACAAACAAATAGGATAGATTTCCTAGTAGTGGGTTTCCTGACCTCCTGTTGAACCTAAAGCATGTCCTCAGAAAGGAGGTGCCTAAAGGGGTCAGACCTCTTTCACCCACAGCGTCAAAGAGTGAACAAGTAAGGATGAAAAAGAGTCCCTTCTCTGTCTTGTGTGAGAAGGTCCACCCGGTCAAGTAACTTGTGGTGATTGCTCCTGGCCAAGTGAGAATGAAAGGGAACCAATGCTGGTTGGGCCAAAAGGGAGTCACCAACAAGATTTTGGAAAAGTCATGCTTGAGCTTGTACAAGACACTTAGAAGCAGAGAAACGGGAAGGAAGATGTACAGAAGCATCCCATTCCAAGGAAAAGACAGGGCGGCCACTTTCCAAGCCAGAAGACATGAGACTCTGGAAGAGAACACAAGAAGTTGTCGGTCCAGAGTTGAGGCAAAAAGATCTGCTTGAGGAATACCCCACCGATGGACAATGTCCAGAAACGCATCTCCATGAAGTATCAACCTGGGTGGTTGCATGCTGGATCTGCTAAAAAAGAGTCTACCAACAGATTCTGCTCTGAGGGGAATGTAGACCACCTGGAGAATCACTTGATACTTGACTGCTAAATCCCAAACCTGAAGAGCTATGCTGCAAAGAAGGAAAGACCTCTTGCTTGTTGACATACCACAGTGTTTTATTGTCTGTGAAAACTGAGTGGCCTAGAATGAAAGAGGGTATGAAAAGCCTGAAGAACTAGAAGCAGAGCTCTCATCTCCTTGATGTCGATGTGGTCTGACATTTTATGGAGAGACCAAAGATCCTGAATCTTAAGAGAGCCAAAGAAAACTCCCCAAGTCTTGTCCAACGCATTTGTAAAGAGCTCAAGTCGGGATTGGTGTCTGGAAAGGAAGCTCTGGGTTGAAAGTTGATGAATCTACCATTGAAGTGCGAGTTTGAGACAGGGAAGGAAGGGAACTATTAAGTCCAGGGGATGACAATGTGGAAACCATGCTGAAGCTTTGTTTGGAGCCTGGACAGAGGCAGCATGGGAAGGGTGGAAGCCATAAACCCAAGGATCCCATTAAAGTTCCTGGTCGTGAATGAATCCAGAGGGAGACGAGACTGAAAAAAGGCAATCGCTGACAGGGCTTTGGCGGGCAGGCAGAGAAACAAGCATGGGAATGATCTGAATCCTGCAACTAAGGAAAAGATGATCCTGAGAAGGAGTCAAAGACTGATTTTTTTTTTTTTTAAAGTTAATGGTGAATCCCAGACTCTGCAGCAGAGAAATAGTAAACTGAAGACCTGAAGCACACCCTCAAGGGGATGAGGTCTGAATGAGCAGATTGTCCACATAAGGAAACATCTGAACTCTTCTCATCCTGCAAAAAGCAATGGCAGGAGTGAGACATTTGGATAATACCCTTGGGGCAAAAAAAAAAAAAAGAGGCCAAAGGACAAAGAAGAGAACTGAAAATGCAAGGAAGAAACAGAGAAATGCAAATATTTCCTGTCAATTTTCATTCTGTCCTCAACTGATGGGTGCTGATCCGATCCCTTGGATCCAACTCAGGCGTTGCTAAAGCTCGTAGCAACCAAAAATTTGAGCTTATCCCTTACCCACAATGCACCAACCCCAATTACCTCATATCTTGTTCGCTGCCTTAGTAGAAAGTAAAAGATAGAAATCATCATGGAGATGCTATATCTGGAGTTTATTTAAATAAGGACATACAGGTCCTCTAAACATTCATTCTTTCAGAAGCCTTCAGGGTGGCGGTTGGTGGGAGGGAAGATGAGGAAGAATAAAAATGGACAACACAGATGGAACGTTATGGTGAGTACAGAACTTCTTTATCTGATGTCAATTTTCATTCAGTCATCAAATGATGGGACAGAGTCCCCAGTTAGATAATTTCCAGGGCGGACTTAAGGAAAGATATTCCTACGCACCACAGAACTAAAAGATGCCCCTCCTCTGGAGACCAGATCTAATTTGTAATGAGTAATAAAGGTATGCATGGAGAGTAGTCTAAGTAGCTGCTACAAAAATATCATCCATTGACACTGGATTGAAAAACTGAGGAAGTTACCATGGATCTGGTGGCATGGGCTCAAACAGATTTTGTCAGAGCAAAGCCAATTTGTTATACAAAAAGGAAATGCAATGTGTTATCCATCAAGAAAGGCTAACTTTGGTAACCGGTTTACCCAATGTTGGTTCTGCATATGAAACAAATACTTGGTTAGAATTATGTTTTTAGTCCTATGCAAGTAAAAATACAACTGTTTATGAACATTAAGAAATGTAGCATGTATTCTCCATTGTTAGAAAATTTCGGAAAGAATACTCGCAAATTAACAGAACGATTTATATTGGATTATGACACCACCTTTGGAAGAAATTACAGGTTTGGTGCATATGGCAACTCTGTCTTTATGGAAAATCAAGTATGGAGGTTCTGAGCACAATGCTTGGATCTCAGAAATTCTTTTGGCAGAGGTAATGGCTACTAAGAAAATTGTCTTCCATGAAAGATATTTGAGTTTGCATGTAGCTGAGCATTCAAAAGGAAAAGGTTTAAATCCAGGGGGAGAAGAATCTTAAAATGGGGTCCTTAAGACTACAGTGCCTTTCAAAAATGCTTTGCTCAACTTATGAGACTGTACAGAAGAAAGTACAGTTGTGTACACTTACTATAAATGCAGATGTTCAAGTGCATTCACTGTTGCAGTCATCACACTTGGGCTGATTTCCAAAGCTGAGCAAGGGTGGAGGCAGTCAAGAAGTATTGGGGCTGGCTATCAGGCCTTGTAAGACTGCTGTGGCAAATCCAGCTTTGGATTTAGAAAAAATAGTTAAGTGGTAATGCTTGGTAAAAGTGTGTACAGAACTCCAGGTTGCAGCTTCCAGGATATCCCTGGTAGGGACTCCCTTGAGAAATGCTGTAGAGGTTGAGGTAGCCCTAGTGGAATGAGTTCTGATCCCCTGTGGGGTAGGTTTTCCATGGTGTTTGTAACAGAAATGGATGCAGTTTGCTATCCACTTGGAAATGGCTTGCTTTGAAATGGCTTTGCCCTCTCCCCGTGTAGCAAAGCTGACTAGCAGCTAGTCAGATTTTCTGAAAGGTTTAGTTCTGTTAAGGTAGAACCTGAGCAGTCTGTGCACGTCCAAGGAGTGTAGAATCCTTTCCCCTTTATTCTGAGAATTAGGGAAAAAGGTTGGTAAATGGATGGATCGATTTAAAGCCACACTGGATACCACCTTGGGCATAAATGATGGGTTAAGTCCTGAGGGAAACCCTGCCCGCATGGAAAATAATGAAGGGTTCCACAGCCATTAGTGCCTTTAACTCAGACACTCTTCTTGCTGAAGTGATGGCTAGAAGTAAGGCTATTTTCCAAGAGGAATTTTAACTCTGTTGCAGCAGCAGGCTCAAAAGGGGGAAGCGTGAGCTTCTATAGTACAAAGTTATGGTCCCAAGCAGTGGTGGGAACTCTCCTCGGGGCCTTAAATTATTAGCTCCTCTCAGGAACTGTTTGATGAGAGTGTGTGAAAATAGAGGTGGCTCAGTACTGTAATAAGCTGAGATGGCAGAGCCATGAATTTTAATAGATGAGAAGGATAGGCCTTTGTGGAGTAGCTCTGCTAGGTAATCCAGGATTTGAGGTAAGGTGGGCAACAGCTGTGTCTTTTCCTGGAGACCGACTCCAAGAACAATATCTTTTCCACTTTTCTGAATAGGATTTCCTAGTACTAGAACTTCTGGCCTCAAGGATGACGTCCATCACCTGTTTGCGGAGAGTTGCTGGTGGTGTATTCAGGGAATAAGCCAGGCTGCAAGGTTCAGGGTTCACAGCTGTGGATGCATAATCGGTCCCTTCTGCTGGGACAGCAGGGAGGGAGAGTCTGATGTAGGTGCCAGGGTTGCATTGCTGTCCTACTGCGTATGAGTGGATACCAGTGCTGGCGTGGCCAGTCTGGGGCAATAAGGTTTGTCCTTGACCTGTCCTGTGTGATCTTAAGTAGTACTTATGAGAGGAGGGGCAGAGGGGAAAGGCATAAACTGAGAGGTTTTCCCATGTAAAGGATAGGGCATCCACTTTCCACGCTTGGCTGTGGGGATTTCTGCTGCAAAATTTGCTCAATTGATTGTTGGGGGGGGGGGGGTGGCAAAGAGGTCGACCTTTCTGTGGATCAGAA
The DNA here is from genome assembly GCF_019279795.1 of Protopterus annectens. NCBI lineage: Eukaryota > Metazoa > Chordata > Ceratodontiformes > Protopteridae > Protopterus > Protopterus annectens. Next base: position 1,055,575,704 of record NC_056747.1, on the reverse strand, counting down.
GTTTGAATGAGTTGGGGTCCAGCTTCCACTCGTGTGGGTCCAGCAGATTTCTGCTTAAGTCGTCTGCCAGTGAATTTTGTTTGCCTGCCAGGAATTGAGCTTGCAGGTGCACTTGGTTGCTCAAGGCTGTGTTCCACAGGGTCACGGCTAACCTGCAGAGTGGGTAGGAATGATTTCCTCCCTGCTTGTTTATGTACCACATAACTGTGGTGTTGTCTGTTTGTAGGTGTCCTGGAAGGATAAGGAATTTAAAGGCGGTCAGAGCAGTACAGCCAACATTTCTTTTTGATTGATATGCAGGGGAATTTGTCCTCGGCTCCATTTGACTTGAATGCATTTGCCTGCCATGTGAGCCCCCACATGCATAGTCGGATGAGTCTGTTGGCAGGGTTTGGGCGAGGGGTTGAGTGAAAGGAAGTTCCTTGTTGTGGTTGCATGCCTCTGCCCACCAAAGGAACTTTGCCCTTAGACAAGGAATGATGGGAATCCATGTTTCCAGGTCCTGAGAATGTTGATACCAGAGACTTTTTAAGTACCACTGAAGTTTTCTCATATGCAGTCTTGCATATGGAATTAGAAGAATGCATGACGCCATGATCCCTAGGGCTTGCAGAATTTTTCTTGCAGATAGCTGGGTTATGGTGGCCATTAGTTTGAAGTAGTTTGTCAAACAAACCTGTTTTTCTGGTGTTAGGAATACCATCTGGGAAGTTGTGTTCAAGCTTGGTTCCAGGAACACAATCTTTTGGCTGGGCACCAGTTGCGATTTCCTTTTGTTGATGGTGTACCCCAGAAAAATTAGTAGTCTCTTACAAATGTCAGGTTCTGAAAAAGCAATCCCTGACTGTCCGCCTGAATCAGGCAATCGTCCGACTATGGGTAAATTTGAATATTTCTCTGCCTGCAATACGCAATAGCTGGAGCCAGGCACTTTGTGAATACCCTGGGCGCAGTAGATAAGCCAAAGGGAAGTGCAGAAAATCGATTGTGCATAGAGCCTGTCCTGAAACGTAGATATTGCCTGCAAGATTCCCTTATGGGGATGTGCAGATAAGCTTCTTTTAAGTCTATGGCGACTAGCCAGGCGTCCTTGGAAGCATAGAAAGAAGATGGTGCAGAGTCAGCATTTAGAATTTTGGGACCACCAAGAAGGTGTTGAGAATTGCTAGATCTAGGATAGGGCACCAAGAGCCCTCTTTCCTGGGCACCAAACAGTCTGGAGTAGAAACCCTGTCCCCTTTGCTCTACTGGCACAGGTTGAATAGCCCTGATACTGAGAAGAGAAAGTACTTGCTGTTGAGCCTCTGCCCACTGGTTTAGAGGAACGTCTGGCAACTCGCTTGGGGTTGGCAAAGAGTGCAAGTGGAGTCTGTATTCCCTGGGATACAATGTTTAGGACCCATCGGTCCTGGGTAATGGACATCCAGTTTTTTCCATGCAGGGCGAGTTTTCCTCCTAGGGGTGCAAGTACTTGGGCCTTGCTGGAAAGCAAATTAGACAAGTCATTGTGAACTTTTTCCATAAGGGGGTGGTTTACCACTCCCTGTTTTAGAGTAGGGAGCACTCCATTGTTTAGATCTCTGCATACCCTGAGATTGTAGTCTTGGTGGCCTGTTGCCCCTGGGTTTGGACTGAATGCCTGGGAGGGACTGGAAAGTACCAGTTTTTAGAAGGCCAATGCCTACTGCATCTAGGTGGTTGCACCTGTAAAAAATCTAACAGTTTGCATAGCTTTAGCTTTTTCCTCCATCTTTTTAAGAACTTCTACTTTTGCGCCAATCAAACCTTCCTGGTTTAATGGAGCATCTAGTAATTTTGCTTTGACATTGCCTGGCAAGATTTGCTCCTTCAGCCAAGCATGCCTTCTCAATACAGACCCAGTGACAGCAGCCCTGAAAGATGCTTCTAAGGCATCAAAGCCACACTGCAAAGTATGTTTACTAACTTGGTTTGCAGAATGCAATAACTCTTGTAAATCTTTATTTTCTGTACAATCTGGAAGCAACAACAGCTTTCTTTTAATTAGTTCCATTATATGCTTCTGGAACGTCAATATGTGAACCTAGCAATTCAAAGCCCTGATGGTTAGAGTTACAGAGGTATATACCTTCTTATCCCATCTGTCTAAAGCTCTAGAATCCCTGTCCGAGGGGGTAGGGGGTCTTTGGCTGTAGTGGCCTTAATGCCTTTAGGTCCCTGGGAAAAAGTCTCAGGATCCGCAGTGGGATTTTTAAGGAGAAATTTGTGAGTCAGGTACTCTGTAGTACCCGTCAGGCTTTCCAGGAGCTGGTGGTAAATTATCAGGAGTGAAAATGGATTCCATGAAGACATCATCTACAATGTCCAGGACAGGGGGTATAGCTAGAGGCCTGTGCTGAGGCAAGTCTAAAAATTGTCCGAGTCTCTTTTTGGACTGAGGGTAGTTCTGGCATTCCCAGTGGAAATGCTCTCAAAGTATGCAAGGTTTCATCAAAAGAAAAGTCCTCTGGAGGGGAGGCAGAGGAAATGGAATCCTCTGCATCTGAATCCTCATAGGTAGATAAGGGAACTTCCTGGTAATCAGAGGGATCAGTCAGACTCATGGTCTGTAGAATCAGAAGGAAATTCAATTCTTTGTCTTATACAGGGGGAAGGCTGGCTTCCCCTAATTAAAGTTATAAGGTCTTCGGCCATTCTAAGCATTTGTTTCTGTCGCAAGGAGGCTTGAGCATGCGCTTTGGTAGTCTGTTTTCTAGGCGCAGTGCGAACTCTGGGCCTGAAAAACTCGGTAGTTTTAGTGAAAAACAAAGCACCCTGTTTAATGTGAACATCAGAAGGTCGAAATACACCCTCAGAAGCCGGTGCCTGCACAATGGCTCTGGACCCATCCAAGGTAGACATTTGCAGGTTCCATGGTCGAAGAAGCATTTTGTGGCATACTGGACTCCAAATGGGTCTCAGGAGAGGCCTGCGAATCTGTAGAAGCAGGTATCAGGGGCTGTGAAAGCACCTCACCGAGTACTGGTGGATTGGCGACTACCTTAACGGAAGTGTCATCGGCAATTTTGGACCTATGCGGCCTGTCCCTGCCTTTATCCTTACGTTTTTTTTCAGAAGATCGGTAGTCGGATGGCTTATCGAAGCCATTTCGGAATATGGAGAACAAAAGTAAAAGAATTTTGCGACAAAGATAGCCTGACGATGAATAGTTTGGGTGTTAAACGAGGCACAAAAAAAGAAGTTATGTACTCACCATAAAGTTCCATCTGAGTAGTTATACTTCATTTTTCTGCAACCTGTGGGTATACGGATCCGTATCGGATTCGAGCCGGCAACTTTTTTTCTAGTATCTGCTCCAAGCTCTTCCCCTTACCCATAATGCCCTACCATCTCCTATCATCCCTCAGTTCGAGTTTGCTGCAACTAAAGACATAAGCAACTCAGCCCAATGAACCAAACCTGAAAAGACAGGACAAGGTCCGAGGGACAGAGGGAGGGAATGTTGCAGATAAATGAAGTATAACTACTCAGATGGAACGTCATGGTGAGTACATAACTTCATTTTATCTGCAACCTGTGGGACAAAGTTCCCAGCTACTCCATTCCTGGGAGGCCCTTATGGAAGGATATTCCTGAGCACCGCAGAGCTAAAGGATGCTCTACCCCTAGAAATCCGATCTAATTTGTAATGGGAAATGAAGGTATGTGAATTGGCAGAGGTCGCTGCTGCAAAAAAGTCGTCCAAAGGCACCCAAGACCAAAAGGCAGCAGAAGTCACCATGGACCTGGTAGAGTGAGGCTCAACAATACCAGGAGGAGATAAACCTTTTGCTTTGTAAGCATGCAAAATGCAAAGAGTGATCCATCTGGCCAAAGAAACTTTAGAAATAGCTTTTCCCATAAATGCTTTAGAAAAGGAAACAAAACAATTGGTCAGTCTTGCGGAAAGACTCCGTTCTATGAAGATAAAAACTAAGCTGTCTATGAACATCCAACAAATGAAGTTTGTATTCACCTTTATTTTGGAAGTTAGGGAAGAAAACGGGCAGATTAATGGACTGGTTTATGTTTACTTCAGATGCCACTTTGGGTAAGAAGGAAGGATTAGTACGGAGAGAAACCCTATCCTTGTGGAAGACCAAATACGGAGGCATGGCAGACAGAGCTTGAAGCTCAGAAACCCTCCTAGCAGAAGTAATGGCTACTAGGAAAGCGGTCTTCCAGGACAAAAATTTCAAATCCACCGAAGCTGCGGGTTCGAACGGAGGAGCCACCAACACCTGTAAAACAAAAGTAAGGTCCCGAGGAGGCACTGAATCCTTGACAGGTGGACGTAACAGAAAGGTACCTTTAAGAAAAGCCTTACATAGCCTAGAGGAGGCTAAGGCAATATTGTCTTCACAAACATAAAAATTAGAAAAGGCTGCCAATTGTACTTTCACTGTGGAGAAACTAGCTCCTTGCTGAAAAATGCCAGACAGGAAATCCAACACCACTGGAACAGGGGCTGTAAAGGGATCTAGTTTTCTCTGTGAGACCCAAATGGAAAAGCGCTTCCATTTACTGCAATAAAGTTTCCTAGTGGAATTTTTAAGAGAAGCCACCAGAATGGATTTTACTGGGGATGAAAGACCGGGAGTCCTGGCAACCAACGGAACTGGAGCAACCAGCCTGTCAGCTTGAGGTTCCCCATATCGGGCAGACAGGCCCCCGACGGATGGGAGATGAGATCCGGGCAGGGATCCAGAACCCATGGGGGAGCTAACAGATGAGACCAAAGGAATGGGGAACCAAACCTGACTAGGCCAGAACGGGACAATGAGGATAATTTTGCACCGCAGTCTGCAAGCTTTCTGAAGAAACTTCGGAATGAGTGGCAATGGTGGATAAGCATACAAAAGCCCAGGGAGCCAAGCATGGACTACAGCTTCTCTGGGGACTTACCCTGGTGAGGGAATCAGAGCAAAGAACTCACTGCACTTCGCGTTGGAAGGAGATGCGAAGAGATTGCAGCAAGGCTGACCCCATGCAAGGAAGATCTACTCCACTACTGACTGTTTCAGAGACCACTCGTATGGCATCAGAATAGCCCGAATCAATCTGTCCGCTAAAATGTTGGAGCACCCTGGGATGTGCGTTGCTATCAGAAACCGACCGGTGAAGATCGCCCATTCTCACACTCTCACGGCCTCGCGACTAAGGGAGTAAGATCTGGTTCCCCCCTGCTTGATGATATACCAGACAGCAGACATAGTGTCTGACTGAATTGCAATCAATCCAAGAGGAAGGACAGTGTGAAAGGCTTCCAATGCTAAAAGCACTGCCCTCCTCTCTTGAACATTTATGTGCAACTTGGTCTCTGACTGGGACCACGTGCCTTGGACTGTCCTTCCCAAACAGTGTCCCCCCCACCCGAGTTGGGAGGCGTCCGTGGTCACTGTGGTTTGAATTGGAGATGACGCGAAGGGGAGACCTTCTAATATCTCCGGTGAACTTAACCACCAAAGAGGAGACATCCTGCAGACGTGACTGATCCTGATCGGAAATTCCACGGGCAGGTCTAGCAAAGACCATTGAACAGCCAGAGTCCATTGAAGAACCCGCATATGAAGGCACTCACAAAGGAGAATCGATATGGAGGCAGCTATGGAGCCCGGAGAACCTCGCTCGCCTTTGCAGACTTGTTCGCTATCTGACCTATGTGGCACCTGTAGAGTAAGATCCTGTCTGGAGTTAAGAATACCTTCATCTGCAAAGTGTCTAGCCGTGCCCCAATGAAGTCTAGAACTTGTACTGGTTGCAATTGGGATTTCTGAACATTGACTAATTCCCAGTAGATCTGCCAATTGAATGAAGTAATCTCGGGCCAGACACAGGTGATGCTTGTTGGGCGCAGCGAAGAGCCAGTCATCCAGGTATGGAAGCACCTGAATACCCTGAAGCCTCAGGTGAGTTGCTACAACTGCCATTACCTTGGTGAGCACCCTAGGGGCTGTGGTGAGACCAAAGGGTAGGGCTCTGAACTGAACATGACTGGCTCCCAGCCGGAAGTGCAGAAACCTCCTGGAGCTTCTGTGCATTTTGATGTGGTAGTAAGCATCCTGGAGGTCTAACGAGCACATCCAGTCGCACTCTCGGACATAAGGTAGAACGGCCAGCAGGGTGACCATCCAGAATTTCTGTCTGACAGGTTTAATGCTGACAGGTCTAGAAAGGACCTGAGATCCCCAGTCTTTTTTTGGCACCAAAAAGAACCTCGAGTAGACACCTGATCCGGAATGATCGGGGGAGACCTGTTAGATGGCTTGTTTGAGAAGCAGCTTTGAAACCTCTAGAGCTGCGGCCTTCCTGTGAGTGGGTGGAACATCCGGGAGGTGTTTTGGAACATTTGGAGGTGCAACATATGGGATAGTGTAACCTCTGGATATTAGCTGCAACACCCAGCGATCTGTCGTAATGGACTCCCATGCCGCTGGGTGTAAGGACAATCTTACCCAGACTGCCTCCAGAGTAGGAGAGTCGGGAAACCCCTCAGAGCTGCTGACCGGGTCTAAAAGAAAAAGGTTCCCTAGACCCAAAATTTCTGGGACCCCCTCTACCTCTGGGTCGGCAATGATCCTATCCCTCTCTGCCTCTGGGGGAATAGTTGTGCTGAGAATCCTGGGAAAACTGAGATTTTTGGAACCACATCATCTTCTGGCCTCTGATTCCTAGAAAAGGACCACTGAGGGTTTGAGAAGCGGATCCCTACAGCAGACAAAGTCTTCCCATTCTTTTCGCTCTGGACAAGTGTGTCACGTACTGGCTTCCCAAAAAGGGAAGAACCGTCGTAGGCAGCATTGATAAACAACGCCTTGAAAGGGTCCGCGAACTGACACAACCTGAGCCAGACACGACACCTCATAGCTATGCCTGTCCCAGCCACCCTAGCTGCTCCTTCCATGGCATGGGAAAGAAGCCGCATCGACGTGTTTGAGACGGACTTCAGAGTAGACATTTTCGCAGAGAACAACTATCTATCCTGAGGCGATAAATACACTGGGGGCAATTCAGCGAATTCCGAAGCAAGGTCTCGCTGAAGCCAGATCACATGTGCCAAATAATTCAGTGCACGGATTGAAAAGGTTGCTGAGGAACAGACGCGCTTCCCAAACCTATCCACCGACCTGGACTCCCTGTCTGAGGAGTGGACTGAGGAACTCTCCTGTGCTAGTTCTTTCTTTGTGGCCAACACAGCATCAACTGGGGCTCCTTTTGACCACGGTTGTCTGTCGGAAGGGGGATATAAAATTTTGCCAGGGCATTTGGGGATGGGCTCTACGGTGTCAGGCTCCTTTCATGCTCGCGTGGTGATAAGGTCCACCAAGGGGTCTGCTGGCGGGGACACCCAGGAAGTAGATGGACCCATGCCAAAGGCCTCCAGGAACACTGACTCATCCCCAGAAGTTTTTGGGGCTGACCAAACTCCCCTCTGGTGGATTATCTCCATGATTTCTCTGAAGGAGATGTCTTCAGGAGGTGACCTGGGGGAACCTTCCTCATCTAAGTCAGTGTCCGTAGTGAGGGACTCAGGGGAGTCCAAGCGCCTCCTTTTGCACTTGCACTTAGTGACCCTCTTCAGTGGGAGTTTCAGAAGGGGATTCGTGAGCCGCAGGGATTTCCTCAGGGAAAACAACCTGGGGATTCTCTGGCACAGGCTGTCCCTGAGACAGGATGAAGGGAGTAGTCGCCAAATCCAGGGGGGCCTGGGTGGAATCCGAGGGGATGGGCTGGGGTCTCAATCCCTGGGAGAGAACCCTCTCCACCACTTCAAAGGCCGAGGGAGAGTGGACCTCCTTGGCACCCAGCAAGGAAAACGCCCTCCCCAGATCCAAAGCTGGGACCGGAGCCGAAGCAAGGGTAGCCTGAGGTCAGTGGAAACAGGTCAGAGCCGAAGAATCCATTCCCTCGGGTCAGACTCCCTACCTGCAGCTCTGAGAGTCACTTGGATCCGAACTAATTGGATCAGAGGAACTCAAGGTAACAGCCGGAGTCGAGGTTGGAGAAACAGTCGGCACCGAGCTACCAGCTCCTAAAATCCTCAGATCCAAGAGCCCTGAAGCACGGATCGGGGAAGGAGAGATGAGGCAGAAAAAAGGCATGGAGATCCCCCCTCCAGAGGGAGAGGGGCCTGGCAAGACTCCAATCTATATTTGGGTCTGAATGAATCTCCGCATCGTGTCCATATCCATGTCCGATAAACGAATCGACCTCGAAGAGGCCACTGACTCGAATCTGGCTGGTCTGCGCAACGGGGAGGAAGGCCTCGGGTCCGAATGTTCCAACAGCTCCGGTGAGAAACGAGGAGACCAGAGCCATTGAGAAACTGGCCTCATGGCCTTAGAAGGGGGGACTAAGAGTTCCTTGTCCGGGGATATCTTGCGATGCCTGTTCTTCCTCTTGTCCTGATCCTCTCTGCGCCTTTCTTTGTCCTCATCAGCCACGCTAACTATAGATTTGTCTTTGGTACACCCATCACCAGAAAGAGAGGGAGGTTGAGTCCCTGTCTGGGTGGGAGCACTAGATACCGAGACAGTGGCAGATTCCAGCATGGAAGCGGGGAGAAGGCCTTAGGCTACTAACCTGGCCTTCCAATCCCAAAGGGCCCTCTGATTGAACCCGGTGCAGACAGCACATTGATTGGACAAATGTGCCACTTCCAAGCCAATCACACAGTGTGTGACCATCAGCCGGGGAGAAGTGATGGCCACACACTGTACATTTTTTGAAAACAGATTTTGGCTGATCAGCCATGGTCCTGCACCCAAAAAGAAAATACTACCTACCAGACAAAACACAGACAAACACAGGTAGGGGAAGGGCAGGTCTAAAACCACTCTACCAAGTTAACAAAAATAACTTTTTTTTTTAAACAGACGAACAAGTGATACACTTAAGGGGAGGAAGGGAAAAAAATCACCCAGACACAGACTAGATTTAAGAATTAATACCACTTACTATCCCTGAGCTCAGAGCAAAGGAGACCATGATGCATGCTACTGGCGTGGCAAATGAGATCTGAGGGAAGATCTCAGATGGTAGGGCATTATGGGTAAGGGGAGGAGCTCAGAGCTTGGAGCAGATGCTAAAAAAAAAGTTGCCGGCTTGGATCCAATACGGATCCGTATACCCACAGGTTGCAGATAAAATGAAGTTAACTACTTCAGATACTACAGCGAGGAACGTCATGGTCTGGGCTTACACAGATGACACAGTAAGAAAGAAAATATCTAAAGTATTTGCTTTCCACAGGCAAGACAATTGTTAACTTTTTCTGACATCAGTTAAAGTAAGAAAAAAGATCCCCAAATGGGGTACTTCACTTTGAAGACTTCAGGTTTGAAACTCAAAAAACGAAAATTTCAGGAAGCAGCCGAATGGCACTTACGAATTGCTTAGGGTTCCTATGCGGCAAGAAAAGATGATGTAATGGCATCGGGCTGCATGTTTTATACCCATGACGACCCGACGTCATGGAAGAGGCGACAGCATCCGATGCAGAAATCCCAAGACTCTGGTATTCGGACTGAATAAGGGCTACCTGCAGGCAGATAACCCAAGTGTGATGACTGCAACAGTGAAACACGAAGAACATCCATTTATTCCAACATGAAAACGTGGAATCACTTCCAATTGTAGAATAGCCCATTCTTCAAAACGATGCACTAGAAATTACAAGATATTATGAATGGGGGCTGTGAAAGGTTCACCATTACGTTTTTGAACCCTCAAAAAAAATCTCTTCCATTTGGGAGTATAGTTTCCTGGTTGAAGTTTTATGGGAGGAATACGAATATGACTGACAGAAGACAGCATGGCTTGTCTGGCTATTAACAGAACTGGAGAAACCAGGCAGCCAAGCCTAAGGTTTACTCTGTCTGGATGTATCATGCCTGTCAGGTGAAACAAGAGGTCCAGAGTAGGATCCAGAAACCAAGGTGGTTGAATAAGGTGAGGCCAAAGGAAGGGAAACCAAATTTGTCGAAGGCAATAAGGGGCAATAGGGATGACCTTGCACTTCAATCTTGTAGCTTTCTGAAGAAATTTGGGAATTAATAGAGTGGAAGGATACTCCTGAAAAAGAGACCAAGGGGACCAATTGTGAAGCAGATCATCCCTCGGGGATTCCCGGATTAGGACAAAGTAGCTGCTGCATTTGTTATTCAGGGGAGATGCAAACAGACTGCAGCAAGGCTGGCCCCAATGTTGGAAGATCGTGTTCACAATCTTTTTGTTGAGGAACTATTCATGAGGAAGAAGAATGCACCTGTTCAATTTGCCTGCTATTACACTATTTCCCAGGAATGTGCATTGCTAAAAGAAAGCAGTTGGAAGAGATCACCCACTGCCACACACAGGGATTCTCAGCACAATGGGCAGGATATAGTTCCTCCTTGTTTGTTAATTTAACAGACAAACATGTTGTCCGACTATACTGTCCCCAAAGGGAGAACATTCTGAAATGCCTGCAACACTAACAGCACTGCTCTCATCTCTAGGGCATTTATATGCATATTGGCCTCCTCAGGGGACCAGATGCCTTGGACTATCTTCTACAGATAATGCCCTCCCCACCCTAGCTGGGAAGCATCCTTGATCACTATGGCCTTGGGCTGAGGGAGCATAAACGGATGACCTTGCAAAACCTAGTCTGAATGAATCCACCACTTGAGAGCTCTCTTGCAGGTGTGAGTGATTCTTATTTGGTAAGATGTAGGCTGATAAAGAAATCGACCACTGAACAGCTGACATCCATTGAAGAACTGTCATATAAAACCTGGCAAGTGGTACTAACATTACTGCTGCCTCCATTGATCCCAGAGCCTGAAGGACCAGGCAGGCTGAAATTGAGGAGCTGCAGATTATCTTTTTAACTTGGAATGTTATAGTCTGAACTCTCAGTAATGTAAGGGAAGCAATGGTTGATCTTGTACTGGGAATTGTTCCTATAAACTCTAAACTCAGAAGTGGTTGCAGATGAGATTTGTCAGTTTATGTTTATCCCCAAAAGAGAGCAAGTCTGGAGAACCTGGTCTCTTGCCCATAGGAGTTGATGCCTGGTCGGAGCTGAAATGAGCCAGCTGTCTTCATATGGAAGCACTCACTCCTTGCAGTCTGAGGTGAGCTGCTACTACTGATATGCACCCTGTGAGGCTATGGTGAGTCCAAAGGGCAGTACTCTGAATTAATAAATAACTGGCTTCCAGCCGGAAGCCCAAGTACTCGCTTGATTGTCTGTTCATTTTTATATGATTGTAGACCTTCAGGATGCATACTGAGCACATCCAATTGCCCTTGCTCAGAAAGGGGATATTGGACTGAACTGTAACCATCAGAAACTTGATTCTTCAAACTGTCTTGTTTAGTTTGGAGAGATCCAGAATTGGTCTCCAGTCACCCGTCTTCTCTGGCACCAAAAAGAACCTTGAATAAAGTTCCAGATTCTACCTCATCTGGTGGGACCTCTTGGATGACTTTTCTAGCAGCTTTTGGATTTGAATTGCTGCTAGCTCTCTCTGACTGGGTGGAACATAGGGGACTTTTCTTAAGATTGCAGGTGAAAGGGAAAAGGGTATTACCATAGCCTCTACAAATAATCTTTTCCACCCAAGTATCTTTTGTTATATCTAGCCAGGCTCTCTGGTGCAGGGATAATCATCTCCAGACAGTCTCCAGAGGAGGACAATTGAAACTCCTTTCAGGAGCGCTGATAGGGTTTCTCAAAGAGAAATTCTCTGGAACCCTGCTTCTGTGGGCCACTTCTGCCACGGGGGCCAATTCATACATTAGAGTTCACTTGCCTTCCTCTGGCGGAACCTTCTCCACGTGCATCTTGAGAATGATAGTGAGGCTTCTTGAACTACAATTTTCAACCACCTCACTGAGTACTGGAAAAGATTAGTTCAGGAGTCATAAAATGCATGGCCATGGCAGACAAGGACTTTCCATCTTTTTCACACCTGGATAGAGGGCATCTTTTATTTTGGGGCTGAACAAAGGCATTTAGTAAAAAGGAGCACTGACAAGAGAGGACTTGAAAGACTCTGCAAACTCACAGGAGGTGCATCCAGGGGTGTGTCCTTATGGAAACGCTCGAACCAGCCACCCTTGATGTTCTTTCCACTACATGTGAGATCAACCTCATGGATGAACTGGATATGGACTGTACGGTCATCAGCTGGGAAGTAACAGATGCCTGAACTTCATCAGAAACAGCACCAAAGAGGGTATTTGACAACTCCTTGATCAAATCCCTCTGTAGTCTAATAAAGTGTGCCTAACAGTTCAGAGAGATGAAAGCTAAGGTGCTGAACCACAGACAAGCTTTCCAAATTTGTCTGTCGCCCGTGACTCCCTGTTGGGGGTGGGGGTGGGGGGGGTGGACAGTGGAACATTCCTTGACTAGTTCCTTCTTGGTGGCCACCGCAATGACCATGGCATCAACAGTAACTCCCCTTCCCACAAAACTGCCTATCTGCAGGTGGTGCCATTACCCTATCTGGTCTGACAGGAACGGGATCTACAGTGTTGGGGTCCTTCCACACCCAGCATAAGATCAAGTCAATGAGCTCATCTGTGGGTGGAGTCACCCAGGAAGTTTAGGATCAAGTACCAAAAAGCCTCCAGGAGAAAAGATTCCTCAGATGTAGGGTTGCTAGGTGTCCAACCACATCTGTTTAGTCCCAAACAAATGCTCGGTGTTGGCTTAAGTTCTGCCAAACGATACCAACAATCAATGAAACAAATAATCAATGGCAGAACACAGCTATGTAGTCACAAGTATTTATTAAAAAATCCCTTCTTAAACAATCAGCAAGTAAAATAGATGAGCACTTTCGGGTATAAACCCTTCATCAGATAAAAACACATATAAACTGAACAAATTTAAATACCATATCCACCAATGAAAATTAGTAAAAAAACCCTCCTATTCTTAAGGGCGGGTTTCATGGGGATAGCATCATTCAAACCAGGTTTCCTGTGAGCCATAAGCTCAATTATCCATTTGGATTCTATTAATTCTGTCAGCTGTTTGATATCCCCTCCCCTATTATTTAGCCTCACATTTACTATGGCCTTTTTGGACATTTTACCGGCTCCAGTGAAGAAGAAAGGAGCCTGGAAACGTTCCCTGAGCGAGGGCAGGGATACCAGCAAAAAGAGAAGGACAGTGGAATGCCTGGTAACAGTGATACTAACATTGTATATAATGTATCTGCACGTCTTAACCAGCGATGAACTTTTTGTATTAAATAAGGGCCTCTCTTTTGTGCCCAGTAGAGGGAGTGTATACAATGAAGTTATTTTGGATTTAATGATGTTTTGTAGGGGTATAGCCCTGCGTAATACATTTGGTATGGGTAACCCTGACCCACTGAAGTTAAAACAGCCCAGCAGCTTTGTACCACCCTTTACTCCTTCTATGAACCTGTTCCTCAATAGTTGTGAACGGGATTTATTGAAATTATTTCAAGGGGAACAAGTTAATAAATAATATAACTTAAACGAGGCACAACGTAAAGCGCTATATGACCTAGGTAATAACTCTGATATTATAATAAAGACGGCAGACAAGGGGGGAGCTGTGGTTGTGTTAGACTCTTTGTGGTACCAACAAAAGATACAGGAACTTTTATCTGATGTATACACCTATGTTCCCATTAATCCATTAGCGGTTAAACAAGTGGTGGATAGGGCACACAATAATTTGTGACCGCTGTTATTTAATATGGTGATTGACAATGAGCTGTTTAGGTTCCTCTTGATTGAGGACCCAGTCACTCCACTTTTTAAAGCTCTTCCCAAGATACACAAGTCCTTGGCTGACCCACCACTCCATCCCATTGTTTCGGGAAGGAGTTGGGTCACAGAGAATGTTTCTATTTGGCTTGAATTTACCCTTAGACCATATGTGGAAAGGATGGAAAATGTCCTTATAGATACGGGGGTTTTTTTAAAGCATTAGGCAAGATTAATAGGGCCAGACCACTGGATACTTATTTGATGGTGACGCTTGATGTACAAAATCTGTTCACCGTAATAAGTAATGAATATGGCATTGAAGCCATAGCACAGCTGTTGAAGGATTTGGATGTCCCCGACCATAGGATAAACCTTTTGAAGACCATGTTGGCCATTGTCCTTGATAACAATGTATTTTTAGGTGTAAAACAAGCGTATAGGCAAGTACAGGGGGTAGCCATGGGCACCCCCTGTGCAAATACATACGCTAATTTGGTCCTTTCATACTGGGAGAAAGCATTTATTTTTGAAAATAACTGGTTGAATAAAATTTGTCTATATAAACGTTTTGTAGACTATGTTTTTATCCTATGGAAGGGGGATAAAGCCTTGTTAGACACATTTGTTACCTATCCACATTCGACGACCTCTTTTTTGAGGTTTACCATGGAATGTTCCTATACACAAATAGATTTTTTAGATGTTCATATATCACAAACTAGTGAAGGGTTTAACACAAGCCTATATAGGAAGGACTGTTGGAAAAATACGCTACTCTGCTATAATAGCATGCATCCACGGTTCATATTCCCCAATATTATACAGGGGCAGATCAGTAGAATTTCTAGGATCTGCACCAATGATTCATGTTATGAAGGTGAGTTAGCCAATTTAAATAGTTGTTTAATAGATAGGGGTTATAAGGAGGGCACTATTAGCAGAGTGACCAACAACAAGCACAAAAGGGGTAGAGATTTTAAACCCTGGCTACATCGTATTGATGGTGACGCAGTTCCATCCTCACAAGATGGACCAGGACATGTCAACCCAAAGGTCATGTTTACTTATAGCAGTGACATTAAAGGGATTTGTGACATTGTTCATAAAAATTGGAACATTCTCATTAGTGATAAGATAAAAGGATTAGTTGGAGATAAACCCAGGTTTGGTTATAGGAAAAATAAAAACCTAAAGGACATTTTATGCAGGGAGCAGACCTTAAATAAATCATTTTTTAAAGTGCAAGTAGGTAGTGTACCTTGTGGGATGTGCAAGGCATGTGCATATATTAATAAGGAACCGGTATTTGTACATCCAGTAACAGGGAAAGAATTTTCATTTAAGGCTAGGGCCAACTGCAGAACTACTGACTTGGTCTATTTAGCTGAGTGCACAAAGTGCACCAGTTTTTATGTGGGGAAAACGAACAACATGTTCAAAGTTAGAGTGTTAAAACATCTCTCTGCTGTGAGGAATTGTGATCCACACAATGCCCTCTACAGACATATTGAACATAACCCCACACAAATTTAGTTTTAAGGCCATAGTAAATGTGAGGCTAAATAATAGGGGAGGGGATATCAAACAGCTGACAGAATTAATA
This sequence comes from Protopterus annectens, assembly GCF_019279795.1. NCBI lineage: Eukaryota > Metazoa > Chordata > Ceratodontiformes > Protopteridae > Protopterus > Protopterus annectens. The sequence continues at coordinate 1,055,560,340 of NC_056747.1, read as the reverse complement.
GAATCCAAATGGATAATTGAGCTTATGGCTCACAGGAAACCTGGTTTGAATGATGCTATCCCCATGAAACCCGCCCTTAAGAATAGGAGGGTTTTTTTACTAATTTTCATTGGTGGATATGGTATTTAAATTTGTTCAGTTTATATGTGTTTTTATCTGATGAAGGGTTTATACCCAAAAGCGCTCATCTATTTTACTTGCTGATTGTTTAAGAAGGGATTTTTTAATAAATACTTATGACTACATAGCTGTGTTCTGCCACTGATTATTTGTTTCACATCTGTTTAACAGGATGCATCCAAACAAGACATTTTCAGGAGGTGATTGTGGGAAGCCTTCGCCTTAGTCAAAATCCGTCTTCAGTGATGGACTCCTCTGGGGAGTTTGATTGCTCTTAAACATTCTCTTCTTAGGGACCTCCTCAGTGGGGTGCTCTGGAGAGGTATCAGACGAGGAGATTACAATTCCCTGGGCAGGAGCCTGGAGTTTTGGTACTGGCTGTCCCTGTGGAAGGAGATGGTGAGGCTCTGAGTACTGAGACTTCATGGTAGAAGAGTTATGATCAAAGTGGGGCAGATCCATCAGAACTGTTGAGGCAAAATATACTCTTTGCAGCCTCAAAGGCACAGCGGCTCTGAAAGGGACAGTATGTCAGATCTGAGAAGACAAGCTTCTGAATCTTAGGCCTTGACTGTTCAGAGGGCAAAATCTTCAAGGTGGAAGCCACAGCCAAGGCCCCGAGGTGCAGAGACTGCTCCAAACGCTTCAGAGTCAAATGCAGCACCTTGGATCCAACAGGCAGACTACAGCTCCGGAAGCTCTCAAGATCGGACGAGAACAGAGCTTTCAAAGAAAATCTCATATCCAGGGATAAAGTTATCCTCGGATCAGAACCAGATGGATCCAAACAGATGGCTCGGATCCAAAAACTACGACACAACAGGAGCTAAAGGAGGAATCTGTAAAGGAGAAGTAGCAAACATACTGATCTCCTGACCCAGAGGAGTAGGAGCTGAAAGAACACTAAACTGGTGCTGCGCCAAGAGAATATTCTTCTCCAGTCTCTCTACATCTTCTTCTGTAAGGCTTGTGGAAGAATGAGTAGCGTACATGGATTGAGACAGTACAGTTGTGTACACTTACCATAAATGTAGATGTTAGAATGTATTCACTGTTTCAGTCATCACATTTGGATTATCTGCTTGCAGGTAGCCCTCAGTCAGCCCAAATACCAGAGACTTAGTATTTCTGCGTCGGTTGTTGTCACTCCAGGACTGATGTCAGATCATCAGGGGTATAAAAACAGGCACCAGACACCATTACATCAGTTTTTCTTGCCCCAAATGTCAGGAGTCCCCCAACTAGGGAGCTAAGTTATGGTGGGGAAAACATCAGTCAAAAGTAAATATCAATACCAATACCCCAGAAAGGGGTGAGTAATAGGCATAGAGAGAGAGAGAGAGAAACAAGGGGGCTGGAGGGAGGGAAACCAGGACTGCAACAGTGAATACACTTGAACATCTACATTTATAGTAAGTGTACACAACTGTACTATGTTCATGTTTCATTGTTGCAGTCATCACATTTTGGGTAGATTCCCAAAGCTGAAAAAGGGTGGAGGCAGTCAAGAAGAGTTGGGGCTGTCTAGTATGCCTTGCAGGACTGCTGTAGTAAATCCCACCCTGGATTTGGAAAAGATAGGCAGGTGGTAATGCTTGGTGAAGATGTGTACAGAACTCCAGGTAGCAGCTTCCAGGATGTCCCTGGTAGGGACTCCCCTGAGGAATACTGTAGAGGTAGAAGTTGCCCTAGTGGAATGTGTTCTGACCCCCTCCGGGGTTGGTTTCCTATGGTGCTTGTAGCAGAAATGGATGCAGTGTGCTATCCATTTGGAAATTGTTTAGAAATGTCCTTGTCCTCTCTGCCCCTGGTGCAAAGCTGACTAGTAACTGGACAGATTTCCTGAAGGGCTTAGTCCTATCAAGGTAGAATCTGAGCTGCCTGTGCAAGCCCAAGGAGTGCAGGATCCTTTCTTCTTTATTTTGAGGATTAGGGAAGAAGGTTGTCAAATGGATAGAGTGGTTGAGAGCCACACTGGATACCACTTTAGGCATAAAGGAAGGGTTAGTCCCGAGGGGAGACCCTGTCAACATGGAAAATAATGAAGGGTTCTACAGCCATGAGTGTAGACACTCTTCTAGCTGAACTGATGACCAGAAGCAAGGCTGTTTTCCAAGAGAGGGATTTTAACTCTGCTGACGCTGCAGGCTCAAAGGGGGGGGGGGTTCCAGTACAAAGTTAAGGCCCCAAGCAGGGGTGGGTGCTCTCCTTGGTGGCCTTAAGTTGTTTGCCCCTCTCAGGAACTGTTTGATAACAGGGTGAGAGAAGAGAGGTGGCTCAGTGTTGTAATGAGCTGAAATGGCAGAGACATGGATGTTAATGGAGGAGAAGGATAGGCCTCTGTGGAGTAGATCTGCTAAGTAATCCAGGATTAGAGGCAGAGAGGGCAGGGTTTGTGCCCTCACCTTTAGATTGAATGCAGGAGCAGTACCTTTTCCACTTATCACCATAGGATTTCCCTGTACTGGGTACTCTGGCTTCAAGAATGACATCCAGCATCTGCTTGCTTAAGCTGGTTACTAGGGAAGAATTCCAAGAATAACCCAGGCTGCAAGGTTTAGGGTTTGCAGTTGCGGATGCATGATCTGTCCCCCCTGCTGAGAGAGCAGGGTTGGTTTCTGGTGTAGGTGCCCAGGTGGCACCCGTGACAGGCTGCGCAGGAGTGGGTACCAGTGCTGGCATTGCCGGTCCGGGGCAATCAGAACTGTCCTTGATCTGTCCGGTCATACCTTGAGTAATACTCTTGAGAGAAGGGGCAGAGGGAGAAAGGCATAGATTGAGAGATTTACCCACTGGAAAGATAGATCATCCATTTTCCAGGCCCTGCTGTGAGGAGTCCAGGTGCAGAATTTGCTGAGCTGGTGATTGCAGGGGGAGGCAAATAGTTCCTCCTCTGGGGTCCCCCATTTCTGAATCAGAAGGTTGAAGGTGCTGGGCTCTAATTGCCACTCCTGTGGGTCTAGGAGATTTCTGCTCAAGTTATCTGCCAGCGAGTTTTGTTTGCCTGGCAGGAATTGAGCTTGCAAATGGACCTGCATGTCCAAGGCAGTGTTCCACACGGCCATGGCTAATCTGCAGAGTGGGTAAGTGTGTGTTCCCCCCTGCTTGTAGATGTACCACATAACTGTGGTGTTGTCCGATTTTATTCGCAGGTGTCCTTGTGAAAGTAGAAATCTGAAAGCTGTCCGAGTGTGCTGCACAGCTAGCATCTCTCTTTGGTTGATGTGCAGATGAATTTGACTTGGGCTCCAGCAGCCCTGAATGCACTTGCCATCCATGTATACCTCCCAGGCATAGTCTGATGAGTCTGTGGTTAGGGTCTGGGCAACGAGGGGTTGAGTAAAAGGCAGTCCTTTGTTGTGGTTGTATGCTGTTGCCCAACTAAGAAACTCTGTCCTTAGATGGGGTATGACAGGAATGACAGTCTTTGGTGCCAACATTCTCAGGACCTGGAAACAAAGTACCATTGAAATTTCCTTATATGCAGTCTAGCATATGGAATTAGTAGGATGCATGAAGCCACGAACCCTAGGGCCTGCAGAATTTTCCTTGCGGATAGCTGGGTTCTGGTGGCCATTTGAGTAAAATAGTCTGTCAGATAGGCTTGTTTTTCTGGAGCGAGGAATGCCATCTGGGATGCTGTGTCCAAGCTTGCTCCCGAGAATACAATCTTTTGACTGAGGACAAGTTTTGATTTCTTTTTGTTGATGGTGTACCCCAGTAAAGTTAGGTTTTTTACAAATGTCAGGTGCTGCAAAGCATTTCCTGACTGTCTGCCTGTTCAGGAAGTCGTCCAAGTACGGGTAAATTTGGATATTTCTCTGCAGTAAGCAATGGCTGGAGCCAGGCATTTTTTGAATACTCTGGGAGCAGTGGATAAGCCAAAGGGAAGTGCAGAGAACTGATAATGCATAGGATCCCGCTCTGAAGCGTAGATATTTCCTGCATGAGTCCCTTATAGGGATGTGCAAATAGGCTTCTTTTAAGTAGAGGGTGACTAACCAGGAATCCTTGGTTAGCATAGGTAGAAGCTGCTGCAGGGTGAGTATTTTGAATTTGGTACCACCAGGAAGGTGTTGAGAATTGACAGATCTAGGAAGGTGTTGAGAATTGACAGATCTAGGATTGGGTGCCAAGTGTCCGCTTTTCTGGGTACCAGGAAGAGTTTGGAATAGAATCCTTGGCCTGTCTGTTCTGCAGGAACAGGCTGAATTGCCTTCAGAGAGAGCAGGGACTGAACTTGATTTTGTGCCTCTGCCCACTGGTTTGGAGGAAGGTCTGGGAACCCGTTTGGTATTGGCAGTGAGTGTAAGTAACATTTGTACTCCTGGGATACAATGTTGAGAACCCATCAGTCTTTGGTGATGGAAATCCAGTTTTTTGCATGAAGGACAAGTTTTCCTCCTAGGGGCACAAGTAGACGGGCAGAGATGGGGAGTGGAGTTGAGAAGTCAATGGGAATTATTTCCGTAAGGGGGTGGCTTAGCACTCCCTGCTTTGGAGGTGTAGGCACTCCATTGCTTAGATCTCTGCATACCCTGAGACTGTAGTCTGGGTGGTCTGTTACCCCTGGGTCTGGGTTGAGATGGCCTTGAAGGGGCTGGAAAGGACCAATGTTTCAAGGGGCAATGCCTACTGAATCTAGGAGGCTGTACTTGTAAGAATTCTTTAATGGTCTGCATAGATTTAGCTTTTTCTTTATCTTTTTAAGAACAACTTCTGCTTTGGTGCCAAACAGACTGTCCCTTGGGCAAAGGAGCATCTAATAACTTTGATTTGACAAGGTCTGTTCTTTAAGCCAAGCATGCCTTCTCAGTACAGAATCAGTAACTGCTGCCCAGCAAGATGCTTCTAGGGCATCAAAACCACATTGCAATGTACACTTGTTGACTTGGCTTGCAGAATGCATAAGCTCTTGCAATTCTTTGTTTTCTGCAGTCTGTAAAGGCTGTTATTTTTTGCTTAATAAGTTCCATAATATGTTGTTGGTACTTCATGTGAAACTGACAATTCAGAGCTCTAACTGCAAGAGTTGCAGAGGTATATACTTTCTTACCCAATCTGTCCAAAGCTCCGGAATCCCTGTCCAAAGGGGGTGGGATTCTTAGCTGTAGTAGCTTTGATACCTTTCGGCCCCTGGGAAATTATCTCTGGATCATCAGTAGGATTTGTGAGAAGTAATTTGTGAGAACCAGTTGCTCTGTAGTACCCGTCTGGTTTCCTAGGAGCAGCGGATAAAGTATCAGGGGTAAGGCTGGATTCCATAAAGACATCAACAACTTCCGGGACTGGGGGTATTGCTTAAGGCCAACGTTGTGGCAAATCTAGAAATTCTCTGAGTCTCTTTTTAGACTAAGGACAGTCTTGGCATTCCCAATGGAAATGCTCTCAAGGTATGTAACGTTTCACCAAAAGAAAAATCCTCTGGAGGAGAGGCAGAGGGAATGGATTCCTCCGCATCAGAATCCTCATAAGCAGATAAGGGCATGTCTTCATAATCAGATAACTCAGAGTCTTCAGACTCTGTCTGTTGAAGCTGCAGGGGATGGATCTCTTTCTCTTAGCAGGGAAAGGCTGGCTTCCCCTAATCAGCATAATAAGGTCCTCTGCCATTTTAAGCATTTGATGTTGTGGCAAGGAAGCAGGTGCATGCGCTTTGGTAGTCTGTTTTCTAGGCGTAGCGCGTACTCTTGGCCTAACTCGGTAGTTTTAGACAGAACTGAAGACGCGAAAGAGGTTGGTTTGTGTCTAAGATCAGTAGTGCGAAGAACTTCCTCAGAAGCCGGTGCCTGCTCAGCGGCTCCAGACCCATCCAAGGTAGAGACAACTGCAGGTTCCATAGTCTAATAAGAGTCTCGTGGCATACCGGACTCCGAATGGGTTTCAGTAGAGGCCTGCGAATCCACAGAAGTGGGCATCAGGGGCTGCGAAAGCACCTCACTGAGTACCGGTGAACTGGCAACTAGCTTAATGGAAGCGTCATCGGCAGTTTTGGACATGTGGGGTCTGTCTCTGTCTTTATCCTTACGATTTTTTTTTTTGAATATCGGTAGTCGGATGGCTTACCAAAGCCATTTCGGAATACGTAGATAGAGAATGAAATTATTTAGCAACAATAAGGGCCCGACTATGAATGGTTCGGGCATTAAACAAGGTACAAAACTGAAAGCGAGGTACATCATGGTCTGGGCCTAAACAGCTGGCGCCAGGGGTGTAGCTAGGATTTTCAAATTTGTACTCACAGCTCTCAAACTGCTACCTCCCTCCCCAAGCAAGCTACGGCCATTCTCGTAATTCATGGTTCGCTCTTTTAGTATCGATGAAGAGGCATTCGCTGTAATGCCTCTTCAGTAATATAACATAGATTCACTCAAACTCGGTTCCTTGAATTGAAAATGAACCTGAAAGTCCGTTCTTTGAAAAATGCAGCATGGTACTTGGGGTAGAGAATTCATGCTTTTGTTTTCTGTAACTAAGGTACAGGTTTTGAGCTTGAGTAAATTACTAACCACCTGCTACCCCTAACTAGGGTGTTTCATTCACACACACACCCCACCTACCTCTTTACTGCAAGAAATATGGACAAAGCCTAAAATAAACAGGGACAGATATTAAATAATGCTCTCGTGAACTTAGAAAGTTGCTAGAATACCAGGATTTGAGCCAATATGAGAAAGTTGCTAGAATAACAGGATTTGTGCTAGTATGAATTTTTCTAAAGGACATGAAGTCTGAAACTCAAATGTGTCATTATTTAGCAACTTCAGCCTTCAATGATTTTCTAGAAAAATCACAAAATTTATGAGGAACAGAAAAAATATGGGGCAAAAATCTGGACATTCTGCAAAATTTGGACAGTTGAGAGGTATGCTACCTACCACACACACACACGCACATACCTCTCAACCTCTTATAGCAACAAACCCATAAATAAAACTGAGGCAAAGACCCAAAAATAGACATTTTTTTAATATTGCCCTTATAAATTTAGAAAGATAATATAATAGTAGTAGGTCCTGCATTAGTATGAATTTTCTGAAAGGTATGAAATCTGAAACTCAAATGTCTGCCATTATTTTCTAACTTCAGTCTTTAATGATTTGCCACTAATTTGCTAGAAAATCACAATGTTATGAAAAACGGACCAAAAATGTGATGCAAAAATATAAAATTGCCAGACAATACAGCTGGGAATCTGTCAAAGAAGGGACACCATTTTAATATGAGCACTGTTAACGAGCAGCTGACACAATCAGAGAATCTACATGCATTTCTGAAATAAAAGTAATGTATAACTCTGATCAATAGTTATAATCGTAAAGCCTCCACGTTTTCTTCCAAAATTGCAATTTTGCGGCGGGATTATTAGGGGGGAGCAACATTTTGAGCCAAAATGTGGGACAGTCGAGAGGTGTGGATATTCCTAATTTTATAAAGCGATTTATTTGCACGTACCTCTCAACCTCAATGCAGGAAATCTGAACAAGGCCAAATATACTGGGGGAACATACAAACAGTACTAAAAATTGATCTTGTATAAACTTAAGACAGTTGATAAAATAACAGGTCTTGCTTTAGCATGCATTTTTCTGAAGGTTATGAAGTGTGAAACTCAATGTCTGTCATTATTTAGTGACTTCATTCCTAAATGATTTGCCAGAAAAGTTTTATTTTGCATTTTACAGCACAAACACCAATAAATATCTGCTAAACAAAGCAATGCAGTCTCACAATGAAACTAGACTTAGCATTAAAACTTCTCTGCCTTTGAAACTCGCATTCATTAAAACTCTCATTCAAAGAAAATACACTTTGCCAATGGCAGATAAAGATTAACTTTGTGCTGTTTTCAAATCATAAGCCCCTTGCACATGGAACATACACATGCTCTTTGATACACCCTCCTGATTGTATTAAATTATATTCCTTGTGCAATACAGTATAGTTGTTAGAGAGCATTTTAAATGTATTGTTTTGAACATTTTTCAAGTAAACAATGAAACAAAATGCATACACCAATAATGACACAACAGCCCAATTCAGAACATTTCCATCATAAAAGTCTACTCAGACTTCTACAGTCCATCAGAATCAGTAAATATGCACAATCACTGAACTAGTAAAAGCCATCAACACAATTCCACATTAAAGAAATCTGTAAGTAACGAAGAGGTTGCTGCTAGCAAACAACTTTATATTTCATTGTTTCATCTACAAATAAAGTGCCTTTTGCCCTTGAGGAATAAATTGCCTATGTTGCATTAAAAAAAGTAATACTCTAGTAATATTGCAATAGGGAATGGAATGGATGGCAAACTGATAACGGGTTCATAGTTACTACTAGATATCTTCTCCAAAAAGGACTACACCATCCACCCCCCTTTACAACACAGTACAGTATCAGCAATGCAACTACCTACTGTGGGAGAAGAAAACACAGCCTTCTGCATCAAAAGTACACTACCTGTTGTGCTATTAATAAAAGCAGACTCAGCATAAGCAGCACTAAACTTTAGTTCCCCTGCAGCTCTCAGTTCCTTGTAAAATGTACTCGACACTCAGCCTTATCTCTGAACTTTGCAGCACAGGAAATCTGGAAAAAGCCAACATTTATTTGGGGGAGGGGGGGCAAAACCCAAAAAACAGGGACACATTTTAAACATTGCTTGTATAATTTTGGAAAGTTGCTAGAATAAACTACTGTGTTACCACCATGCATGTCTTGAATCCAGAATCATATGCACTACAGTCAGTGCAACATACCAATATGCTAAATCAGCAGTTTGAAAAATAGGAAGACTAACCTAATGGCTATTAGATAGCTTTCAACCTCTTAGCACAAAAAACCTGGACAAGCAACAAAAATAATAATGGAGGAATACAACTTCAGTTCTCACCATAGCGCACAACTGTGAGAAATAAAAATCTGAACAAAGTTCAGAAATGGTGGTCGTTAGGGACTTTAGGCTCTTCTTACCCTGAAGCAAAGGTACAGGGTTTGAGCCTAAAACACCTGTTGTATTATGTGGGGGCATTTACAGACACACATCTCCATAATTTCCAGATCTGTTTCACACATACTCTCCTTACCTGATTGCTCCATACTTTCCTGATCCGTTTCCTGCTCACACTCCTACCTGTTAACGATTGCACATTCAAGCTAATTTCCCGCTCGTAGCCAGCTGGACATGACGTCAGCTCCCGTTCACCTTCACCACAACACCCAGCAAGCATCCTTAAAGAGCCAACGCTTTTTTTATTTTAGTTTTTTTTAGTTAAAAAGCTACCCCCCTCTTCTAAATAAGTTGTACTGAAATCAGTACAGTGCGTATGCCTCCCAAAGTCCCTGGGTGACGCAATAAGAATGAAAATCCCAGTGTGGTATTTGCTTTCCACCGGCAAGACAATTGTTAACTTTTTCTGACATTGGTTAGAGCAAGAAAAAAAGGATCCCCAACGGGGTACTTAGCTTTAGAAGACTTCAGGATGATTCAATTCGTAAACAAAACAGTCGGGTAGCGGCCGACCGGCACTCATGCAAAAGTACAGTTTTGTACGTACCATAAATGTAGATGTTAGAGTGTTCACCCTGCTGCAGTCATCACACTTGGGTTATCCTGCCATCAGGCGGTCCCGCAGTCTGCCTGAGTTCCAAAGTCTTGGTCGGTCGCTGTCGCTTCTTCCCTGACGTCAGATCACCAGGGGTATACAAGAGGCATCCAACGCCATTTTCTTCAGTTTTTCTTGCCCCAGATGTCAGGTGCCCCCTATAGGTAGGCAAAAAAAAAAAAAAAAAAAAAAAATATATATATATATATATATATATATATATCTATATCTATATCTCTATATTTCTATCTATATCTCTATATATCTATCTATATCTATCTATCTATATATATATCTAGATAAAGGGAGGGTAACCTGGACTGCAGCATGGTGAACACTCGAACATCTACATTTATGGTAGGTACAAAACTGTACTATGTTCATCGTGTTACCCTGCTGCAGTCATCACACTTGGGTTGAATCCCAAAGCTAAGGATGGGAGGTGGAGTTAAACAGGGTTAGAAGGAGCTAGTAGGCCCTGCAAAACTGCAGTGGCAAAACCAGCTCTAGTCTTAGAATATAGAGGTAAGTGATGGTGTTTAGTGAAGGTGAGCACTGAATTCCCAAGTTGCAGCTTCCAGAATATCCTTGGTTGGCACTCCCCTGAGAAAGGCTGCTGATGTAGCTGTAGCCCTGGTGGAGTGGGACCTAATGTTAGCAGGTACTGATTTCCCCATGATGCATATAGCAGAAACATATGCAATGCCCTTGCCATTTAGAAATGGTCTGTTTTGAGATGGCTATTCCTTCTGATCCTGTAGCATTGGCTACAAAGAACAGGTCAGAATTTCTAAGCCTTAGTTTTATCCAAGTAGTAACATAATTGCCTGTGAATGTCCAAAGAGTGCAGGAGTCCCTCTCCTTTGTTCTGGGGATTTGGGAAAAAGGTGGGCAAATGAATGGTTTGGTTTAGGGCCACACTGGATACCACCCTTTGGCATAAAGGAAGGGTTAGTTCATAGAGAGACTCTGTCTTGATGAAAAATGAGGAAAGGCTCCACTGCCATTAGTGCCTGTAGCTCTGAGACTCTTCTAGCTGAGGTTATTGCAAGTAGCTGGGCAGTTTTCCATGAAAGAAATTTTAAAGCAGCTGAAAAAACTGGTTCAAAGGGTGGCAGTGTACGCTTTTCCAGAACAAAGTTGAGATCCCAAGTAGGTGTTGGTGCTCTCCTTGGCGGTCTTATGTTCTTAGCCCCTCTGAGGTACTGTCTTAGGAGTGGATGTGAGAATAAAGGAGGATCCGTATTGTAATGAGCTGAAATTGCTGAGGCGTGGATCTTAATAGATGAAAAGGAATGACCTTTGTGCAACATCTCAGTTAAATATTGTAGAATCTGAGGAATGTTTGGATCAAGGGGATTTTGGCCTTCAGCCTGGTTCCAGGCACAAAATCTTCTCCATTTGTCTGAATAGGTTTTCCTGGTGCTGGGCCTCCTGGCCTCCAGAATGACATCCATAACTGATTTGGATAGAGGTGTTGGCTGGTTGTTTAGGTAATTTGCCATGCAGCCAGGTTTAAAGTCTTGAGCTGGCTGTGTAGAATCTAATTGTGTCGCTAGGTGAGCAGGTGAGGACTTTGTGGTAAAATCCATGGTGGGCCGTGGGCCATGTTCCTTAAAATTGGATACCAATGCTGGTGTGGCCAGTCTGGTGCAATGAGCATCATTTGTGGCCTCTCTAATCTGACTTTCAGCAGTACCTTTGCTAGAAGAGGCAGTGGAGGAAAGGCATAAAATGTTAATGTTTTCCAACTGAATGAGAGGACGTCCACTTTCCAAGCTTGTGGATGGAATGTCCTTGTGCAAAATTTTTGAAGTTGGTAGTTTTGGGGGCTTGCAAACAGATGTCTGGGCGTCCCCATTTTTGAGCTATCATTGCAAATACTTGTGGATCTAGTTTCCACTCGTGTGGATCCATGATGTTTCTGCTTAGGTCATCTGCCAATGTGTTTTTCTTTCCTGGCAAGAATTGTGCTTGTAATTGAACCTGGTAAGACAGTGCAGTGTTCCACAAGGTCATTGCTTGCCTGCACAGAGGGTAGGAAATGTGTGCCCCCTTGCTTGTTTATGTACCACATTACTGTGGTATTGTCCGCCTTTATTATTAGTTGTCCTGGGTCTAAGAGGTTCTTAAAAGCTGTTAGGGCAGTCTGTACTGCTAGCATTTCTTTTTGATTGATATGCAGATGCCTCTGATCTGTAGTCCATTTGCCCTGAATGCACTGTCCTGCCATGTGTGCTCCCCAGGCATAGTCCGATGCATCGGTTGTCATAGTTTGCCTGGCTGTGGGAAAGGTGAAAGGCTGACCCTTGTTGAGGTGACATGCCTGTGCCCACCATAGAAACTCCTGTTGAAGACAGGGAATGAGTGGTATTGTTTCCAAGCTGTGGCTGTGCAGAGTCCATACGCTTTTCAGGTACCACTGCAATTGCCTCATATGCAGTTTTGCAAATGGTATTAGTAGTATGCAAGATGCCATGAATCCTAAGGCCTGCAGAACTTTTCTTGCAGGGAGTTGGGTCTTTGTTGCCATTATTTTGAAATATTGAGTCAGCTATTGTTCGTCTGGCATGAGATAAGCCATCTGGGCCATTGTATTCAAGCTGGCACCCAGAAATATTATGCTTTGTGAGGGCACTAGTTTTGATTTCTTTTCGTTTACCGAGTACCCTAGGCAACTTAGAAGGTGTTTGACAAATGCCAGATGCTTTAAAAGAATGTCCTTGCTTTCTGCTTGAATAAGGCAATCGTCCAGGTATGGGTATATTTGAATTCCTCTTTGTCTGCAGTATGCAATTACTGGTGCCAGGCATTTTGTGAAAACCCTGGGCACAGTAGATAAGCCAAAGGGCAGTGCAGAGAAATAATAATGTGTTGAACCTGCAATGAAGCGGAGGTATCTTCTGCAATTTTGTCTGATAGGGACATGCAGGTATGCCTCCTTGAGGTCCAACGTTACTAGCCAAGCATTCTTGCCTAGCATGGGAAGAAGCTGCTGTAGTGTTAGCATCTTGAATTTTGGTACTTGCAGAGAAGTGTTCAGAATTGAAAGATCCAGAATGGGTCTCCATGCTTTGTCCTTTCTTGGGACTAGAAAGAGTCTCGAGTAAAATCCTTGTCCTTGCTCCTGTGTAGGTACCTGTTGAATGGCTCTCATGTCCATGAGAGCTGTAATTTGTTTTTGTGCCTCTGCCCATTGATTTGGTGGCAGGTTTGGCATTCCTTTTATCCTTGGTAAGGTATGAAAGTGGAATCTGTATCCTTGAGAGACAATGTCTAGAACCCATTTGTCTTTTGTGATGATGTGCCAATTGTCTGAAAAAATGTTAATTTTCCTCCCAAGGGAGTTACCAGGAGAGATTTGCTTGGTAGTTTGAGGACTGAGTCATTGTGTTGGTCTTCTGCTAGCTTGGGGCCTGTCTTCTCCTCCTTTTTGGGTAGCAGTACCCAACTGGCGAGGTTTGTAAGGGCCTTGCGACTGACCTCTGCCCCTTGGGTGTCTGTATTTGCCTCTCTGTGATCTGTCAGAAGCTGGAAAGGACCAGTTTTTCGTTGGCCAATTTCTGCTAAAACGAGGGGGTTGTACCTGCAAAAAATCCTTGACCGTCTGCATAGACTTTGCCTTATCCTCCAGTTTCTTTAAAACCTCTTCTGCTTTGACACCAAATAATACATCCTGCTGTAAAGGTGCATCCAATAATTTTGCTTTAACATGATCAGGAAGGGTTTGTTCTTTTAACCAAGCATGTCTACGTATGACAGAGCCAGTAACAGCTGCTCTACAGGAAACTTCCAATGAATGAAATCCACATTGTAAAGTATGTTTGCCAACCTGTTCAGCTACATGCAACAGATCCTGCATTTCCTTGAATTCAGACTGTTCAGTATGTGTGCTCATTTTTTGTTTTAATTGAGACATTAGGAATTGGTGATATTTCAGCATGTGAAACTGACAATTTAATGCTCTCATAGCCAGAGTTGCTGAGGTGCATATTTTCTTTCCCCATCTATCTAGGGGTCTGGAATCCCTTTCAGAGGGCACAGGATTTTTAGCCATAGAAACTTTAGCTCCCTTAGGACGCTGGGAAATTGTTTCTGGGTCAGCCACAGGGCTTTTATAAAGGAATTTGTACGAGTCAGGTACTCTGTAGTATCTGTCTGGTTTGGCTGGGGCAGGAGGTAGAGAGTCTGGATTTAGACTAGACTCCAAGTAAACATCATTCACAATATCCAAAACTGGAGGGAAAGTAAAAGGAACTCTGGGAGCCTTTTCTTAGAATCAGAGTAGTCCTGGCCTTCCCAGTGGAAATGTTCTCTCATGGTATGTAAAGTTTCCCCAAAGGAGTAGTCTTCAGGGGGATATGCTGAGGGAACAGATTCTTCAGCATCAGAGACTTCATAAGGTGGAAAAGTGTAATCCTGTTCCTCAGAAGAATCTGAGGAAATTGAAACCTGGTCAGAGGAAGCATAATCCTCCTCTTGTCTTGGTCTTTTATCGGGGGGGGTTGGGAACCCCTGATTAGGGTAATCAAATCTTCAGCCATCTTAAGCATCTGTTTCTTAGGCATGGGGCCTTGAACTCTAGGCTGATGTACAGTCTTCTTTGGTTTTAAAGGAGTTTTAAGCTTAGCATAAGATTTAATGGTGAGTGTAGTCGGTCTGAAGACACTTTCTGCAACCGAAGGTGTTTCCACTGCACCGGTGTCTACTTCTGCTCCGGTGTCGGAAGGGCCTAATGAAGATTGCTGCGTCGGCCTAGTAGACTCCGCTTGAGAATCCGCAGCTGTCTGGGGTTCCAGTTCTGCGGTAGTCAGGGGCTGCATAGGTGCCTCACTGAAAACCAGAGAACCGGCGACAGGCCCAGCAGAGGCCTCCGAGTCTGGCTTGTTCCAAGGCTGCCTGTCCTTATCCTTGCGTTTTTTATGCATGCCGGTCATCGGCTGCTCCGACGGCATGATATAATTAAATTTCCTACCAAAGTAATGTCGTGCAAAGTCAAAATGGCGTTAGATAGTTTATTAAACCTAGCACAAAACCGACAACTTGTGACGTCGTGGCCTAGGCAAGGAATACAACAGGAATGGAAGTCCTTATGAGGTATTTGCTTCCCACAAGAAATGCAATTGTTAACATTTTCTGACATCGGACTGAGGCAAGAAAAGGTTCCCCAACAGGGTACTTAGCTTTATTGAAGACTTCGGACTAAAATTTGAATCGAAACTCTCAGGTGTCGGCTGACCGGCACTTGCGAACGGCTTCTGCTTCGGGCACCGTGCGGCAAGAAAGACTGAAGAAAATGGCGTTGGATGCCTCTTGTATACCCCTGGCGCTCTGATGTCAGGGAAGAAGCGACAGCAACAGACGCCGGACCAAGACTTTGGAATTCAGGCTGACTGCGGGACCGCCTGATGGCAGGATAACCCAAGTGTGATGACTGCAACAGTGAAACACGAAGAACATCTGGGTCTTTCTAAAAATGGGGAAGGTATCCTGTCAAGGACAGGATCCACTGACGGGTAATACATTGTTCTAGGAGATAACTTGGCAGTTGTCTGAAAATCAGGTTTGGATTGCATTGGATCTAAGTTGGATCCGAGAACTTTGTCTTCATCAGATCCAACTTAGGTGGTGTCAGATCAGATATTTTTTTCTTCGCAGGATTTTGTACTTTTGCCTTCTTTGGATCCAGGGTTGACACCGGTTCCTTATGAGAACTCTTTCTTGAGAAGTCCAAAGCTGAGGAGGAGGAAGATTGCTTCGGAGAAGACATTTTTGTAATTTTTATCCTTGAGTGAGAACCCTCAGATGCAGCCTTCTCCAAATGAAGAAAACCCTTCAGTATCAGCTTATTCTTGCATTCTACTAATGTGCGAGGGTTAAAGCTGTAACAAATAGAGCAGTCCTCCTGTAAATGGATAGGGCCTAGACAACAGGCAGTGTGGGCATCAGAAAGTGGCAGTTTATGCCCACACTTTAAGGCCTGCTGGTTTCTCCACTACCACTAAGTCAAAATATGTACAGACAAGGAACAAGATAACAGTTAACACTACAATGAGAGAGAAGAATTTTTTTTGTTAGATAGGGAAATGGAGGAAAAAAATGGGAAAGGGAAAGAAATACCAAAAATGGCAAAGGAGCTATGATTGTGTCGCAGAAGGGAAGAAGATACTAATAGTATCCAAGGGGTGCAAAAAACGTAAAATAGAAAAAGGGTCAGAAACAACAATAAGTATATAAATGTGGGTACACGACAATAAGAGAAAAAGTTTTTTAAGTAAGGAATACAAAATAACATACTTGTCAAGAACACCCGAGAGAGATGGAAGACATCTTTTGCTTGAAGTAGCAAACGAGATCGGAGGTAATTGGGGCTGGTGTGTTGTGGGCAAGTGAGTAGTTGAAAGTTTTGGGTGGCCACGAGCTTTTAGCAACAGCTGAGTTGGATCAGAGGGATCGGTTCACCAACCATCCGTTGAGGAGAGAAGGAAAATTGACATCAGATCTACATTTAATAGAGAGGGGAGCAATGTGAGAGATAGAACCCAACAAGGAAAGGGACAAAGCCTTCCCCCCTCAATCAGTAAGGTCAGAAATCACCAGAGAAAGGAAAGCTAAAACATACCTGGGTCATACGAGTCAGGTAATTAATAGCACTAAAAATAGGGTGGCAGCAGTATAGACCTTTTTGGCCAGCCATTCCATGGCCCAACTATCCTTATCTGAAGGAAGCAGTTTGGTAGAGGGGAACAATTTGGAAGGTTTGTCAGAGGTGACAGACACCAGTACTAGGGCATTTACACAGAAATTTACACAGGCACCTTGTAAAATCTGTCATGGTTTCTTTGGAGCAGGAGGCTGTGAATCAGGGGCTACAGAGGCTGCTGAAAAGATATCCAGGATGGCAGCCAGAACTGGAGAAATAACAGAAGGCTAAGGAGATTCCATCTGAAGGAGCTCATAACACATCATCTGGATATCAGAAACCCGAGAACAATCCCACTTAAAGAATTCCATTACACAGGAAATAGTGCCCACAAAGGAGTGCACCTCTAAGGGGGAATCTGGACTAACAGGAGCCTCTTCCTCTGAAATACAGTCCAAGGGAGAAGGGATCTGAGAATAGGCTAATGACTCTTCCCCCGAATCCTGATCCTCAGAAAAAAACCTGCTCCCTAGGTCTTTTAAAAGGAGTGGAAAGACCAGGGTGGGGCAGGCACAGAGACACCTTGAGGAGGCTTTAAATCCATAAAAAAATTAAAACAACCCATGAGTAAAATGCCACCTTTCTCATTAATGATCCTTGACTGCAGGGGAAATGCACTTGGTTTTCTGTTTCTTTTTCTGTGGGACATCTGCACGGAAAATCTTGGGAGGGTCTGATCCTTGTTGACACTCCAGCATAGTAGGGATCTCCTAATTACCCTTAGATCCTCACATACACTTAGCCGAGGTTCCCCGTTAACAGTTTTATTAAGCCTACAAGGACATGTGAAAAAGTACAGTTTTGTACCTACCATAAATGTAGATGTTAGAGTGTTCACACTGCTGCAGTCATTACACTTGGGTTATCCTGCCGTCAGGCGGTCCCCGCAGTCGGCCTGAGTTCCAAAGTCTTGGTCCAGCGTCAGTTGCTGTCGCTTCTTCCCCGACATCAGAGCACCAGGGGTATACAAGATGAATCAGACAACATTTTCTTCAGTTTTTCTTGCCCCAGATGTCAGGTGCCCCAAGTAGATAGGCAATACATATTGCTAATCAAAAATAAACATATACAATAAAAACAATACCTTCAGTTACCAGCAAATACACCCCAAAGGTTGTATAGGCTAGAAAGGTATAGATAAGTCCAGCTAGTTCAGAAGAGATGGAGGGAGGGTAACCTGGACTGCAGCAGTGTGAACTCGAACATCTACATTTACGGTAGGTACTAAACTGTACTATGTTCATCGTGTTACACTGCTGCAGTCATTACGCTTGGGTAGAATCCCAAAGCTAAGGTTGGGTGGCTGGTCTATAAAGAGTTAGGATTGGCTATGAGGCCCTGCAGAACTGTAGTGGCAAATCCTGCTCTGGATTTAGAGTAAAGAAGCAGGTGGTAATGCTTGGTAAAGGTGTGCACTGAACTCCAAGTTGCAGCCTCCAAAATTTCCTTAGTAGGTACTCCTCTGAGAAAGGCTGTTGAAGTGGCTGTTGCCCTGGTGGAATGTGGCCTAATGTTATTTGGGACTGATTTTCCATGCTGTGTGTAGCAGTACCGAATACAGTGTCCTATCCATTTGGATATAGTCTGCTTTGAGATAGCCTTGCCCTGTGATCCTGCAGCATATGCTACAAACAGTTGCTCAGTTTTCCTGAAAGCCTTTGTTTTGTCCTAGAAGAAGCGTAGCTGCCTGTGTATGTCCAAAGAATGCAGAAGTTTCTCCCCTTTATGCTGGGGGGTTGGATAAAAAGTTGGCAAATGGATGATTTGGTTAAGAGCCACACTAGATGCCACCTTTGGCATAAAGGTAGGGTTTGTCCTTAAAGATACCCTGTCTTGATGAAAAATTATAAAAGGTTCCACTGCCATTAATGCCTGTAGCTCAGACTCTTCGCGCTGAAGTTACTGCCAGGAGCAGAGCTGTTTTCCATGATAAAAATATTAGATCGGCTGTATTGGCTGGCTCAAAAGGTGGTAGGGTCAGTTTTTCCAAAACAAAATTGAGGCCCCAAGTTCGTGTTGGTGCTCTCCGGGGCGGTCTTATGTTTTTAAGCCCCTCTTAAGTACTGCTTTAGCAAGGGATGAGAGAATAAAGGAGGATCCGTGTTGTAATGTGCTGAAATGGCAGAGGCATGGATCTTAATTGATGAGAAGGATAGGCCTGTCCAGCATCTCAGTTAAGTACTGTAAAATCTGAGGAATGTTTGAAACAAGAGGGTCCAGGCTTTGAGCCTGGTTCCAGGCGCGAAATCTCTTCCATTTTTCTGAGTAGGCTTTCCTGGTGCTAGGCCTCCTGGCCTCCAAAATGACATCCATAACAGCTTTAGAGAGAGGTGTTGCCTGTTTGACTAATGTATCTGCCATGCTGCCAGGTTTAGGGTTTTGAGCTGACCGTGCAGGATCTGATTGTTTTGTTGAGTCAGAAGATGTGGAATTTGAGGCAAAATCCATGGTGGGCCTTGAGCAAAGTTCCTTAAGATAGGGTACCAGTGCTGGCATGGCCAGTCTGGAGCAATCAGGATCTGATGTTTTTCTTGTCTGGCTTTTAGGAGTACCTTTGAAAGGAGAGGCAGTGGCAGGAAGGTATAAACTTTTAGGCTTTTCCAACTGAACAGAAGAGCATCCACTTTCCATGCTTGTTTGTGATAAGTCCTTGTGCAGAATTTTTGTAGTTGGCAATTCAGTGGGGAGGCAAAAGGATCTATGTTTGGGCATCCCCACTTTTGCGTTACCATGCTGAAGCTTTGTTGTTTTCAATTTCCATTCGTGAGGGTCCATGATATTTCTGCCTAGATCATCTGCCAGAATATTTTTCTTTCCGGGCAGGAATTGTGCTTGCAGGTGAACTTGATACGTTAGAGCTATGTTCCACAAAGTCATGGCTTGCCTGCATAGGGGATAAGAACGAGTGCCCCCTTGCTTGTTTATGTAACACATTACTGTGGTGTTGTCTGTCTCTAGTAATAATTGTCCTGGATGTAGAAAGTCCTTGAAAGCTGTTAGGGCATTTCGAACAGCCATCTCTTTTTGAATGATGTGAAGATGCATCTGGTCTGTGGTCCACTTGTCCTGAATATATTTTCCTGCCATGTGTGTTCCCCAGGCGTAATCCGAAGCATGTTAGATTTTGCCTGGCTGTGGGTTGGGTAAAAGGCTGACCCTTGTTTAGGTGACATGCCTGTGCCCACCATCAAAACTCCTGCTGTATGCAGGGAATCATTGGTATTACTGCTTCTAAACTGTGAGTGTTAACCAAACACTTTACAGGTACCATTGTAATTTCCTCATATGCAGTCTGGCATATGGTATTAGTAGTATGCAGGATGCCATGAATCCCAGGGCCTGCAGAATTTTTCTTGCAGGGAGATGAGACTTTCTTGCCAGTAATTGAAAATATTGGGTTAGCTGAACTTGTTTGTCTGGCTTGAGATAAGCCATCTGGACCGTTGTATTTAAGCTGGCACCCAGGAATGTAATCTGTTGTGAGGGCAGTAGTTTTGACTTCTTTACATTTACTGTGTACCCTAGAGAAATTAGCAACCTTTTTACAAACGCCAGATGCTGTAGAAGAATGTCCTTTGTGTCTGCTTGAATGAGGCAGTCGTCCAGGTATGGATATATTTGAATTCCTTTTTGTCTGCAAAATGCAATTACTGGTGCCAGGCACTTTGTGAAGACCCTGGGCGCAGTAGATAAGCCAAAGGGCAGTGCAGAGAATTGGTAGTGCATTGTACCAGCTTTTGCTTGGGCTGAAGGAGGGTCTCTGTGTTTATCAGTGGCAGTGACTAACATTGAGCAGCTTCCCTGCCCCCCGGAGAGGTGGTTACTGACTTGAAACTGTAGTTTTATTGGCCACTAGGGGTCATTTCCATAACTCCTTCATCTTCCTCTCTTAAAACCTAGTTGCCTCGTGGTTTGAGCGTCTTTTCAGGCTTGTTGGCTGTTGGTGAAGCACCCTCCAAGAGGAAAAAACGCTGAGAGAAGAAGGGAGCCACTTTTGAGATTTTAAGTATTTTTTCTCTGTTTATTTGCTAAGTTTTTCTGCATAGCTGCCTAGCTTGAGCAATTTCTGGCTTGTTAAACTTGATTTCTGTATTAGTAGCTGTATTTAGAGCACAACCAAAAGCTGTTTGCTGAATTTCCTGTTTGCACTTAATTTTAAATCGTTTTTCTTAAAACTTGCATATTTTCTGTCCTTGACCTAGCACTCTTGTGTGGGGTCATTTACTGCACTGTTATAACTTGATATTACTTGTGAACCTCTGCTATCTCTGTAAAAAAACAAAAACAAAAAAAAATCTTGCTTTTTTCCCACTTTTCTGAGAGTTAAAGTTCAGTTACAGGCTTGCTGTTCCTGAACTGTTTGAAAGTTTCTGTGAGGCCATTTTTGCTTGGGCTGAAGGAGGGTCTCTGTGTTTATCAGTGGCAGTGACTAACATTGAGCAGCTTCCTGCCCCGGAGAGGTGGTTACTGACTTGAAACTGTAGTTTTATTGGCCACTAGGGTCATTTCCATAACTCCTTCATTTGTCCTCGGAGGAGTGGTTTAGGGCAGTGACTTGTGGTTTGTTGGCCAATTTGTGTCATTTCCTGTCTTTTCCAGCCCCTGCTATAAAGCACGCTTTAGCGATTTAGCCGATTTAGCGGAGTTGCTACTGTTGCACACTAGGGCAGCGCGTTAAGCAGGTTTAAACTATTCGGCTACCTAAAGTCCACTCTTCAAATTTTCCCTTAAAACTACCTTCCTCGAACTATACTACTGATCTAATCAGCGTATCCTATAATTAAAAAGATCATCTCTACTTGACTCCAAGTAGACTATTCTCTATCTGTTAAACGTAGCACTTGCTCCTACAGTACTTATTACCTTGATACGGCACTCTTGTCATAGATAGTACCCCAAAAGGCAACCCCCCATTTCTCGGTCACCCACGTCCCCAGCAATCTTTTTTAAAGTTTTTTTGTCTATTCCTTCTAGCATGTCGAGGGATCAGTTGCTAGTGTCCTCTCCTGCTCAGCTGGTGAACCTGGGAATATTGAGGCAAAGTTACAATTGCCTCATGTACACAGACAACCCTCTCCTCCTCCCACAAAACACAAATACATGCGAGAGATGCAACTATACGGCCAAACTGGAGGCTGAGCTCTCTCAACATAGGACTGGCAAGACCAGTCAGGAGGAGAAGGTTACCACACACACTATAGACCCAGTCTCACATATTACCATTACAACCTCAAATCATACACATAAACACACAAAGACATACTCGGAGGCTCTGATCAAAAATCTACCAAAACAGCAGAGGCCACCAAAGCAGACACCCAAACAACCACCACCTCAGAACACAACACCTGCAACACATAGACCTCACAGTCAGAGTGTCAAACAGTCACAGCCCTTAAGGCCAAACACAATGCCAGACACACTAGTCATTGGTGACTCCATAGTCAGACACACTGACGTCCGGTCACCAGACTGAGTAAGGAGAAGGTCACAGTAAGCTGCCTGTCAGGCGCTAGAATCCGCCACATAACGCAAGCACTCAGGTCTCTCAACAGCAGGTACAAATATGATTCAGTCATTGTCCACGCTGGTGTAAACGACCTGAGGCGTACCTCCTTGGACTACATGAAAAGAGACATTGAGGAGCTCTCTGATTATGTAGCCCAGACAGGTATGACCCTGACCTTGAGCAGTATCCTACCTTCACCAAGAATGATGCCACAATACAGAGATAAGATGATCAGCTTTAACAATTGGCTTAAACACTGGTGTCATTCAAAGGGGATCCAGTGTCTGTCTGCCTGGGATGACATGCTGGACAAGCCACGCTGCTTCGCAAGGGACGGCTTGCACCTGTCACCCTGGGATTCGGATATTGGCAAAGGCTCTTGCCACCCCATAGTGCCTTTTTAGGCAAGGCTCAAATTCTAAACCTACCACCCTAGAACACAAAAAGGAAAAAACTAAGGGTAATGCTGCTCAATGCCAGAAGTCTAAATCTCAAAATGCACGCACTCGAGGCCCTTCTCAGTATGGAGAACATCGATGTCTGTGCTGTGACAGAAACCTGGTTCAAGGCTCCTGAGAGCACCCCAGCGCTATCAGGTTTTACCTCATAGCATGCGTTCCGCCCCAAAATCTGGACAATACCAAGAAAGGAGGGGTATCCATATTCATCAAGGACACCCACACCTCAAGACTGGTGGCAACGCACGATGCATCGGAGACCATCCAGGTGCAATTAACCATAGGCAAGACTGCTCTGCAAATTGTAGCATGTTACAGGCCACCCTCACAAACTCAGGAACCTCACATGGCCTTCCTGAAAACACTAGAGGGATAAATGTATCACCAAACACCATCATACTAGGTGACTTCAATTACCCTAATATAGACTGGGAACACTACTCAAGCCCAAACACCCTAGCCCAAAAGTTCCTGGAATTCATAAACTCAAATGCCATGGAACAACTAGTCACCATCCCCACAAGAGGAGATAACATACTTGATCTCATCATCACGAACATGGGAGCACAATGTTCAACACCGGAGGTGTACCCCTCACTGGTGAGATCAGACCACAAACTAATCTCGCTGGAGGTCCTCATCCCACCCCACCTGAAATAAAAAGACCACAGTAAAGAACTTCTCAAAAGCCGACTTCACACTTCTAAAGACTAGTGTGGTCTCCTTTAAGGTCACCGAGCTCGTGGAAAACAGTACTCAAGCCGCTGAATCACTTACAAATGCCTTCTACCAGCAGCTGCAGGACTGCATGGATAAGGCAATCCCAAGCAAAACAAAGACTCTTTGTACCAAAGGCAAGCGTCCAGTCTGGTGGACCCCAGCCATAAACAAACTCTACAACAAAGGAGGAAGCTACTACAAGATAGAGCAAAATCCTTAAAAGGTAAGACACCCTTGATCACTAAGTAAAAACTAAGAGCTCTCATAAAATCATCCAAAGCAAATTTCGAGAAAAATAGCTAAAGACTCAAAAGACAATCATAAGGCCTTCTTTAGCTATGTTAGAAACCTGGGAGGAAACTCCCAGATATGCTCAGAGCTAGTTCAAAATGATGTGAAGATTACTGATCCTACAGACATTGCCAACATACTGGCTGACAGGTTCAGTGCAAACTTCTCCCCCAAAAGGAGAGATATCTATACCAAACGATTGCAGCCCCCAAACATCTCCAGCCCAAGTGAGAACTGCTCTCTCCAAAGCAAAAAACACAGCATCCATGGGACCTGATGGTGTCCCCGGCTGTGTGCTCCAAGAACTCAATGAGGAATTAAACCCACAGCTAGGACAGCTGTTTAATCAAAGTCTTACCTCTGGATACGCACTCCAGGAGTGGCGCACTGCAACTGTGGTACCACTTCACAAAGGCGGTGCCTCCACCGACCCTGGAAATTACCGCCCATTAGCTTGACAAGCCTTATCTGCAAAGCCATGGAGAGGATCATAATGGACCTCATAAATAAAGACATAGGGAATTTGCAGACTTTGGATCCAACCCAGTTTGGCTTTGTCAAAGGCAGATCATGCCTTTTAAACTTGGTTGACTTTTTCAAACAGTCACCAAAGCCATTGATGAGGAAAGGCAGTCCATACAGCCTACCTCGATCTGGCTAAGGCCTTCGATACAATACCCCATTCGGGTATCATTGAAAAACTCATCAGCTTAAATGTCAACCCATACATCACAAGATGGGTTGCAAACTGGCTGAGTGACAGAACCCACAGGGTCAGAGCTGCTGGCGCCATGTCAGACTCAAAGCCTGTCACAAGTGGTGTCCCACAGGGCTCAGTCCTGGGCCCACTCTTGTTTGGCATCTACTTTTCCAAGTACAAGCAAACACAGGAGGGTTATGGCTGACAAAGTTTGCAGATGACTGCAAACTGGGCCATAGTAGAAAACACATCTGACACAGATATCCTTCAGAAGGGTCTCACAGAAACGGATAACTGGTGCCAGAGCCACGGCCTAAAGTTAAATGCCAAAAATGCATAGTCATACCTTCGGGAAAAACAAGGTTACCCCTAGCTACCAAATAGGTGGCAATCCACTGAGCACAGAAGAAGTTATCAGGGACCTGGGGACCCAGGTTGATAGTAGTCTGTCATTCGACACCCATGTAGCTAAAGTAGTTAGGAAGACCTTCTACATTGCCCACCTTATCATGAAGGGATTCTCATCTACTTCAAGGAGGTCATAGTCTCCCTTTACTCATCACTCATCAGACCAATGATTGAGTACAATGCCCCATTCGGAATGTATCTGACCAGACACTTGCAGCAGCTGGAGAGGCCACAAAAGTTCCTCACCAAAAGGATAAAGGGTCTCAAAATCTGTCCTATGCTGCCCGACTGAAAGAACTCCAGCTCTATTCAGTCGCCACCGCTGCTCAGAGGTGACCTTTGCCTAACATACAAGGCCATGTCAAACCCAGATTTGATGAATATGCTTCACCTCAAAAATCTAGATCCATCAGAGCCACAAGGGCGGAGACTTAAACCTTGACACGGCTATTAATAGGACGTGCTGGAGGGATAGATTCATCACCCAAAGACTCCCTATGCTGTGGAACAAAATCCCGGTACATGTGAGGCAGAGCACCTCGCTGGCCTTGTTCAAGAGAAATCTTGACCAATGGATGGGAGATCGCAGATATACCCCAGGGATTACCTCAGGTGTCACTGCTCGACAGAGGCACAGAAAAATAATGGGTATAGTTCCCCATACTAAAGGGGTGGCGTAAGCCACAAAACGATGGGCTAGGCTTGTAAATGCCCTCGGGCAGATAGCCTAGTATGAACCTATGAACCTATGAACCTATGAATCTGAGGTATCCTCTGGAATTTTGTCCGATAGGGACATGCAGGTATGCCTCTTCGAGGTCCAGAGTAACGAGCCAAGCCTTCTTGCCCAGCATGGGTACAAGCTGCTGTAATGTCAACATTTTGAATTTCCAGTTAAGTATTCAGAATTGAAAGGTCTAGTATGGGCATCCAGGCCTTGTACTTTCTGGGGACCAGGAAGAGTCTTGAGTAAAATCCTTGTCCTTGTTCCTGCTGTGATACGTTTTGAATAGCTCTCATGTCCATGAGGGCTAAATTTTGTTTTTGTGCCTCTGCCCATTGATTTTGTGGCAGGACTGGCATTCCTTTTAGCCTTGGTAAAGTATGAAAGTGGAATCTGTAACCTTGAGACACAATATTCAGAACCCATTTGTCTTGGGTGATTGTTTGCCAGTTTTGAGAAAAAGTGCTGGTTCTCCCCCTAAGGGGGCTGCCAAAGGGACATGCTTGGCTTACGAAGGGGAAAGTGATTGTGACTGTTTCCTGTAAGGTTGAGACTTGTCCTCACCACCTTTTGGGGTTGAGGTGCCCCACTGTCGTCTGTTTGAGCCTTGGGGTTGAGATCTGCCTCTCTGTGGCCTGACACTGGAAAGACCAATTCTTTGTTTGCCAATTTCTGCTAAACCGAGGTGGCTGTACCTGTAAGAAATCCTTGACTGTTTGCACATTTAGCTTTATCCTCCATTTTCTTTAACACCTCTTCTGCCTTAACACCAAACAAAGTATCATGCTGTAAAGGAGCATCCAATAAGTTTGCCTTAACATGATCAGGTAAACTGTTCTTTTAATCAAGCATGTCTTCGAATCACAGAACCTGTAACTGCGGCTCTGCAAGAGGCCTCTAAAAAATCAAATCCACATTGCAGAGTAGGTTTTCCCACCTGTTCAACTGCATGCAATAAATCCTGCATTTCTTTACAATCAGGAGCTTCTGAGCTTGCAAGCATTTTCTGTTTTAACTGAGCCATTAAATATTGTTGGTACTTAAGCATGTGAAACTGGCAATTTAAAGCTCTTACTACTGAAGTTGCAGAAGTGTATACTTTCTTCCCCCATCTATCCAAAGCCCTGGAATCTCTGTCAGAGGGTACTGGATTTTTTGCAATGGAAGCCTTAACCCCTTTTGGACCCTAGGAAATAGTTTCTGGATCAGCAGAAGGTTTTTGTAAAGAAACTTGAGAGTCAGGGACTCTAATACCCATCTGGCTTGGCTGGAGCAATACCCATCTGGCTTGGCTGGAGCAGGGGGGCAAAGAGTCAGGAGATAAACTGGATTCAGAGAACACATCATCCACAATATCTAGCACAGGCGGAAAAGCCAGGGGCCTGTATTGAGGCATTAAGAGGAAATACCTGAGCCTATTCTTGGATTCTGAGTAATCCTGACTTTCCAATGGAAATGCTCCCTCATGGTATGTAAAGTTTCCCCAAAAGAATAATCCTCAGGAGGAGAGGCTGAAGGGATAGATTCTTCAGCATCAGAGTCCTCATAGGGGGGTAGAGAGTATCCTGGTCTGAAGAGGAATCCGAGGAAATGGAAACCTGATCAGAGGAGTCATAGTCTGTACCCTGCCTAGGCCTATTCTCAGGAGGGGGATGGGAACCCCTGATTAGAGTAATGAGGTCTTCGGCCATTTTAAGCATCTGTTTCTTAGGCATGGAGGACTGTCCAGGAGAATGCTGTATTTGTTTCTTTGACTTCAATGGTACCTTTGTCTTGGCTGTTGTTTTAATGGTAAATTGTGAAGGTCTGAAAACACCCTCAGAAGCCGATGCCTGCTCAGTGGCTCCAGACCGATCTGAGGGATTAGTTTCCGTAGGCCCAATACCTTGAGTTTCCAGAGGCCTAGATGTCTCCACATGGGAGTCAGAAGCGGCCTGTGTATCTGAGGTACCGGGTGTCAGGGCCTGCGAAAGCGCCTCACTAAGAACCGGCGACTGGCCTAGAAGAGGTTTTGTCGTCGGTTTTGGACCTTGGATGCCTGTCTTTATCCTTGTCTTTGCGTTTTTTGGAATTGAGGTCGTCGGCTGATCTAACGGAATCATATAATTGAACCTTCGGCCAAAGTAGTGCAAAGCAAAATCAAAACGTCTTTTTATAGTGCATTTGTTAAATCTAGCACAAAACCGACAACTAGTGATGTCGCGATCAGGGCGTAGGCATGGAATACAGTAAAAGTGGAAGTCCTTATGAGGCATTTGCTTCCCACAAGGAATACAATTATTAACTTTTTCTGACATCGGTCTGAGGCAAGAAAAAAAAGTTTCCCCAACGAGGTACTTAGCTTTATTGAAGACTTCGGCTCTGAAATTCGACTTCAAAAATCTTAGGAGTCGGCCGACCGGCACTTGCGAACTGCTTCTGCTTCGGGCACCACGCGGCAAGAAAGACTGAAGAAAATGGCGTTGGATGCATCTTATATACTCCTGGCACTCTGACGTCAAAGAAGAAGCGAGAGCAACCGATACCGGACCAAGACTTTGGAACTCAGGCCGACTGCGGGACCACCTGACAGCAGGATAACCCAAGTGTAATGACTGCAGCAGTGTAACACTATGAACATCTTGGATCCATGCCAGTCTCCGATGTGGTCGCAGCAGAGGAATCCAAGGCAATAACCGGACTGTCCTCCAGGCTTTCACTAGCCTTGAGGCATACACCTGAAAGAGATTGGACAGCAGCTATGTCAGACATTAGGTTTTTGGCCTTTTTTTGGCCAACGGCTGACCCTTGGGATAGGAAGTGCGCCATAGCACCCTGAGCAAACAGCTTAAGACTTGGGTTTTCAAGGTAAATAAATAAAGAGGAGAAGCAACTACACAATGTTTTGGGGACAAATGCCTGGCAGATAGAACACTACATACAGTTGTGGGAAGCACTCTGACATAAGACACTGTTCGTTATGACCTTTATCGGACATGTGCCTCGAAGAATACTGACATTTTCCCTTTATGGCTGACATGAAACCAACAACAACAAAAAATGAGGGGGAAAGGAAAAAAAAAACCCAGAAGAGCAGTTTTCTGAAAAACAGCTTGGTAACCTGCACAGAAGAAAGGCGTTCAGTCGGAAGTTCGGTAATGGTCTTCAGACTGGTTGCAAAGTAGTTCTGAAGTGTCTGCATCAGTACGTCACCTTTGTGCCCTACGTCTTGCATAGGGATCATACGTGTGATGTACAGCACCTGTAGATAACTAAAGGCTTTGGCATACTGGCCAGATGGACTATTCTTGGCATGAGATCCCTTATGTTAGGAATAATGCAACAGTGTTGTTATAGAAGGACATTGTAATTAAAAACCCAGTGACAATTATCACAAGGTAGTCTTAACAGGCCAACTTTCAAAAAGCATTTCTAACCTTAGAATAAAACAAGAGGGCTTGAAGGTTAGTCTGACAATACATGTAGACAGAGGCTAGGTTGCCACCATTCCAAATCTTATTCCTAGCTGAGATTTACACCAGTCAACAGGGACTAGCAAAAAAAGAAGTTATGTCTTACTATAACGTTCCATGTGTGTTGTTGATAATCGTTCATTCATTACTGATGGGTTTTTATCTGTTCTGTCCTCTGAACCGAGCCAGCCATATATCAAGCTTGCTTCAGCCAAAAACTCTCAAGCCAAGGTCTTAAATAGAATGCTCTGCTCCCCGTTACCTCAGATCGAGTTTGCAAGTTGATAGGCAAAAGTAGAGGCTATCTCTGGTCATAACAGACCTACAATAAAAGTATATGAGATCAACCAGGAACCTCCAGAGGGGGATGGAGGGTGGGGAGTAGTGAATGAATGAAGATCAACAACACAGATGGAACATTATGGTAAGACATAACTACTTTATCTGATGTTGTTGATCTTCGTTCATTCCTTACTGATGGGACAGGGTCCCCAGCTACCTTTATCCCTGGGTGGCACTCATGGAAGGGCATTCCTGAGCACCATGGAGCCAAACGAAGCTCTACCTCTGGAGGCCAAATCCAATTTGTAATAAAGAATAAAGGTATGAGGTTTGGCCCAAGTCACAGCTGAACAGCCATCATGGAGGGAAGCCTTAGCATGAAAAGCTGGTGAAGTTGCCACAGACCTTGTAGAATGTGCTTTCACTCTGAGGCAAGGTGACAGTTTTTGCTTTGGATAAAGGTAATGCAACTTCTCAACCACGAAGCCAATGTAACTTTTGAGACGGGATGACCTAGTCTTAGTCCACAAAAGGCCAGAAATAGTTGGTTTGATTTACGGGTAAATTTTGTTCTGTCCAGATAAAATCATATTTGCCAATGAATATCCAAGGAGTGCAAGCAATACTCTCCCCTGTTAGAGTGGTTAGGAAAAAATACTGGAAGGTCAATAGATTGGTTGATAGACCGCTCTGACACTACTTTTGGCAAAAACGAGGAATTAGTTTCTCAGTGCTACCCTATCCTTATGGGAGATCAGATAGGGAGGTTTGATGCACAAAGCTTGAAGTTCTGACAAGCATCTGGCCGATGTGATTGCAATTAGAAACAGTTTCCCACGAGAGAGATTTTAAATCACATGAAGATGCAGGTTCAAAGGGGAGAGATGTTAGGGCTTGCAGGACCAAGGCCAAATCCCAAGGTTGTACTGGTTCTCTAAAGGGAGGTTTTAGGTGGAGAACACCCTTCAAGGAAGTTTTACAGAGCCTATGTGACATGAGCAAAGAATCCAGAAAACCAATGTGGAAATTCGAAATGGCAGCTAAATGCACACGAATAGTAGAGGCAGACACCCCAGAGTGGAAAAGGTGAGATAAGTAATCCAAAGCCAACAAAACTGGGGCTGACGAGGAGTCTATTTGCTGCCCATAGAGAAAAGCTTTTCCATTTATTGAGACAGATTAGTCTGATGGGATGATTTATGAGATGCAATAAGAATACTGCGCACTAGGGACGAGAGGTTTTCCTGCCTGGCAATTATTGGAAGTTGAGAAACCAAGCTGTCAGCTTCGGGGTTGTTGGACTGGGTGAGTCGCACCCTGCGGATGGGAGATCAACATTGGGGATGGATTGAGGATCCATGGTTGATCTAGCAGGTGAGGCCAGAGGAAGGGGAACCAGACTTGTTGAGGCCAATATGGAGCAAAGAGGATCATTTTGATTTTCAACTGCCAAGCTTTCTTCAGAAACTGGAAGATGAGTAGGAGAGGAGGATAAGCATAAAGTAGACCCGAGGGCCAAGCGTGTACTAGAGCATCTCTCGGTGACTGTCCCCAGGGTGAACAAGGCAAAATAGCTGCTGCACTTCAAGTTGGTTGAGAAGGCGAACAGATCGGAGCAAGTCTGGCCCCAGCGATTGAGGATTTTTGCCGCTATCACAGGATTGCGGGACCACTCGTGAGGTTGTAGAATGCACCTGCTCAATTTGTCCACTATCACGTTGGTGCTCCCGGGAATGTGGATTGCAATTAGAAAGCGGTTGGAAACTATCGCCCATTGCCACATTCTCAAGGCCTCTCAGCATAACAGGCAAGATCTGGTGCTCCCTTGCTTGCTGATGTACCAGATCACTGACATGTCTGACTGGATCGCAATAGTCCCTGACAAAAGGATGAAATGAAATGCTTGCAATGCTAGTAGCACTGCCCTCAGTTCCAGGACACTGATAGACAAAAAGGCCTCTGTCTCTGACCAGGTGCCAGGGACCGAGTTTCCCTGACATAGCCCCACCCCCATCAGGGAGGCATCCATGGTCACCATGGCTTTCGGCTGAAGGGGTGAGACCCATTGTTGGAGATTGAGGCGTCAACCAGAGTAAATCTTGCTTGAATCTCTGACTTACACTTATCTGAAGAGACAAAGGATGTTGAAGAGGGTACCACTGAGTAAGAAGTAGCCACTGAAGAAACCTCATGTGAAATCTGGCTAGAGGAACAATGGTGATAGAGGCTGCCATTGACCCCAAGAGTTGGCGTATAGATAGAGCGGGAGATTTGTGGTGACAGAGCAGTGATGAACTTGTTGCCTTATTCTTTGAAGCCTGTGGTCCGGAAGAGATGATGTGCAATTTCCCGTGTCCAACAGCACCCAGATGAATTCCAAAGACTGGGTTGGGATCGTGTTGGCCTTCTCCTGGTTTATAGTAATTCCCAGGTGTTGTGCTGTGAAGAGTTTAATGCAGGGCTTCTTCCAGTAGACACTTGGTGGAGGCAGTGAGGAGCCAGTCTAGATGTGGAAATGCCTGGAATCCTTGAAGTTGCAAGTGAGCGACAACCACTGCCATGCATTTGAACACTCTGGGGGGTTGTAGAGACTGAACGGCAGTGCTCGAAATTGGCAGTGACTGGCTCCTATGCGGAAGCGGAGGTATCTTGAGTGTTTGCCCATTTTTATGTGGTAATGCGCATCCAAGATCTACAGAGCACATCCAATAGTCTTCTTATAGAAGAAGGGATAGACTGAATCGTGACGATCCGGAATTTCTCTATTTTTTACACATTTGTTCAGTGTACTGAGATCCAGAATTTGTCTCCAGTCCCCTGTCTTTTTGGCACTAAAAAGAACCTTGAGTAAAAACTGGATCCTATCTGGTCTGGTGGAACCATCTGCATGACACTTTTTTGTAGCAGCTTTTGGATTTCGTGTGCTGCTGCTTCCCTTTGGGTGGAATGTTGGGTAATACTCTGGATGAGGTTGGACCAAGATGGAAGGAGATGCGAAAGGCCTCTGGCTATTATCAGTTGTACCCAAAAGTTGTTGGTTATGTTTCGCCAGGCAGCAGGGTACAAGGAAAAGTGACCCCCGACCGCTTCCAGAGGTGAGCAGTCGGGCAACACTTCGGGAGCACTGATAGGGTTGGCCAAGAATCTCTGGAACCCCAGTTTTGCGGACCTCCTCTGTCATGAAAGGGGCATCTTCCATTGGAGTTTCCCCCTCTGCCTCTAGGGGAGAAATAGAAGTTATGATTTTACCATAACGTTCCATGTTAGTTGTCTTCTCGCCTTCTCTCTTGCTGGATGGGTTCGGAGCCGACCTCGGCTCCGACTCGGCCACTCTAAAAGCTCGAGAGTTGGTTCCACCGGCTCGAGGCTCCCCTTATATCCCACAATG
Organism: Protopterus annectens; assembly: GCF_019279795.1. Lineage (NCBI taxonomy): Eukaryota > Metazoa > Chordata > Ceratodontiformes > Protopteridae > Protopterus > Protopterus annectens. The sequence goes on along the minus strand of NC_056747.1, from coordinate 1,055,527,976 downwards.
CTAGGCGGTATTACCTCAGATCTCGTTTGTAAGCTTATGCCCAGCTAAAATAACTCCAGAACCACTGGAAAAGGGAAAAACCCACCTCTATAAAAGGAAGGGAAGAAGGTGACCTGAAAACCTGAAGAAGGAATATATGCATAGAATAGCATATACCTATCTACAATAGAGGTGGTAGAAAGAGAGGTCATAATCAAACTCCTCTAGGTCTGTCCAGGCTAGGGGGAAGGAGGTGGGGCCTTAGAAGAAGGCGAGAAGAAGACAACTAACATGGAACGTTATGGTAAGAACATAACTTCTATATGTTGTTGTCAATCTCGCCTTCATTCTTGCTGGATGGGACCGTCCTAGCACCTTGTCCCGGGTGGCCTATCGGAACAGACTCTTGAGAACAGTGGAACCAAAGTTAGCTCTATGTCTAGAAGCTAAATCCAACTTATAATGAGAAATGAAAGTGTGAGGAGTAGCCCAAGTAGCCGCTGCACAAATGGTGTCAATAGGCAGCCTGTCTTGGAAAGCTATAGAAGTAGCCAAAGCTCTGGTAGAGTGAGCCTTAGGTTTGTTAGGTAGCTTTTGGTGTCTAATTTCATAAGCAAAGGAAATCAGAGATGTTGGCCATCTGGAGAGGGATACCTTCGAAACTGAAAGTCCCTTTCTGCCTTCTGCATAAGAGACAAACAACTGGTCAGTTTTCCTGATCGGTTTGGTTCTATCCAAATAATACCTTAACTGACGATGAACATCTAGCCAATGCAATTTTTGTTCAGACCTGTTAGAAAAGTTAGGAAAAAACACAGGGAGGTCAATGCTTTGATTTAGGTTAGACGCAGAGGCTACTTTAGGTAAAAAGGATGGATTGGTTCGTAAGGACACTCTGTCTTTATGAAACAATAGATACGGTGGTCGACTGCTGAGTGCATGAAGTTCTGAGACCCTTCTAGCTGAAGTAATGGCTACCAGAAAGAGAGTCTTCCAGGATAGCAATTTCAATGAACAGGAAGCTGCAGGTTCGAACGGGGGAAGAATCAAAGATGTGAGAACTAAATTAAGGTCCCAAGGAGGAGGATTTCTTATAGGAGGTCTGAGAAGAAAAACTCCTTCAAAAAGCTTTGCAAAGCTTGTGAGACATGATGGCAGAATCTGAGATGCCCACATGAAAGTTAGAAATAGCTGCCAATTGAACTTTAAGAGTAGAAGGAGATGAACCTGCATGGAAGAGTTCAGCTAGAAAATCAAGGACTATTTGGATGGAAGCAGTGAAAGGATCTATGTCCCTTCCTTGAGCCCAATAGGCAAAACGTTTCCACTTACTAAGATAAATCTTCCGAGTGGAAGATTTATGGGAAGCTATCAAAATATCTCGAACAGAGTGAGATATTTGAGGAAGCCTGGCTAAAGTTGGAATTGGAGGAACCAAGCAGTGAGGTTCAGAGAGGGGAGGGAGCGATGTAACTGACCCGATTGATGGATCAAAAGATCTGGAACTAGGTCCAGATGCCAAGGTTGCTCCAACAGAAATTGATGTAGAAAGGGGAACCAAACTTGTCGAGGCCAGTAAGGAGCAATGAGGATCAAAGAGGCCTTCTGAGCGATAGCTTTCTGTATCACTTGAGAGATTAGTGGGAAGGGAGGAAATGCATACAGAAGTCCCCGGGGCCAAACCTGGACTAGAGCGTCTCTGCTGGGCTGGCCTGGTAACGGAAATAGGGTGAAATAATCTCTGCACTTGCTGTTTTGGGGAGTAGCAAAAAGGTCGCAGCAAGGCTGACCCCACTTGAGAAAAATCTTCTCCAGAATAGAATCTTTCAGAGACCACTCGTGAGGCATGAGGATAGCTCTGCTCAATTTGTCCGCGATTAGATTGGACTTCCCGGGGATATGCGTTGCTATCAGAAACCGCTGAGAAGAAATCACCCATTGCCACAGTCTGAGTGCTTCTCGACATAGGGGATAGGACCTGGTTCCGCCTTGTTTGTTGATATACCACACTACAGACATATTGTCCGTCTGGATTGCTATCGTTCCCAAGGGAAGAGAGTCTTGAAGGGCTTGCAACGCTAAAAGCACTGCTCTCATCTCTAGAACATTTATATGCAAGTGGCATTCGTCTGGTTGCCATATGCCCTGGACTGTTCTGCCCTGATAATGCCCCCCCCCCACCCGATCAGGGAGGCGTCCGTTGTCAGAGTAGCAACCGGAGGGGGAGGAACAAAGGGTCTTCCCAGGAAGAGCTGAGGGGAAGAAATCCACCAAAGAAGATGATTCTTGCATGCTTGCGTAATCATAATGGTGTGGGACATCGGAAGTTGCTGGTACGACCATTGTGTGAAGAGCATCCACTGAAGGATTCTCATGTGGAATCTGGCTAAAAGAAGTAGAGGGATAGCAGCCGCCATAATCCCCAGTACTTTCAGAACTAATCTTACTTTGACTCTGTTGCTGTGGAAAAGAAGAGAGACCAGTTTGCGTATGTCTGCTATTCTTTGGTCTGTTAGTCTCGCAGACATGTTGACTGTGTCTAGATTTGCGCCTATGAAGGTAATAGCACGACAAGGCGACAAAACAGACTTTTCGCAATTTATTGAGATGCCTAACTTTTGACAAATGCGAAAGGTGTAGTCTCTGGCCATTAACAGAAGATGCTTGGTAGGAGCTGTGAGGAGCCAGTCGTCCAAATATGGAAACACCTGGAACCCTTGACGTCTCAGGTGAGAAGCTACCACTGCCATGCATTTGGTAAACACCCGGGGGGGCAGTGGTGAGACCAAAGGGCAGGGCTCTGAATTGAAAGTGACTGGTTCCCAGCCGAAGCGGAGAAATCTCCTGGAGCGTCTGTTCATTTTTATATGATAGTACGCATCCTGGAGGTCTATAGAGCACATCCAGTTTTCCTTTCCCAAAAGGGGTAGGATGGATTGTAGCGTGACCATCCGAAATCTTGTTTTCTTGACCGACTTGTTCAAGATACTGAGATCCAAAATGGGTCTCCAGTCCCCTGTTTTCTTTGGAACCAAAAAGAATTTGGAGTAGATTCCGGATCCTTGCTGGTCTGCTGGCACTGGCTGAATGGCTCTTTTTGCAAGCAACTTTGAAATTTCCAACGCTGCTTGATCCCTTTGAGCGGGTGGAACATCTGGAAGGGATTTTTTTTGGTTGATTTGGAGTACGAAAGAACGGAATGGAATAGCCTTCGGAAATGATGGACTGTATCCACTTGTCTTGAGTTAGGGATCGCCAGGCTTCTGAGTACAGTGACAATCTTCCCCCGACTGCCTCCGAAGGTGGACAGTTGGGCAACACCTCAGGGATGCTGAAAGGGCTTATCGGAAAAGGTTTCTCGATTGCCCTGGTTCTGCGGACCCCCCCTGCCTCTAGGGCGACGTCTACCATTATTGTTCCCCCCTCTGCCTCTGGCAGGGAACTGACTCTGTGCGTCAGGCAAAGTCCCTTGAGATTGTTTGTGGAACCACATTTTCCCACTTTTCTGGCCTTTGGGGTAAGGCCTAGAAGGAGTAGAAAAACGGACTCAGACGGCAGAAAGTCTTGCCATCCGTCTCGCACCTCGTCAAGGTTTCTTTCACTTGAGGACCAAAGAGAGATGATCCATCAAACGGGGAATTAGTGAAAGACGTTTTAAAGGGGTCCGCAAAGTTGCATAGTTGCATCCAGGCATGCCGGCGTAAGGCCACACCTGTCCCTGCGGCTCTGCTCGCTCCATCAGCCGCATATGAAAGGAGGCGCATGGAGGAGTTAGCTATAGAATTTAGGGTAGCCAGCTGAGTGTTCATCTTGTCCTGAAAACCCGCAGCTGTAGGATCCTTCAACATGTCACTCGCTTCCTTGATCAAATCTCTTTGAAGACGAGTGAAATGGCATAGGTAGTTCAGCGAACGCATAGCAAAGGTCGCTGACGAAAACATCCGCTTCTCGTACCTGTCCATAGACCTAGATTCCTTGTTAGGAGGATGGACAGGCACCGAAGGATCAGCTAGTTCCTTCTTAGTGGCAGCAGCTACCACCATAGCATCCACAGAAACTCCCTTGGTCAGAAATTGTTTATCTGCTGGTGCTGTGATAAACTTTGAAGGTCTCCTGGGGGTGGGGTCCACTGAGTCAGGAGCCGTCCAAGCCTTTTTTGCTACCACCTGCATGAGGGGGTCAAAGGGGGGGGACACCCAGGAGGTGGAAGGGCGAGAGCCAAACACCTCAAGATACACAGATTCATCCTCCGAAGGGTTAAGGGCTGGCCAATTTCCCCTCTGTTTGAGGATTTCTAGAATGTCTGCAAAGGAGACATCTTCAGAAGGGGAACGGGGGGAACCCTCGGAATCCTCTAAATCTGTGTCAGAGGTGACAGACTCAGGTGAGTCTATGTGTTTCCTCTTACACTTTCTCTTCCTAGGGGGCTCCCCTGCCAATTCAGGAGAGGCCTCGGAAGAGGACAAGATCCCCACAGGGGATTCTTGAGGAGCTGGCTCTCTGCGGTCTGGGATGAAGGAGTGAGTAGACATAACCAGAGGCACCGAAGAGGGAGGGGCGGACGGAGCCAACTGTGGAGTTGAACCAGGTTCCAACACACTCCGCATGACCTCGAACGCACCCCTGTCAGGCAGAGCCAGAAGTCCCGCTCAGCTGAGAACCCCCCTCGGCACCGACAGTGATGGCTCCGAGGCCGATGTCGGAGCCGAACTCACCAGCGCCGAGGCACCGAGAGGGAGAGCGGGGTCGAACAAGGGTCCGATGCCACTCACCCCCTCGGAGCCAACGAGGGAAGTCCGGCGCCGAGATTCTTCCAAGGAAGAAATCGGAGCCGACGACGGAGCCGAAGACATTTGTATCGGCTCCGACGCTACCACAGTCTCTGTTCCGAAACGCCCCGGCTCCGAGCTCAAAGGAGTCGGAGGAGGAACATTTTGAGGGACAGGGTCAAGCATCGACTGATGAGTCGGGCTCTGAAGCATTTGGGCCAGTGCCTCGGACTTAAGAAGTCAACTCACTACCCTCTGAAGGTCATGATCCGAAAGCCTCGATGACCTAGAGGAGTGAGATCTATGGCTCCGTTCAGACAGCAAGGGAGACGCTGGAGCCGAATGAACGGAGCCAAGGGACGGTGACCTAGACCTCTTTCTAGATGTCGGCTCAGATGGTCTGATCGGAGCCGACACAGGAATTTCCAATGCCTCTGCTCCAGCCGGAGCCGAGGAAACCACAGAAGCTGCAGTCTGAGACTCATCGGTTCCAGCCGGAGCCTATGTAGCAGGAGGTTTCGAAGCCTTAGGCCTCGACTCAGAAGCTGGAGTCGAGGACCTAGAAGCCTTAGAGGGTTTGCCCGAAGTAACAGTAAGGGAACCCTCAGGCTTAAGCAAACCTCTTAAAATAAGTTTATTTTTTCTTTCCTGCAGGACTCTAGGGCTGAAGCCATGGCATACAGCACAAGAGTCCTGCAGGTGTAAAGGTCCCAGGCAGTACACACAAGAAGTGTGACCGTCTGTCAGAGACATTTTCTGACAGCACGAGTCACACTTCTTGAAGCCTGAGACTTTTGAGTCCTTAGACATTGTCAAGAAAGTGTAACCACACACACACTGAAACACACCGATTACACTTTACCCTACACAAGTTTTTTAGATCCCTAAAAAACACATACACATACACTCCACTAAGGGGAAGGAAGGGCCCGAAGGCCTGAGGGAAGAACTTATAAGTTCTTAGTGGAAAAGGGGGATAAACAGAAGGGAAAAGGGTCTAAATCCACTAAGTTAAGGAAAATAACTATAATAGGTTAAATTAAAGGGGTTTAAATAAACTATAGATTACTCTATAAATACTGACCTGAAGCCGGTAGAAACCAAACACCTCGATCACTATAGCGGCAAACGAGATCTGAGGTAATACCGCCTAGCATTGTGGGATATAAGGGGAGCCTCGAGCCGGTGGAACCAACTCTCGAGCTTTTAGAGTGGCCGAGTCGGAGCCGAGGTCGGCTCCGAACCCATCCAGCAAGAATGAAGGCGAGATTGACAACTTAACATCTCGGCATGTGCATCACGGAAAGAGCCCTGTGATTTCTTGGTCCACATCTTCCCACTCCTCTGATTTCTGGAGTAGAATTGTTGGAGTGGAGTTTCTGACACCAATGGCAGATGGGGTCTTGCCATCTTGTTCACACCTTGCCAGCATATCTTCAACTTTAGTGCCAAACAAAGAAGCAGCCTTGATAGGGGCATTCATGAAGGAAGCCTTAAAGGAGTCATTTACAAAGGTGCATCCAGGCATGTTGTCTGGTAACTATACCAGCACCTGCTGCTCTAGCCGCACCTTCCATTGCATGAAAAATAAGACACATGGAAGAATTGGAAATGGACTCTATGGTGAATATCTGAAAAGCTACATTGTCACAGACCTCATCATAAACAGCTCTTGCCAAGGTTTCAGACAGTTGCTTGATAAGATCCCTCTGGAGCATCGTAAAGTGTGCCAAATAGTTCAAAGACCTTATGGCGAAGGTTGATGAAACAAATATATGCCTCGCAAGTCTGTATTGCCCGGGACTCCTTGTTGGGCGGATGGACAGTTTGGCTCTCCTCTGCCAAGTCTTTCTTAGTTGCAGCTACCACCACCATAGAATCTACAGGAAGACCTCGTGACCAATGGGGATGCTCAGTTGGGAGCGATAAGATGTTATCCTGCCTCTGTGGTATCGCTTCCAGGGTGTCAGAAACCTTCTAGGCACACTGGAAGATGAGCTGGACAAGCTCATTGGCCGGCAGGGTAACCCAGCAGGTAAGGGGATGGGCATGAAAGGACTGCAGGAACACAGATTCCTCTGAGGAAGGATTAGAGGATTTCATTACCTCTCTGTCCAAGGATCTCAAGGATGTCAACAAACGACACCTTATCAGAGGGTGACCGTGGGGATCCTTGCCTGTCAAAGTACGCATCACCAATCAAAGACTCCTCAGTGGAGTCCATGTGCTTCCTCATGCACAAAGCTTTGCGGGGTACTTCCTCAGTGGAGGTTCTGGGGTAGACTGCAAATAGAGGGTCCCCTGAGGAGGAGAAAACTGAGGCCCTTGTGCCCGGTGTCCAGCAGTTGTGGCTTGTGAGAGTTGCAGCATAGAGGGGGGAGAGGACTCTAACATGTGGGGTTTGGCAGTGGAAGCAAGCACCCTCTCCATGGCCTGGAAGGCTAGCCCAACCAATGAGGGATGGGAGCCCGAACCAGAACATAACCACACCCAGCCCCGACGAGCCGACCCCCAGACCAGGAGTCTCAAAAGGACTGTAAAGCATGAGAGAGGGAGGGATTCCTTGAGGTGCCATAGAAAAATATCTGCAATGAAACAAGAATGCCATCCCCCAAGGCACAGCCACTGGTCTGAGAAGAGCCCAATGCCCAGTGCACCAAGGGCCACAAGGATGACTCTGATTCCAAAGTGAAATCCACTATTGGGGTCAGAGGAAGGGAAGCTGCTGTCGGATTAATGGGCTTCGATACTTGGGTGGAAGTTGAAGGAGGAGTGTATGTTGGAGTTTGAGGAGATATACTTTCACCTGAAGAGGGAAAGTACAGTTGTGTACACTTACCATAAATGTAGATGTTCAAGTGTATTCACTGTTGCAGTCATAACATTTTGGTTACCTACCTGCAGGTAGCCCTCAGCCGGCCAGAATACCAGAGTCTTCAGATTTCTGCGTCGGATGCTGTCGCGTCTAACCTGACGTCAGGGTTATAAAACATGCAGCTGACACCATTACATCAGTTTTTCTTGCCCCAGATGTCAGGTGACCCCAAAATAGGAAGCAATTGTATGATATGGTACACCCCCATCAAAAAGCAAATAAACAAGAAAAAATAAATATACCAAACAAGAAGGAAAGGTAGAGCCAAGAGAAGTCATGGGGGCTGGAGGGAGGGAAACCAGGACTGCAACAGTGAATACATTCGAACATCTACATTTACGGTAAGTGTACACAACTGTACTATGTTCTTTGTGTTTCACTGTTGCAGTCATCACATTTGGGTTGATTCCCAAAACCAAGGAAGGGAGGAGGAAGTTAAAGAGCATTAGGGCCAGCTATTAAGCCCTGCAAGATTGCAGTGGCAAATCCAGCTCTGGATTTAGAAAAGATAGGTATGTGGTAATGCTTGGTAAAGGTATGTACAGAGCTCCAGGTATCTGCTTCTAAAATGTCCCTGGTAGGGACTCCTCTGATAAATGCCAAAAAGGTAGATGCAGCCCTGGTGGAATGTGATCTTATCCCCTGTGGGGTAGGTTTTCCATGGTGCCTGTAGCAGAAATTAATGCAATGAACTATCCATTTGGAAACTGTTTGCTTTGAAAGGGCCTTCTCCTCTGCCCCTGCAGCAAAGCCAACTAGCAGCTGTTCAGATTTTCTGAGAGGCTTAGTCCTGTCCAAATATAATCTAAGTTATCTGTGCACGTCCAGAGAGTGCAATATTCGTTCCCCTTTGTTTTGTGGATTAGGGAAAAATAGGAAAATGAATGGACTTATTTAGGGCCACACTAGACACCACCTCGGGCATAAAGAAAGGATTAATCTTGAGGGAAACCCTGTCTGCATGGAAGATAATGAAGGGTTCCACTGCCATGAGGGCCTGTAATTCAGACACTCTTCTTGCTTAAGTGATGGCTAGAAGGAAGGCTGCTTTCCAAGAAAGGAATTTCAACTCTGCAGTTGCAGCTGGTTCAAATGGAAGGAGAGTGAGCTTCTCCAATACAAAGTTAAGGTCCCAGGCTGGAGTGGGAGCTCTCCTGGGGGTCTTAAATTTTTGGCCACTCTAAGGAACTGTTTTAGCAAGGGCTGAGGGAAGAGGGGTTGCTTAGTATTTTAATGTGCTGAAATAGCAGAGGCATGAATTTTAATTGATGAGAAGGATAGGCCCTTGTGGAGCATTTCTAAGTACTCTAGAATATGAGGTAAGCTGGGCACCACTGTGCCCATCTCCTAAGCCTGGCTCCAGGAACAGTATCTCTTCCACTTTTCAGCATAAGATTTTCTAATACTAGGCCTCCTTACCTCCAGAATGACATCCAGTACCTGCTTACTGAGGGATGCTGGAGGACAGCTCAAGGAAGTAGCCAGGCTGCAAGGTTCAGGGTTTGAAGCTGAGGATGCAGAATCTGGCCCGCCTGCTGGGACAGCAGGGAAGGGGCATGAGGTAGGTGCCATGGTTGTAGCAGTGTCATACTGCGCAAAAGGGGGTACCAGTGCTGGCGTTGCCAGTCTGGTGCAGTCTGTACTGTCCTTGGCTTGTCTTGTTGGATCTTTAGTACAACCTTAGAGAGGCAGAGGCATCCACTTTCCAAGCTTGACTGTGGGGAGTCCTTGTGCAGAATTTGTTCAATTGGTAGTTCTGAGGGGAGGCAAACAGGTCTACCTCTGGAGTCCCCCCATTTGTTCAAGAGGTTGAATATTTTGGGTTCTAGTTTCCATTCGTGTGGGTCCATCAGATTTCTGCTTAAGTCATCTACCAGTGAATTTAGTTTGCCTGGCAGGAATTGTGCTTGTAGGTGTACTCGGTAGCTCAAGGCTGTGTTCCACAGAGCCATGGCTAGTCTGCAGAGAGGGTACTAGTGGGTTCCCCCAGGCTTATGTACCACATAACTGTGGTGTTGTCTGTCTTTACCAAAAGTTGTCCTGGAAGAGTTTTGATCTTTGAAGGCTGTCAGAGCATTCTGTACAGCTAACATTTCTTTTTGACTGATATGCAGGTGCATCAGTCTCAGGTTCCATTTACACTGAATGCACTGCCCTGCCATGTGAGCCCCTGCCATGTGAGCCCCCATGCATAGTCTGATGCATCTGTTAGGGTTTGGGCAGCAGGGGGTAGAGTGAAAGGGAGTCCCTTGTTGTGGTAGCAGGCCTCTGCCCACCAAAGGGACTCTGTCCTTATACAAGGAATGATAGGAATCACTGTTTCCAGGTCTTGAGAATGTTGACACCATAGGCTTTTTAGATGCCATTGGAGTTTCCTCATATGCAGTCTTGTACATGGAATTAGTAGAATGTAAGAGGCCATGAACCCCAAAGCTTGCAGTATTTTCCTTGCAGATAGCTGGTGTTTTGAGGCCAATAGTTTGAAGTAGGTTGTCAAATAAACTTGTTTCTCCAGCGTGAGGAATGCCATCTGGGAAGTTGTGTTCAAGCTTGCTCCCAGGAATACAATCTGTTGGCAAGGGACTAGGTGAGATGTCTTTTCATTGACAGTGTACCCCAGTGAGGTTAGAAGTTTCTTTACGAATGCCAGGTGTTGTAATAGCAAGTCCTGGCTTTCTGCCTGAATCAGACAATTGTCTAAGTATAGCTAAATTTGAATATTTCTCTGCCTGCAAAATGCAATGGCTGGAGCTAGGCACTTTGTGAACACCCTGGGAGCAGTAGATAAGCCAAAGGGAAATGCTGAGAACTGAAAGTGCATGGAGCCCGCCCTGAAACGCAGGTATTGTCTGCAGGATCCTCTTATTGGGATATACAGGTAAGCTTCCTTTAAGTCTAGGGCTGCCAGCCAGGCATCCTTGGCTAGCATAGGAAGAAGCTGGTGAGTTAAGCATTTTGAATTTTGGAACCACCAGAAAGGTGTTGCGAATAGAGAGGTCCAGGAGAGGAAGCCAGGAGTCTTCTTTTCTTGGTAACAGAAAAAGTCTTGAATAAAAACCTTGTCCCCTTTGTTCTGCTTGGACAGGCTGAATAGCCCTGATGCTGAGAAGAGAGAGAACCTGCTGTTGGGCCTCCACCCATCATTTCGGGGTAGGTCTGGTCAACCATTTGGGGTTGGTAGTGTGTAGAAGTGGAATCTGTATCCTTGGGAAACTGTTCAAAACCCATTTGTCCAGGGTAATGAGTTCCCAGTTTTTTGAATGCAGGACGAGCTTTCCTCCTACGGGAGCAGGTAGTTGAGCAGGGCTTGGAAGGGTTAAGGTTAGGTCATTGTGCCATTTTTCCGTAGGTGGGTGGCTTACTACTCCCTGCTTTGGAAGTGGGAGCCCCCCACTGCTTAGATCTGTGTATAGCCGGAGACTGTAGCCTTAGTGGTCTGCTGTTCCTGGGTTTGGACTGAGAATGCCTAGAATGAATTGGAAAGGACCAATTCTTTGAAGACCAATGCCTACTAAATCTAGGAGGCCGTACTTCTAGGAAATCTTTAACAGTTTGCACAGATTTAGCTTTTTCCTCCATCCTTTTGAGGACTTCTGCTTTATTGCCAAAAAGGCAGTCTTGGTTTAAGGAAGCATCCAGTAATTTAGCTTTAACATGATCCGGCAAGTTTTGTTCCTTAAGCCAAGCATGCCTTCTAAGTACAGACCCAGTGACAGCAGCCCTGCAAGATCCTTCTAAAGCATCAAAACCACATTGCAAAGTATGTTTACCAACTTGTTCTGCAGAATGCATTAAATCTTGCAAGTCTTTGTGTTCAGCAGAGTCAGGAATTTTTCTGTTTAAGTAGTCCCATAATATGCTGCCGATACTTTAACATATGAAACTGGCAATTTAAAGCCCTAATGGCCAAAGTAACAGAAGTGTATACCTTCTTACCCCATCTGTCTAAGGTTCTAGAATCCCTATCAGAAAGGGTAGGATGTTTGGCAGCAGTAGCCTTAATGCCTTTTCGTCCTTGGAAATGGTCTCTGGGTCCACAGGATTCTTTAAGAGGAACTTGTGAGAGTCAGGTACTCTATAGTACCTGTCAGGTTTTCTGGGAGCTGGCGGTAAAGTGTCTGGGGTAAGGCTAGATTCCAAGAAAGCATCATCTACAATGTCCAGAACAGGAGGAATAGCTAATGGCCTGTGTTGAGGCAGGAGTAAGAATTCCTTAAGTCTCTTTTTGGACTCAGAATAATCCTGGCTTTCCCAGCGGAAATGCTCCCTAAGAGTATGCAAGGTTTCACTGAAAGAAAAATCTTCTGGAGGGGAAGCAGAGGGAATGGAATCTTCAGCATCAGAATCCTCATAAGTAGATAAGGGCAAATCCTGGTAATCAGAAGGAGGAGAAATGTCAGACTCCTGATCAGAAGAACCAGAAAGAAAATACGTTCTAGGTCTCAGAGGGGGAAGGTTGGCTTCCCCCTATTAAGGTAATAAGGTCTTCAGCCATTCTAAACATTTTTTTAGGCATATGGGCCTGAGTATGCAGTTTGGTTGTCAGTTTTCTAGGCATAGTGAGAGTTTTAGGCCAGAGGAGTTTGGAACTTCTGGATGGAAACTATGGCGCCTGTTTAATATGAATGTCTGTAGGCCTGAATACACCCTCAGAAGCCGGTGCCTGCACAGCGGCTCCGGACCCATTCAAGGTAGAGACATTCGCAGGTTCCATAGTTGAAGAAGCATCTCGTGGCATACCGGACTCCAAATGGGTCTCAGTAGAGGCCTGAGAATCTGTAGTACTGGGTATCAAGGGCTGCGAAAGCTCCTCACTGAGTATCGGCACACTGGCGACTAGCTTAACGGAAGCGTCGTTGTCAGTTTTAGACCTATGCAGTCTGTCTCTGTCATTATCCTTATGTTTTTTCGGAAGATCGGTAGTCGGATGGTTTAACAAAGTCATTTTGGAGTACGGCGATGAAGTGCAAAAGTATTTGGCTGCAAAAATAGCCCAACGAATAGTTCGGGCACTGAACAAAGCACAAAACCGACAGCGAGGGACGTCGTGGTCTGGGCCTAAACAGGGGATGCAATAAGAGTGAAAATCTCTGAGGTATTTGCTTTCCACAGGTAAGACAATTAAGTTTTACTGACATCAGTTAGAGCAAGAAAAAGGATCACCCCAACGGGGTACTAATCTTACTTGAAGACAGTCTGAAACTCGAAAATGAAAATTTCAGGGTACGGCCAACAAGCACTTGCGAACTGCTTCTGCTTCGGGCACCGCACAGCAAGAAAGACTGATGTAATGGCATCGTCTGCATGTTTTATAACCCTGATGACCTGACGTCAGGGAAGAAGCGACAGCATCCAACGCAGAAATCCTACGACTCTGGTATTCAGGCTGGCTGAGGGCTACCTGCAAGCAGATAACCCAAATGCGATGACTGCAACAGTGAAACACGAAGAACATCGTGGATTTTGACTGTTGAGAGAGACCTCTGGCCACAAGCAACTGGTCAACAAGCAGAAACACATCTCGCTGAGAGGCTCCTGGTCAACCTCACAGAAGCCAGAGGGCGATTCTGGCCTTTCTAGAAAAGGACTATATTGACTACCAACGAATGGATCCAAGGAAGGAGAGTACTTGGTCCTTGCTAATTCGAGAGGTGCAGAGCCTGGAACCAAGGATGTCTGCACCAAAGAGAATGGTGTCGAAGCAGTCTGCTCTGACGTCAGTGCCACAGAAGTCGAAGGTGTCTGCACAGTAAAAGCAAATGTCTGCACCGATGGCTATGGTGCCGTCGAGGAAAGTGTCTGCACCGGTAACCATGACTGTGCCAAAAAAGACAGCACCAAAGAACATGTCAGTGGCAAAAGTGTCTGCACCGTGGAGGACAGTAATATCATACTCGGCCGAAGGGGATTGTACCAACAGTACCGAAGGGGACTATACTTGCATAGATGGTGCCGGGTAAGGGCTGAAACGGAACTCTCAGAGCCGTAATGGTGTGCACCGGGAACTCCGGTGCAAGTGTCGATAAGGAGGACATGGCTGGAGCAAGAATTAACTAGGGCGGTGAGTTAAGAGTCCTGGTCAAAAACCTTCTACAAATCCCACACCGGGGATCCACAGTAAGGTGGGAGACATTCAAAACAATAGTCATGGCCATCTGAAAGCAGTAACTTACGGCCGCAATCCTTACACTGTTTAAAACCAACACTACTTTTCTTATCAGACAATGATGTGGAGAACAGTACCAAAAAGAAGAAAGGCTACCCAAAAGGATAAGAAGAGAGAGGGAAGAAGGATTACCAACGATGGTAATGAATTACTTCAAAGGTAAGAAAAAGGTAATAAAGATAAATAAACTAAAGGGAGAGAGTCTTAAGGATACGATAGGGTAGGAGAATAATACAAGAAACTGTTTGAAAAACTTTAAAGTAGAAACGATATATAAACTTTCAAAAAATTATACACTTAGCTGAAGACAGTGGCTTGACAGTGTTGTACAGCAATGTGGCAGACGAGACCTGAGATAATAGGGAGCAGAGCATTCTGGGTAGGACCTTGGCTCAAGAGTTTTTGGCTTACGTGAGCTTGATACCTTCCAAGGATGGATTCGATAATCCATCAGTAAGGAATGAACGAAGACTGACATCAGATCAAATCTTAACCAACATATATAGAAGCACTTCTTACAAGTGCTCCAAGATCAGGTATGTCAGAATACATTTTAGTTAAAAGAACAAACGGTGTAAGAAACTTCGCTGTGTTGAAGTTTTTAAACTCCTGTACATCTAGTTAATTACTACATTATAAGCAAAAAAAAATTTTCAGAAAATGGCAGTAGCAGCAAACTTAAAAATGTTCTAAATCAAAAAATAAAAACTTACTTTGAAATAATAATATACAGAATTATTAATTCTATTACATATGCAGAAGTAAGGTGTTTTCCACGCCTACTGAGTAAAACGGTTGAGAAGGGCATTCAACCCAGGACGTTGAAGGGCCAGACCTAAAGGCCTTGAGAAATGCTGACTCATAACGAGTTTCACTGGACCTCCCCGCACATTTTATCAAATAAAAGTCTCCAAAGAAAATGTCTGCCTGGGGGGGGGGGGGGGGGGTCTTGTTAACCTCTTTCATCTAAGTTGGTGTCTTCAGTGACAGACCCAGGAGAGGAGTCATTCAGTTTCCTGTTAGCAAGTCCACTTCCAGGGAATGTGCCTTGGGATGCCTGTGGGGGACACACTGGAATCAGATGTGGGGCTTGAATGTTAAGTAGTCTGAAAGCCTAAGGGATCAGTCTGTCCCTGTCTAAAGGAAGCGAGGATGTAGGTGCAGTCTTCAGAGTGAGTTTGGACAGATACAAGCTCTGAGCACGTACCAGTCATCCAGGTCAGGCCAAGGCCCTCTCCACAGCCCTGAAAGCAGATCTAGCACACAGAACAGAGAGAATCAGAAGCCCTCTCAATGCCAAAGGCTGAACATTCCAAGGAGATCTTTGAAATGAGTTGTTCAATGCAGAAGCCCCAAGGGGTAGACACTGGTCCAAAAATCTCAGGGTTGACTCCACAATCAGAGCTTCAACACTGACTCCCTGACTCCAGGACTTTACTCGCGCTAAATGCATCAGAGAGCGAGTGAGGTAAGACATCGAAGTCAAAGTCTCCATGGCCATCAACTCCGAAGGTGGTAAGGCAGAAAGAGTGGATCAGACATACACCGCCTCCAAAAATGGAGCTGATCCTGGTCCCTTCCTAGGGGACAGAGACGAAGGACTCCCAACTGAATCAAAGTCCTCAAAAGCTTCATCATCCAGTCAACATCAAATTCAGTGAGACTTCTAGTAGATCGGTCAGATCTAGAAGACAAGACTAGGGAAGCAGGCTTTGATGATATTTTTTCTAAAACAGATGAATGAAGCCTGGGGCTTACTGGCCCCAGTAGAAAAAATGTCTTTGGTGAAGGAGTCTGGATCCTAACAGTTGATTAGACTGTCTCAAAACTTAAGATGCCAGACCTGCAACAGCTGCAGGGTCAGAGGACATTTAGCTCTCTCTGAGCAATCCTGTGATCTCTTTTCTTTAGGTTTTTCCTTAGCCTTATCAGTATATTTGTCTGTCTCTTTCCCTCGATCTCTCCCTTTCCTTGCCCCTTTTCTTCATGAAGGAAGGGGAAAGAGGTGGATGTCTTTGGGTCAAAAAAAATTTTAGACCCTGTCTGTCAAGGAAGGGCTTTTCAAAAGCAATTTTTCTCTTCTCCCCTGAAAGGCTCTGGTGCAGAACACAACACAGATAGGACAAATCCTGTAAGGGGAAAGCCCCAAACAATAGACACCCTGTGAGTGTGGGTCTTGGAGAAGGATTTTATGCCCATAAGATGAAAACCTTTCGAAACCTATCGACATCAGTAAAAGCTGCAATGATTTAAATATATCAGTGTTAATATTATTTAAATCTTATCCAACTCAAAGCTAGTAGAAACCCACTCACACACACATTTAGAGAAAACTAAAGAAACACGCTTTTAATACTTTAACACTACTTAAACTATAAAAAATTCTGAAAAAGAGGGAGGAAAGTTTTCACTTATGAAGAATGATGGAGCTCATGAACCACGTTTAGATTAGTCAGGCGGCAAGAGATCCGAGGTAATTCAGGCAGGAGAGGGGATTGTGTGTATGGGAGGAGTCAAAGCTCTCAGATCTTAAGCTTTGGAATAAGGTGCCAAGGTTGGATCCAATCGGATCCAAAAATCCACACAATGAATCAGGCGAAGAGACATCGCCTCCAGCTTTTTTTCCCCCAATATTTCTTTTAATATGAATGAAATTTAGTTAACTATATAGATTATTCAGTATCTAAACAGTACGCTAAATGAATTTAGGCATAATGTTTTTTTCAGATATCCCAAGAAAATATTCTTTAAAGTTAAGGCGTGTATAATTCTGATGCAGATGTGCAGTTATGCAGATTAGTGACATCACAACATTAAGTATTTCAAGCTGAATTTCCATTTCAAGTTTTATTTTCATACCAATGCATGGCAAAAAGGCTAGTGCTAAATATCAGTTTATGTTTTTATTTGGATTCGGATGCTACAGTTTGGAAAAGGTATTCCTTTAGTGTTAGTTTCAATTAGTTTCCAGAATGTAACATTCATATCCAGCTATTTCAGATGTTCAGTATAACAGGTATTCCTTTAGTGTCAGTTTTTAGAACAGGACATTCAAACTCAGTTATTTCAGATGCTCAGTTTAATAAACTTTTACTAGACAGTTTCTATGGCATGCAGAAATGTTAGGCATATATATATATATATATATATAATTAGAACAAACTGAAGAATTACACCACAAGTCACATTATTCAGTCATTAGCTTTAAAGGTAAAGTGAGAGAATAATTTGTAACCGGCTTATCGAGCTAAGTTATATAATTACTTAAAAAGTAGCAAGAGTTATTCAATACACTCAAGATATTACAGGTCTGCTTCTTTTGTTACAGAATGTATTGCACATTACATAATGATCACTGTATATTAGACAAAGTAAAAAACACAATGACAGGGTATGCAAAGGTAGGTTTTAGTAAATAACCTACTATTTCAGCATATAGTTATTTAAATGGTGAATATAATCAATTCTTAGTTAACGTTAACAAATCTAGCTGAAGATTTTCAGAAACAAGTTGATACAGTATATGGTAATTGCTACAAGATACACAAGTTCATCGACTAGGTTTGTGCTTACCTATTTCTCCTAAAAAGGTGAGAATCAAACCCTGTACCTTGTGTCTGTGAGGTAAGCACTTTAACCAATATACCAACCCTCAACATATGTTATAGGTGTAAAGAGAGTTTATAGATGCCTTCACCAAAAAGTACAGTTCTGGACACTTACACTCAGACATCTACATTTATGTTAAGTGTACACAACTGTACTATGTTCTTCATGTTTCACTGTTGCAGTCATCACATTTGGGTAGATTCCCAAAGCTAAAGAAAGGAGGAGGAATTTAGATATCATTGCAAGACTGCAGTGGCAAAGCTAGCTCTGGATTTAGAGAAAATTGGCAAATGGTAATGCTTGGTGAAAGTAAATACAGAACTCTAGGTAGCAGCTTCTAGGATGTCTCTGGTAGGGATACCTCTGAGAAAGGCTGTAGAGGTAGATGCAGCCCTGGTTAAATGGGGTCTAATCCCCTGTGGGGTACGTTTTCCATGGTGCTTATAGCAGAAATGAATGCAATGGCCTATCCATTTAGAAATGATTGGCTTTGAAACAGCCTTCCCCTCTGTCCCTGCAGCAAATGCCACCAGCAGTTCAGATTTCCTTTGAGGTTTAGTCCTGTCCAAGTAAAATTAAGTTGTCTGTTCACATCTAAGGAGTGCAGTATCCATTCCCCTTTGTTCTGTGGATTAGAAAAGAAGGTTGACAAATGAATGGACTTAAGTGCCACACTGGATACCACCTTGGGCATGAAAGAGGGATTGGGTCCTGAGGGACACCCTGTCCGCATGAAAGATGATGAAAGGCTCCACTGCCATAAGGACCTGTAATTCAGATACCCTTCTTGCTGACAAGATTCCTAAAAGGAAAGCCGTTTTCCAAGACAGGAACTTTAACTTTGCAGTTGCAGCTGGCTCAAAAGGAGGAAGAGTGAGTTTTTCCAATACTAAATTAAGGTCCCTGACTGGAATTGGGGCTCTCCTGGGTGGTCTGAAGTTTTTGGCCCTCTGAGGAACTGCTTGAGCAGTGGATGAAAAAAGAGGGGTGGTTCTGTGTTGTAATGAGCTGAAATGGCTAAGGCATGAATTTTGATGGAGGAAAAGAAAAGGCCCTTGTGAACCATCTCAGTTAAGTATTGAAGAATCTGAGGTAAATTGAGTGCTGCTGTGGCCATCCTTTGAGTTTGGTTCCAGGCACAGAATCTTTTCCATTTTTCAGCATAAGATTTTCTAGTACTAGGCATCCTTGCCTCCAAAATTACATCCAACACTTGTCTACTAAGGGCAATGGAGAGATTAAGTAATTAGCCAGGCTGCCAGGTTCAGGGTTTGAAGCTGGGGATGCAGAATCTGGCTCTCCTGCTGAGACAGCAGGGTAGGGGTCTGAAGTAGGTGTCATGGGGCCAGCTGTGACACTGCACAAGAGGGGGTACCAGTGTTAGCGTGGGCAGTTTGGTGCAATCAGTATCATCCTTGGTTTGTCCTGTTTGATCTTTAGTAGTACTTTGAAGAGGAGAGGCAGAGGAGGAAAGGCAAACAGATAGATTTTTTCCAGCTGAAGGACAGAGCATCCACTTTCCAAGCTTGTTTGTGGGGAGTCCTTGTGCAGAATTTGTCCAATTGGTAGTTCTGGGGGAGGCAAATAGGTCTATATCTGGGATACCCCATTTGTTGATCAACATGTTGAAAATCTTTGGTTCCAGTTTCCACTTGTGGGGGTCCATGAGATTTCTGCTTAGTTCGTCTGCCAGTGTATTTAGTTTTCCTGGCAGGAACTGAGCCTGTAGATGAACTTGGTAGCTCAAGGCTGTGTTTCACAGAGCCATTGCTAGTCTGCAGAGGGGGTAAGAATGGGAACCCCCTTGCTTATGTACCACATAACAGTGGTGGTGTCAGTCTTTACCATTAATTGTCCTGGAAGAATGTGATCCTTGAAGGCTGTAAGAGCATTCTGTACAGCTAACATTTCTTTTTTATTGATATGCAGGTGCATTTCACTTGGGTTCCATTTGCCCTGAATGCACTTCCCTGCCAGGCGAGCCCCCCCATCCATAGTCTGATGCGTCTGTTGTTAGGGTTTGGGCTGCAGGGGTAGAGTGAATGGTAGTCCCATGTTTTGGTGGCAGGCCTCTGCCCACCAAAGGAATTCTAACCGTAGGCAAGGTATGAAAGGAATCATTCCTTCTAGATCCTAACAATGTTGACACCATATGCTTTTTAGATACGATTGTAGTTTCCTCATATGCAGTTTTGCATATGGAATTAGTAGAAGGCATGAGGCCATGAACCCCAAAGCTTGCAGTATTTGCCTTGCAGATAGCAGGGTTTTTGTGGCCACTAGTTTGAAGTAAGCTGTCAAACTAATTTGTTTCTCTGGTGTGAGGAAAGCCATCTGGGAAGTTGTGTTCAAGCTTGCTCCCAGGAATATAATTTGTTGACAGGGTACCAGGTGTGATTTCTTTTCGTTTATGGTATACCCCAGACAAGGTAACACCTTCTGTACAAATGCCAGATGATTCAGAAGTATGTCCTGGCTTTCTGCCTGAATTAGACAATCGTCCAGGTATGGGTACAGTTGAATGTTTCTTTGCCTACAAAATGCTATGACTGGAACTAGGCACTTTCAATACCCTGGGTGCAGTAGATAAGCCAAAGGGCAGTGCAGAGAAATGATAGTGCATGTAGCCTGCTTTGAAGCGCAGGTATTTTCTGCAAGATTCCCTGACTGGGCTGTGCAGGTAGGCTTCCTTTAAATCCAGTGTTGCCAACCAGGCATTTTTGCCTATCATGGGAAGCAACTGATGAAAATTTAGCATCTTGAATTTTGGAATCACCAAAATGGTGCTTAGGATAGATAGGTCCAGGATAGGACGCCATGAGTTGTCTTTTCTGGATACGAGGAAAAGTCTTGAGTAGAAACCTTGTCCCTTTTCCTCTTCTGGTACAGTCTGAATAGCCTTGAATCTTGAGAGAATACTTGCTTTTGAGCCTCTGCCCACTGATTTGGGGGTAGATCTGGCCAACCGTTTGGGGTTGGTAACGTTTGGAAGTGAAATCTGTATCCTTGGGAAACTATGCTTAAAACCCATTTGTCCTGGGTAATGAGTTCCCAGTTTCTTGCTTGCAGAGCAATCTTTCCCCCTAAAAGAGCAATCAGTTGAGAAGTGCTTGGAAGTTTTAAAGTTAAGTCGAGACAGCTTACCATGGGGGGTGTCTTACTACTCCCTGACTTGGAAGTGTGAGCCCTCCACTGCTTAGTCCTGTGCGTACCCTGGGACTGAAGCCTGGGTGTTCTGCTTGTTCGGGGTTTGAATTGAGAAGGCCTGGAAGAGGCAGAAAAGGATCAATTTTTTGGGGCCAATGCCTACTAAATCTAGCAGGCTGTACTAGTAAGAAATCTTTAACAATTTGCATAGATTTAGCTTTTTCCTCCATCTTTTTAAGAACTACTACTGCTTTGTCGCCAAACAGGCGGTCGTGATTTAAGAGAGAATCCAGCAATTTAGTTTTAACATGATCTGGCAAAGAGTGCTCCTTAAGCCAAAAATGCCTTCTAAGTACAGACCAGGTGACAGCAGCCCTGCAATATGCCTCTAGTGAATCAAAATCCCTATTTTCAGCACAATCAGGAATCATCATTTTCTGTTTAAGCAATCCAAAATATGCTGCTGATACTTTAACATATAAAAAAATAAGTTATGTACTCACCATAACGTTCCATCCGAGTAGGTAAACTTCATTTGTCAGCAATCTGTGGGTTATGGATCCGAGCCTGCAGCATACCAAGCAAAAAGATCTGAGCTCCAAGCTCTTCCCCCTACCCATACTGCACTGCAACCTCCGTCCGATCCTCAGATCGAGTTTGCCACTCCATACATGACACCAACAAACTAACCTGAAACCCCTAAACCAAGGACAAACCTCCAACTCATGAACTCTGGACAGAGTTCAGCAAAAATACCAAGGTAAGGGGGAGGGAGGGACCGTTACTGACAAATGAAGTTTAGCTACTCAGATGGAATGTTATGGTGAGTACATAACTTTTTTAGCTGAAGTAGTTAACTTCATTTGATCAAAAACCTGTGGGAGATCAGAAACCTGTGGGACAGAGTCCCCAGCTACCCGAAATCTTGGGAGGCCCTTAAGGAAGGATATTCTGGAGCACTGCAGAGCCAAAAGAAGCCCTTCCTCTAGACACCAAATCCAGTTTATAATGATTAATAAAGGTGTGAGAATACAGCCAGGTAGCTGCTGAGCAAATGTCATCCAGGGAAACTCTAGACCAGAATGCTGCAGACGTCACCATAGAACGTGTAGAATGGGCATGAACTTCTAGTGGTTCTGGTAAACCAAGCTCTCTGTATGCTTGTAGGATACAAAGGGAAATCCACCTAGCCAGAGTCACCTTTGAAACTGGTTTCCCTAAAAAGGGCTTAGCAAAGGAAAAGTACAGTTTTGTACCTACCATAAATGTAGATGTCCGAACTGGATAGCATCTGCAGTCATAACAGCTAGAGCTTTAAACTGTCAGTTTCACATGATACAATACCAAGAGTTTATGCTTGATCAATTAACTAAAAAGCTAACCACTGATGAATCTCTTGATAAGAAATATGTATTAGAAATGGTAAATAACATACAACAGGTTAGTAACCATTCCTTAAAATGTGGCTATGATGCACTGGAGGCTTCATTTAGATCAGCCATGACTGGCACAGTGATAAGAAGGCATGCATGGCTAAAAGAGCAAGCTTTACCGGATCATGTTAAAGCTAAGTTGCTAGATGCTCCTATGGATAAGACAAGTTTGTTTGGTACACCTGCCCAGCAGGTTATGAAGAAAATGGAAGAAAAGGCAAAATCTGTCCAAACGGTTAAAGATTTCTTGCAGGTACAACCCCCAAGGTTTAGCAGGAACTGGCCTGCCAAAAATTGGTCCTTTCCTGATTCCACAAGATCTCAAAGGGGCAGGAACAGACGTTCCAGAGGCAGAAACCAATCTAGAGGAGGTGCCTACAGTGGGCGACAGTGGCAAGGTAACAACAGAGACACAGACTCAACCTCTGCCACTACATCAACACAACAACAGTAACTTAACCTAAATCCGCCTACCAGGAACAAATAGCAGCTCCTTTAGGCGGAAAGTTAACCTTATTTTCAAAGAACTGGCACTACATAACAAAAGACAAGTGGATTCTACAAACCATAGATCAAGGCTACCAGTTCCACTTCCACACTTTACCAGTCAAAAGAGGAATGCCAAATCTACCTCCAAATCAAAAAACAGAGGCTCTACAACAGATAATGGAGTTAGCAAACATGAGAGCTGTGGAAAGAGTGCCAACAGCAGAGCAAGGAAAGGGGTTCTACTCCAGACTATTCCTAGTTCCAAGAAAGGTACATATATACAAACAAATACACCATAAAAGACTCCCCCCCCACCAGCTAGCTATTAGGAGGGTAAACACCCTAGGAGTACCACAGAGGGGAAGGAGGGAGGGTAATCCTGACTGCAGATGCTATCCAGTTCGGACATCTACATTTATGGTAGGTACAAAACTGTACTATGTCCTTCATGGATGCATCTGCAGTCATAACAACTGGGTAGAATACCATAGCCAACTAGGGGAGGGGGATAAAGGTAAATTATGGTGTGTTTAGGATCCCTTGCAGTACAGCAGTGGCAAACCCTGCTCGGGATCTGGAATATAGAGGCAAATTGTAATGCTTGGCAAATGTATGCACGGAGGTCCAAGTAGCCGCCTCAATAATGTCTTTGGTTGCCACTCCTCGTAAGAAGGCTGTGGTAGTGGCTGTTGCCCTTGTAGAATGAGGTCTTATGTTCTGTGGAATTGGTTTTCCATGGAAGGAGTAACAGAATTGTATGCAATTTCCTATCCATTTGGAGATTGTCTGTTTGGAAATAGCTTTTCCTTCCCTTCCTGTTGCATAAGCTACGAAAAGTTGGTCAGTCTTTCTGCTATTTTTGTTCTGTCCAAGTAGTAGCGTAGCTGTCTATGTACATCCAAGGTATGCAGTATTCTTTCCCCTCTGTTTTGTGGGTTGGGAAAGAAGGTAGGTAGGTGGATTGCCTGGTTTAAAGGCGCTCTGGATACCACCTTAGGCATAAATGTAGGATTAGTCCTCATGGACACTATCTTGGTGGAAGATTAGGAAGGGTTGCACCGCCATTAAGGCCTGTAGTTCTGAAACCCTCCTTGCTGAAGTAATTGCCAGTAGGAAAGCAGTTTTCCATGACAGGTGTTGTAGGTCTGCTGTTGCTGCTGG
Source organism: Protopterus annectens (assembly GCF_019279795.1). NCBI lineage: Eukaryota > Metazoa > Chordata > Ceratodontiformes > Protopteridae > Protopterus > Protopterus annectens. Next base: position 1,055,504,348 of record NC_056747.1, on the reverse strand, counting down.
TTCAAAGGGTGATAGTGTCAACTTTTCTAGCACAAAGTTTAAGTCCCAAGCTGGTAATGGTGGCTTCCTTGGAGGTTTTACATTCTTGATTCCTCTGAGAAACTGCCTGAGCAAAGGGTGCGAAAAAAACAGGTGGATCAAAGCTGTATTCTGCTGAAATAGCTGATGCATGTATCTTGATGGAGGAGTAGGACAGGCCTGAATGAAGAAGTTCGGTCAGGTACTCCAGAATGTTAGGCATATCTATGTTTGACACATCTTTTCCTCTTTCAGTACTCCAAATGACAAACCTTTTCCATTTTCCAGCATAGTTCCTTCTTGTTGAAGGTCTGCGTGCTTCAAGAATAATGTCTTTAACTCTTTGGGAAAGCTCTGTGTTAGCTGCTGCTATGTGATGTTCCATGCAGTCAGTTGTAACGTTTTTAGGTTTGGATGCATGATGCTGTAGTTGTTCTGAGTTAACATCAAAGGCATCAGGGAATTGGCCACATATTGTTCCGAGACATGCTCCTCAGTAGTGGGTACCAGTGTTGTCTTGGCCAGTTTGGAGCTATCAGGATTATCCTTGGACGTTCTTCCTTGATTTTTAGTAGTACTTTGTGTATCAAGGGAAGAGGTGGGAATGCATATGCTGTTAGGCCTTTCCAGCTGAAGGAGAGCGAATCCACTTTCCATGCTAGTGGGTGGAATGTCCTTGTGCAGAATTTTTTTTGAGCTGGTGATTGAGAGGCGATGCGAATAGATCTATCTGAGGCATTCCCCATTTCTTTGAGATGGTTTTGAAGATGTCCGGTGCAGCTTCCATTCGTGGGCATCCGAAGTGGTTCTGCTTAGTATGTCTGCTAGAGTATTTTCTTTTCCGGTACAAATATTGCCTGTAACTGGATGTTGTAGCTGAGTGCCAGGGTCCACAGCTCCAAAGTCATTCTGCATAGGGGTATGAATGAGTGCCTCCCTGTTTGTTGATGTACCACATGACTGTGGTGTTGTCTGTCCTTATCAACTGGGCCTCTTTGAGAAATGGTTTGAACTTTTGGATTGCCAGTTTTACTGCCAGCATTTCTTTTAGGTTGATGTGCAGGTGAAGTTGATCCTGTGTCCAGAGTCCTTGCGCATTTGTCCAGCATGTGGGACCCCCATCCTAGGTCTGAAGAGTCTGTTGTGATGGTCTGGCTTGCTTGACATCTGCGAAAGGGTAGGCCTGGGTTTGACTGGCATGCCTGAGCCCACCATAGGAGCTCCTGTTTTAAGCATGGAATTAGTGGGATTTCTGTTTCCAGGCTGTGTCTGTGTTGGGACCATAAATTCTTTAGGTACCACTGTAGTTTTCTCATATGTAGTCTGGCAAATGGGACCAAGATTATGCATGATGCCATGAAGCCCAAGGCCTGGAGTACTTTCCTTGCTGTTATCTTGTTCAGTTTTGTTAGTGCCAAGAAGTAAAGAGGGAGTTCTTTTGTTTTTCTGTAGTTAGGAATGCCATTTGTTTCACTGTGTCCAATTCCCCAAGAAGGTCCTTGTTTGGGATGGTATCAGCCTTGACTTTTGTAAATTGACTGTGTATCCCAGTGCTTGTAGCAAGTAAATGACCCTTTGTAAATCTGTTGTCAGCTTGCTTTTGTTGTCCCCTTGTAGTAAGCAGTCGTCCAGGTATGGGTAAATTTGAATTCCCTGTAGTCTGCAATGGGCGATTACTGATGCCAGGCATTTTGTGAATACTCTGGGTGCAGTAGATAAGCCAAAGGGCAATGCTGAGAATTGATAGTGCTCTGATCCTGCAAGAAATCTGAGGTATCTTCTGCAGATTGGTCGAATGGGGACGTGCAGGTATGCCTCCTTGAGATCTAGAGTTACCAGCCAACACTCCTTGCCCAGCATGGGAAGAAGTTGCTGTAAGGTCAGCATCTTGAATTTTGGGACAATGATGTATGTATTTAAGGTGGACAGGTCGAGAATTGGTCTCCAACTTTTTTCCTTTCTTGGAACTAGGAATAGTCTGGAGTAGAACCCCTTTCCTTGCTCTGCTGTTGGCACTCTTTCCACAGCTCTCATGTTTGCTAACTCCATTATCTGTTGTAGAGCCTCTGTTTTTTGATTTGGAGGTAGATTTGGCATTCCTCTTTTGACTGGTAAAGTGTGGAAGTGGAACCGGTAGCCTTGATCTATGGTTTGTAGAATCCACTTGTCTTTTGTTATGTAGTGCCAGTTCTTTGAAAATAAGGTTAACTTTCCGCCTAAAGGAGCTGCTATTTGTTCCCTGGTAGGCGGATTTAGGGTTAAGTCACTGTGGTTGTGTTGATGTAGTGGCAGAGGTTGCGTCTGTGCCTCTTGTTACCTTGCCACTGTCGTCCTCTGTAGGCACCTCCTCTAGATTGGTTTCTGCCTCTGGAACGTCTGTTCCTGCCCCTTTGAGATCTTGTGGAATCAGGAAAGGACCAATTTTTGGCAGGCCAGTTCCTGCTAAACCTTGGGGGTTGTACCTGCAAGAAATCTTTAACCGTTTGGACAGATTTTGCCTTTTCTTCCATTTTCTTCATAACCTGCTGGGCAGGTGTACCAAACAAACTTGTCTTATCCATAGGAGCATCTAGCAACTTAGCTTTAACATGATCCGGTAAAGCTTGCTCTTTTAGCCATGCATGCCTTCTTATCACTGTGCCAGTCATGGCTGATCTAAATGAAGCCTCCAGTGCATCATAGCCACATTTTAAGGAATGGTTACTAACCTGTTGTATGTTATTTACCATTTCTAATACATATTTCTTATCAAGAGATTCATCAGTGGTTAGCTTTTTAGTTAATTGATCAAGCATAAACTCTTGGTATTGTATCATGTGAAACTGACAGTTTAAAGCTCTAGCTGTTATGACTGCAGATGCATCCATGAAGGACATCAAAAAGTTGATCAGATTTGTGAAAGGCCACCGTCCAGTGCAAATAAAAATGTAACTGCCTGTGAACATCGAGCAAATGAAGTTTGTATTCCCCTTTGTTCTGAAAATTAGGGAAAAAGACAGGAAAATTAATAGATAGATAAATATTTCTCAGAAGCAACTTTAGGAAGAAAAGCTGGATTAGTCCTGAGAGACGCACTGTCCTTACGAAACACAAGGTATGGGGGGGTTTCATACAAAGCTTACAGCTCAGACACTCTCCTTGCTGAAGTTATAGCTACCAGAAAGGCAGTCTTCCATGACAAAAATTTTAAGTCAACTGATGCAGAGGGCTCGAAAGGAGGCGCAACTAAGGCCTGAAGAACTGCAGTCAGATCCCACGGCAGTGACAGATTCTTAATACGGGGTTGCAGAATTAAAGTGCCTTTCAGAAAGGTCTTACAAATTCTGGCAGCAGCGAGGGAGCCTAAACGGTCTCCTACATGGAAATGAGAAATAACCTCCAGCTGGACCTTCACTGTGGAGGAGCTGGCTCCTTGCTGGAAGATAGGAGACAAAGTCTAATACCACTGGGATCGGAGCGGTAAAAGGATCTAGATTTCTCTGAAACCCAAATGGAGAAGCAGCTCCATTTGCTAGAATAAATTTTCCTGGTAGAGGACTTATGTGCTGCGACCAAGATAGATTTAATAGGAGAAGAGATACCGGGAGTCCTAGCAATTAGTGGAACTGGAGCAGCTAAGCTGTGAGCTTCAGTCTATCCAAATTCGGAGGAAGCATTCCCGAGGGATGACGAATTAGATCCGGAATGGGATCCAAGGTGGAGCTATGAGATGAGACCGTAGGCAGGGGAACCAGACTTGAAGAGACCAGAATGGGACTATGAGGATCAATCTGCTCCCCAAACAGCAAGCTTTCTGTAAGAACTTTATCATGAGCGGGAGCATGGGATATGCATAAAAAAGGCCGGGTGGCCAAGCATGAACAAGAGCATCTCTGGGGCTTTCCCCCTCGGGGGGGATTAGAGCGAAAAACTCACTGCACTTAGTGTTGGAAGCCGATGCGAAGAGATCACAACAAGACTGACCCTACTTGAGGAAGATCTGTTCCACTACACAAGGGTTCAGAGACCACTCGTAAGGAGAAAAGATAATTCTGCTCAATTTGTCTGACAAGATGTTAGACTGACCTGGAATGTGCGTTGCTATCAAAAAGCGGTTGGTGGAGATTGCCCATTCCCAGACTCTCATGGCTTCTCGACAAAGGGGATAAGACTTGGTTCCTCCCTGTTTGTTGATATACCAGACCAATGACATCCTCTGACTGGATCGCAATAGTTCCCAGAAGTAGATAAGCATGAAGGGCCTGCAACGCTAGAATGACCACTCATCTCTAGGACATTTATATGTATTACGGTCTCGTTTTGAGTCCACGTGCCTTGAACAGTCCTGCCCGAACAATGCCCCCTCCCCCAGGCGGGAGGCATCCGTGGTCACCGTGGCTTGGGGTTGGGGCGCAAGAAAGGGACGTCCCTCCTGCGAATTCTGAGATTGGAGCCACCACTTGAGAGCATTTCTGCACACACTGCTCAAAGGGGTCGGAAAATCTAGAGGTTGATGAAAAATCGACCACTGAACTTGCAACGTCCACTGTAAAATTTTCATATGCAGATGAGCGCTAGGGATCAGGTTGATAGCTGCTGCCGTGGACCCTAAAGCTTTCAGGACTAATTCTGCAGGGGACTGCAGGAGCGCTAACACATGGTGTCAGGCTGTGTAGTATGTCTGGGGTTAACAATGCCCTGGCCTGGCGAGAATCTATTCTTGCCCCTATGAAGTTTAACACTTGAACAGGCTGAAGGGAAGACTTCTTTAGGTTTATAGTAATCCCTAAACGAGGTGATATCCAGAGAAAGAACTCTCTGGCTAGCAGTGAGAAGCCAGTCGTCCTGGTAGAGAAAGACCTGAATGCCCTGAAGTCTCGGGTGGGCTGCTACAACTGCCATGACCTTGGTGAACACACTGGGGGGCTGTGGTGAGACCGGAGGGTAGGACCCTGAATTGATAATGACTGGCCTCTAGTCGAAAGCAGAGGAACGTCCTGGATCGCCTGTCCATCAGAATATGGTAGTACGCATCCTTGAGGTCTATCGAGCACAAACAGTCTTCCTCCTGCAAGAAGGGCAGGATGGATTGAAGCGCGACCATCTGAAAAGTTTCCTTGGCAATGAACAGGTTCATTGTAGACAAGTCGAGAAACGGCCTTGGGTCCCCCATCTTTTTTGGCACCAAAAAGAACCTGGAATAGATGCCTGATCCGGACAGGTCAGGGGGTACGTGCTGGATGGCTCATTTTTCTAGTAGTTTTTGTATTTCCAAGGCCGCAGCCTCCCTCTGAATGGGTGGGACATCCGGGAGGCCGCCTTGTGTAAAGGGGTTTATGAAGGGAGCAGAATAGCCTGTGGATATTAATCGAAGCACCCAGCGATCTGTTGTTGACTCCCATTGGGCTAGTTCCATTGAAAACACCCCCCCCCAACTACCACCAGAGAGGAGCTGTCGGGTAACCCCTCAGGGTTGCTGCATGGGTCGCTCTGAAAAATGTTCACGTGACCCGAAGTAATTCGCCCCCCCCCCCGCCTCTGGGTCGGCGTCCACCTTGTCCCCCTCTACCTCTGGGGAAAAGGGAGTCCTGAGCATTCTGGGACTCCTGAGTTTTCCGGAACCACAGCTTCTTTTGCCCTCGCTGGTTCCTGGAGAAGGACCTATGAGGGTTAGAGAAGTGGATCCCGACGGCTGACAGGGTGGAACCATCAAAGGGTGTGTTAGCGAGGGATGCCTTTAAGGGTTCTGAGAAGTCGCAAAGACGGAGCCAGGCGTGAGGCCTTAAGGTGATGCCAGATCCGCTAGCCCTAGCAGCTCCCTCAAAGGCATGAGAGAGTAAACGCATGGACGTATTAGACACAGACTTAAGAGTGGCCATGCGAGCTGAGAAGGCCAGTTTATCCTCGGCCGACATGGACTCCAGGGAGACACAGCGTACTCTTTCACGAGGTCCTGCTGCAGCCGATTTACAGGGGTCAAATAATTCAGCACTCATAGTAAAGGTGGCCAAGTCCGCTTTCCAAGACAGTCCATCTCCCTAGACTCCTTGTCTGGGGGGGGTGGACCGAGGAACTTTATTGGGCGAGTTCCTTTATTGGGGCAGCCTCCGCCAGCTCTATCTGCCGGTGGACTCCGTATTTTGTCGGGTCTTTTGGATATGGGCTCCACAGTGCCCAGTTCCCTCCACATTCTGGTGGTGATGAGGTCCACCAGACGGTCGGCCGAGGGGGGGGGGGGCACCCAAAAGGTAGATGGGCCTGTGTCGAACGCCTCCAGAAATACAGACTCATCAGAGGAAGGTTTTTGGGCGGAACCCCCGAAGGATTTCCATAATGTCTCCAAAATGAGACGTCTTGGGGGGGGGGGGGGGTGATTTGGGTGAACCTTCCTCTTCCTCCAAGTCGGTATCCTCAGTGAGGGACTCTGAGCCCCAAGTGCCTCCTCTTACACTGGCATTTGTGAGGGACCTCCTCAGGTGGACTCTCCGGGGAGGGCTCACAAATGGTTTCTTGTTCCTCCAAGGGAACTATCTGGGGTGCAATGGACACAGGCTGCCCCTGGGGGGAGTGGATGATGGAAGACAAACCCAACTGAGGGAGCAGGGATGGACCCTGACGACAGAGGGAGGGGTCTCTATCCTCCAGAGAGAACCCTCTCCATGACGTTTAATGCCAAGGGAGACCCAGCCTCCCTGAAACTGGTAGCAGAGACCCTCAGATCCGACGAAGGGATTGGAGCCGAAGCTGGAACGGTCAGACCAGAGGGGACGGTATGCCGCGAACACAACTGAGCTGATGACACACTCATCCCCTCAGATCAGATGCCCAACTCTCAGCTCCGAGAGTTCGGATCTGAAAGTGGATCCAGCAGATTTGAGGGCATGGCCAGCGTTGAGGCCGAAGGCACCATCGGCACAGACCTCCCCCCCCCCCAACTCCGGGGCTCCACGGATCCATAGACTCCGATATCCAAATGGTTGATCGGAGAAGGAGCTATCTGGGCGAAAAAGGGAAACAAACTCCCAGCACCAGGAGGGGAGGGCAGCAATACCCCCATCTGCATTCGAGTTTGTAGAAACCTTCGCATCATCCGATCCAGGTCTGCTTAAGAAATGCTTCTGGTTGATGTGGAGGACGCCACTGACACCGGCCAGGAGAGCCAATGCGAAGACTACCTCGAGGGTGGTCTAGCCTCCTCCTCCGGAGAAAAACGTGGTGAATGGAGCTGAGGAGAGGATGGCCAGGGAATGTTTACTGGAGACCAGATTACTTTAGCAGGTGGGGCCGTAGGGTCTAACTCGGCCTGTCGCTTGCGGCCCCTCTATCTTTATCCTTATCCACATGTCTCTCTGTATCCCTGTGCTTTTATTTTATCTTCTTGGCCTCTCTCCCTCCCTACGTTAAGGTTGGAAGGTGAGTCCCAGACACGGGAGAAGGGCCAGAAGGCTTAACAGCCACAGCCGTGGCTGGTAAGGAAGCTGAAGAAGCAGAAGTTGATTCAGCAGGTAGAAGTCCCGCCAGAATCGACTTATTCCTGTGATCCTGCAGGGCTCGGCAGTTGAAGGCTGCACAAATCTTCCAGCTGGAAGACAAATGGGCCACTCCCAAGCAAACTACACACAGAGTGTGACCTTCGGCTGGAGACAGCTTGTGGCCATACACTGTGCACTTAGAGAAAGTCACTTTCTGACATCCTAAAGAACACACACACACAAAGGGTGGGAAGGGAGGCCTACACTAACTGATAGTTTTCAACTTTAAAACACGGGAAAACCCATTAAGTATCGTGGACAACAAATAATTTACCTCAAAATTATCATAAGAGGCGCACACAGACCAAGGTTTAGAGAAAAAAAATCCTAACACTTGCCTGGTCCTCAAGAATCCCGTGCTGGCAAAGCCACGGCAAACGAGATCTGGGGAATGGAATGAGGTTGCAGTGCAGTATAAGTGGGGGGAGGAGCTTGGAGCTCTGATCTTTTTGCTTGGTATGCTGCCAGATCCGATTTGTATCGGATCAGTAACCCACAGGCTGCTGATCAAATAAAGTTAACTACTTCAGATCTAGCAATTTAAAGACCTGACGGCAAAGGCTGCAGAGGTGTATACCTTCTTACCCCATATATCCAGGGCCCTGGAATCTCTATCAGAGGGGGTAGAATTTTTGGCATTAGTAGCCTTACTGCCCTTGGATCAGTGTGAAATGGACTCAGGATCTGCAGTACGATTTTTAAAAAGGAACTTGCGAGTATCAAAATCCCTGTAATATAGATCAGGTTTTCTGGGAGCAGGAGGTAAAGAGTCAGGGGCCAAGCTAGATTCCAAAAGGGATAGTCAACAATGTCCAGCACAGGAGGTACAGCTAAAGGCCTGTGTTGGGGCAGGAGTAAGAAATCTCAGCCTCTTTTTAGAATTAGAGTAATCCTGGCTTTCCCAGTGTAAATGCTCCCTAAGAGTAAGCATGGTTTCACCAAAAGAAAAATCTTCTAGGGGAGAAGCAGAGGGAATAGAGACCCCTGCATCAGAATCCTCTTAGGTAGATAAAGGTAAATCCTGGTCATCAGAGGAAACAGAAATTTCAGAATCCTGGTTAGAAGTATCAAACAAATTCAGTCATAGGTCTCTAAGAGGGAGAAGGTTGGTTTCCCCTGATTAAACTAATAAGGTCTTCAGCCATTCTTATAATTTGTTTTTTTAGGCAAAGAGGCCTGACCATGCGGTCGGGGCGTCTGCTTCCTAGGCATGGTTCGAGTTTTAGACCTAGAAGAAGATGGAGTCTGTTTAATATTCAAGTCAGTAGGCCTGAATACACCATCAGAAGCCAGTGCCTGCACAGCGGCTCCGGACCCATCCAAGGTAGAGACATCTGCAGGTTCCACAGTTGAAGCATCTTGCGGCATATTGGACTTCGAATGGGTCTCAGAGTCCTGCGAATCTGAAGTAGCGGTTATCAGGGGCTGCAAAAGCACCAGAGTACCGGCGAACTGGTGACTAGCTTAGGAGAAGCATTGTTGGCAGCTGTGGACCTAGGCGGCCTGTCCGTCTTTATCTTTGCGTTTTTTCGGAATGTCGGTATTCGGGTGGCTTACCGAAGACACATCTGGATAATTGAACAGAGTACCAAAATATTTATAAGTGAAAATGTACAGACGACGATTAGTTCGTGGTTTAAATAACGCACAATACCGACAGCGAGGTACATCATGGTCATCTTTATGAGGTATTTTCTTTCCACAAGAAATACAACTGACTTTTACTGACATTGGTTTAGAGCAAGAAAAAGATTCCCCAATGGGGTACTTTCTTTACTTGAAGACTTTGGTTCTGAAACTCGAAAATGAAAACTTCAGGAGTCTGCCGATCGGCACTTGCGAACTGCTTCTGCTTCGGGCACCACAAGGCAAGAAAGACTGATGTAATGGCATCAGCTGCGTTCTTTATACCACTGACTACCTGACGTCACAGAAGATGAGACAGCAACAGACACAGGACCCAAGACTTTGATAATCAGGCCAACTGAGGGCTACTACTAGCAAATAACCCAAATGTGATGACTGCAACAGTGAAACACAAAGAACATCTAGTATGTATATTGTTACAGAGAATATATACTAACAGTTATAAGACAAGTTAATGAGTTTTCCAGTAAAATTAAATCATAAAGCTGAGACTTCAATCCAGGAAATGAGTCAAAGGAAAAGGGGAATACTCATTTTATTCGTTAGAGAAGCTCCAGTAGTGACAGGAAAAAAAAAAAAAAAAAAAAAAAACAGAATAGTAGATTTGTAGTAGTAAGGGGTTACTGGTAAAGTAGAAAGGTTATGCTGGCATGTATTTACTTTCAACCTAAAACTGCTACAATGGTGCAAAAGAAAATTCTGGGAAAATATTCAGCTTCCGCAGGGAATATTGCTTTTAGAAATTTGATTTTCAACAGGGAGGAAGAATCTGGGGGGGCCTAAAAGGGAAAAAAGAACAAAAAAGGATAGATTTTTGAAGACATTTATGAAAGTATTTGGTACAGAAGATGTGTATTCAGTCACCTCACAGCAAGAATTTCCCTGGATAGATTCTCAGCTGAAGTGCCTTCTGCATGGAGTCTGCATGTCCTCTTGTGCATCCGTGGGTTTCCTCCCATATTTCAAAGACACGCAGTAGGTGAACTAGCCACTTAAAACTGGACAAAGGTGTGAGTATGCAAGGTGAGTATGTGGTGTGAAATAACTAACGCGGATGGGCTAGATACCAAGTCACTGTTGACGTGAAAGTGTGACCCTATGTGCAAAAATGGGAAAAAGGTGTTGTGGATGGATAGGTCTTGAATTTAAGTGATACCTTGTAGTCAAAGTTAAAACTGCAAGTTTACCTACCAGATGAAAAGAAATTACAGTTGCTATATTAGTTGCAGTGATCATCACAGCATTTTTGCAAGTTATATTAATACATGCATAAAGAAAGTAAAAAAAAGAAAATCCTAGTTCATTGATTTCATGCTTAGTTGGCAAGAGCAGGTCTCGCAAATTTAGTTTTGTCAAACTAAATACTACATAAATACAGTACTCTCTTTGCATAGGCCTAGAAAATCAGCCATATTACACAGCAGGCCTACATCATCATTTTGTATTTCACATTTACATGCAATTACAGTCAAGTGTAGTTTCAACAGAAAGGAATGTTTCAGTGAATGACCTCAGGTCAAAGCACTGATAAGGATGAGATGCACAAAAATGTGCACAGCAGTGTGTGTGTGTGTGTGTGTGTGTGTGTGTGTGTGTGTGTGTGTGTGTGTGTGTGTGTGTGTGTGTGCGTGCGCGCGCGGGGGGGTCAAAGACCTTACAAAAGATACAAAAACAGACAAATTAGACCTACACTTGCAATGGTTCTCGTATCTAAATGGTATGAGGTTTGGGAGCCAATGTAAGGGAGGTGTGTAAAGCTGGGTAGGAATTTTACAAGATTTTAGTATTAAGACAGCTACTATCAAGACAACACTCAGTTCAGTAAGGGATACAAACGAGTTCAGAATTCGGTTACAAAAGGAGAATTCATTCAGTCTTCAGATCTAAGGAAATCTTGAGTTTTCAGCTTATAACCTTCAGCAACTATTTGGTTCAGTTCACCAGCACTGTCATTTGAGACAGTTTCTGTAATACAATAATTGTTTGTATTTTGTTAGATTACAAACTACGTTTATATTGGTGTTGAGGCAGTAGCGTTGTCACCTCATAACAAGACGTTGTCCTGTTAGATTCTCAGCTAGAGCATCTTCTGTGTGGAGGCACACGTGAATGGGGCGAGCCTTCGTTGAAAGTTGTGAGTCGGGGCTGGTAACCCAGTACATAAAAATCCACTACCAATCATAAGCGGACCGGAGTTCCACTGTGGCGACCCCTAACCGGGAAAAGCCGAAAGACACAAACAAAACAAAATAAGTTTATATACCTATAACATCTACCTCCACTGTATGATGCTACTGCATAATAAACCACCTTTATCAGACCTTCAATGAGTAGTGGATTTTTATTTTGAAAGGTACATGACTCGACACTTATTCAGTACAGCTCCTAGCATTACAGATACAGACATATAAATCAGACTTTAACAAATGCCGTATTCAAAAACCTAAAATCAGGCCTATGACATGGTGCACCAAATCGCACTACTATCCCACAACTAGTACACCGGCATTAGCCCTCAGGACACAGCATGGCTAAAAGACTTTCTGATAAACATATCCTTGAAAGTAATAGTCGGCTCCACCCTCCCATCTGAAGCAACCTTACAATCTAGTATACCACAAGGATCAATATTAATATCTACACTTGACTCGATCTTTGTAAACAGATAACCATTTGACCTACTTAATCTACAACTTATACTTGACGCTGACGATATGGTCCTTTACATATCTAACATTGAACACCAGTATCTCCAAACTCAGATGTAAATAGATGACCTTCACTTACACAAATGGTTCAAGTTCAAAAAATTCTTACTCAATAATCACACCACAGAAATCCCACTTCCTTTAGATACATGGGCATTAGTCTAGATCAAGCGCTTTGCTTCCAAACAAAGAAAATCAGAACAAAATTTAATTATCTTCCCTTTTGGGCCTCAACATTTTGATAACATTTCCAGCCAGAGCAGCCATAAGTAAAGGCATCTTATTTGCACAACTAGAATGCAGTTAATCAATAGTTGACAAAACTTCAAATAAAAATAACCCAAACCATCTCAAAATATGCTTCTCCACAATAACACTAGAATCAAATGGCTTCCTGCCAGAGTCAAACTCTTCCTAGGCTCACAGATTTTCAGATTACTCCATCAAGTTATGCCATCCTCACTTACAGACTTCCTATTAAAATGCTAGGAGTCATGATGCAGAGTCCAGACACATGAAAAAGTACAACAAAAAATAAAACAGGAGAAATGTAAATTTTGAATATCTCCTTCTCTTAAAACTTATTTTTTTCCAGGGGACAAGCCCCAAACACAACACCTCCAAACTTACACATACTAACTCGGAGAGACTGCAGTACTGAAAAGAAAAGGGAATATTCTGACAAACGGCATTCTCAAACTTAATATGTGTAAGTCTGGATTTTCATCCATTCAGGCTAAACATTTCAGGACCTGGCATTTTCTGAGTACCAATATTTTAAATGGTTCTCACTCTCCACTAGATTCCTCAAAAGTGTCCCACTACGACCTCAGAAACCATTTTCAACGTAGGTCAAATACTCCAACACTCCAAAACAAAATTACAAAACTCTAAGCACCATGTCTCTGTTCTTCCTGCCTACTCCCAAATCATGGCTATCGCTTTCATAAAGCCTAACAGAAATATCTGCATGCAAACAATTCAGACTCCAACTCAAACATACTTCCTGTTTAAACAATAGGTTACACTACCTAAATCAAAGTGAAAGGAAGAGCCGCGGTGGTACAGCGGTAGCGTTGTTGCCTCACAGCAAGAGGTTCTCCTGTTTGATTCTTGACTGAAGTGCCTTCTTTGTGGAGACCACAAGCCCTCCCTGCGGTCGAGTGGCCTCCGAAAGACATGCGTGAAAGGGCATCAGACTGGCGACTCGGCACCAAAAAAATCTACTGGCAATTAGCAGACTGGATTTCCGCTGTAGCGACCCCTAACCGGGAAAAGCCGAAAATAAACAACAACCTAAATCTAAGTAAAAACTTACTTTAACCCACTAGCTATGAAGCCAGGACTTCTCCCTACTCTATAGTTATCGACCACTTTATGTTTAAATAGCATTATTTCTTGATCTTCGTTCATACAGACCACCACACATAATATAGCAAGTTCATGCAAAAAGTGCATTTGCTTTCACCTTGGCAGGTGGCCAGCTGCCTCAAAATTTTGTATAGTCCTATAACAATGTCAACATCTCAACCAATCTCAAAATCATGTATTATGCATACGCTTGTAATTGGTTGACTATGAAAACCTTGAAGTGCCTTCAGTCAAATGGACACATCGCCTAACTGGAATGCTGAAAATAAAAACATCTTTTCATCCCCTTGTCAAACCATGTTAATATTTACAGTTCAACATTTTTATGGAAATGAGGCATCTGGATTACATATCCCATTAACTATTTGATGTCAGTTTGCTACATTGCCATTAAAAGTTTAGCCCTTTTGAAAGTGTACTTCGATGCAGCACCATTTGACTGAAAGCACTTCAAGGTTTTTGATAGTAAACTCTTCCATCATACTACATTTCCTTTATTCAACTTGTATACCAAAATATGTTCCCTCACTGCAAAATACAATCCACGCAGAGACTGCAAACAGACTGACAAGAGGTCTTCCGTTAAGTTACTGAATAAGTACAAGAAGTACACTGCTAAAAACGAAAAGGCTTTTAGGTTTCAAACAACTAATAAATTGTT
>NC_056747.1:1055413953-1055486453 GCF_019279795.1 Protopterus annectens | reverse complement strand
TTCAACTCTGCAGTTGCAGGTGGTTCACATGGAGCGGAGAGCGAGCTTCTCCAATATATAGTTAAGGTCCCAGGCTGGAGTAGGGGCTCGCCAAAGGGCAGGGGGTCTTAATTTTTTGGCCCCTCTGAGGAATTGCTTTAACAGAGAGTGCGAGTAGAGAGGTGGTTCAGTATTATACGTGCTGAAATGGCAGAGGCATGAATTTTAATTGACGAGCAGGATAGGCTTTTGTGGAGCATTTCTGTTAAGTACTGAAGAATATGAGGTAAGCTGGGCACCACAGTGCCCATCCCCTGGGTCTGGCTCCACGAACAGTATCTTTTCCACTTTTCAGCTTAGGATTTTCTAGTACTAGGTCTCCTTGCCTCCAGAATGACATCTAGCACCTGTTTACTGAGGGATGCTATGGAAGAGCTCAAAGAATTAGCCAGGCTGCAAGGTTCAGGATTTGAAGCTGAGGGTGCAGAATCTGGCCCGCCTGCTGGGACAGCAGGGAAGGTGTCGGAAGTAGGTGCCATGGATCCAGCAGTATCATACTGCGCAGGAGGGGGTACCACTGCTGGCAAGGCCAGTCGGGTGCAATCAGTATTGTCCTTGGTTTGTCCTGTTTGATCTTTTGCAGAACCTTCAAGAGTAGAGGCAGAGGGGGAAGGCATAAACTGAGAGGCTTTCCCAGGTTAAGGACAGGGCATCCACTTCCCAAGTTTGACTGTGGGGAGTCCTTGTGCAGAATTTGTCCAATTGGTAGTTCTGAGGGGAGGCAAACATGTCTATCTCTGGAGTTCCCCATTTGTTCAACAGGGTGAATATTTTTGGTTCCAGTTTCCATTTGTGTGGGTTCATGAGATTTCTGCTTAGGTCGTCTGGCAGTGAATGTAACTTGCCTGGCAGGAATTGAGCTTGTAAGTGCACTTGGCAGTGCAAGACTGTGTCCCACAGAGCTATGGCTAGTCTGCAGAGAGAGTACAAGTGGGCTCCCCCCTGCTTGTTTATGTACCACATAACTGTGGTGTTGTCTGTCTTTACCAATAACTGTCCTAGAACGATGTGGTCCTTGAAGGCCGTCAGGGAATCTGTACAGCTAACATTTCATTTTGGTTGATATGCACCTGACTCTGGTTCCATTTGCCCTGAATGCACCGCCCTGCCAAGTGAGCCCCCCATGCACAGTCTGATACGTCTGTAGTCAGGGTATGGGCGA
The DNA here is from genome assembly GCF_019279795.1 of Protopterus annectens. Classification (NCBI taxonomy): domain Eukaryota; kingdom Metazoa; phylum Chordata; order Ceratodontiformes; family Protopteridae; genus Protopterus; species Protopterus annectens. Next base: position 1,055,485,252 of record NC_056747.1, on the reverse strand, counting down.
CATGAGTAAATTGAAAGGGAGCCCCTTGTTGAGGAGGCAGGCATCTGCCCACCAAAGGAACTCTGTCTTTATACAAGGGATGATGGGAATAATTGATTCTATGTCCTGAGAATGTTGACACAATAGGCTTTTTAGATACCATTGCAGTTTCCTCATATGCAGTCTTGCATATGGAATTAGTAGACTGCAAGAGGCCATGAACCCCAGGGCTTGCAGGATTTTCCTTGCAGATAACTGGGTCTTTGTGGCCAGTAGTTTGAAGTAGGCTGTCAAACATTTTTCTCTGGCATGAGGTAAGCCATTTGGGAAGTTGTGTTCAAGCTTGCTCCCAGGAATAAAATTTGCTGGCAGGGTACTAGATGAGATTTCTTTTCATTTATGGTGTACCCCAGTGAAGTTAGAGGCTTCTTTACAAATGCCAGATGTTTTAACAGCATGTCCTGGCTTTCTGCCCAAATTAGACAATCGTCCAGGTATGGGTATATTTGAATATTTCTCTGCCTGCGAAATGCAATGGCTGGAGCTAGACACTGTGAATACCCTGGGCGCAGTAGATAAGCCAAAGGGAAGTGTAGAGAACTGATGGTGCATGGAGCCTGCTCTGAAGCGTAGGTATTTCCTGCAAGATTCCCTTACTGGAATGTGCAGGTAAGCTTCCTTTAAGTCTAAGGTTGCCAACCACACATCTTTGCCTTGCATAGGAAGCAGCTGTTGAAGTGTTAGCATTTTGAATTTTGGGATTACCAAAAATGTGTTTAGAATAGAAAGGTCTGGGATAGGACATCAGGAGCTGTCTTTTCTGGATACCAGAAAAAGTCTTGAGTAAAAACCTTGTCCCCTTTCTTCTGCTGGGACAGGTTGAATAGCCCTGATACTTAGAGGAGAGGGAACCTGCTGTTGAGCCTCTAACCACTGATTTGGGGGTAGGTCTGGCCAACCGTTTGGGGTTGGTAGGGTATGGAAGTGGAATCTGTATCCTTGGTAAAACTATATTGAAAACCCATTTGTCCTGGGTAATGAGGTGCCAGTTTTTTGCATGTAGGTCGATCTTTCCCCCATAAGGGAGCTAGCAGTTGAGCAGGGCTTGGCAGAGTTAAGTTTAAGTCATTACTACTTCCAGCTTTGGAAGTGGGAGCCCCCCACTGCTTAGACCTGTGTGTACCTTGAGAATGTAGCCTAGGTGGTCTGCTGTTCCTGGGTGTGGACTGAGAAGGCCTGGAAGAGGCTGGAAAGGACCAATTCTTAGAAGGCCAATGCCTAGTAAATCTGGGAGGCTCTACTTGCAGGAAATCTTTAAAAGTTTGCATGGATTTAGCTTTTCCTCCATCTTTTTAAGAACAACTTCTGCTTTGTTGCCAAACATGCAGTCTTGGTTTAAGGGAGCATCCAGTAATTTAGCTTTAACATGATCTTGCAAGTTTAGCTCCTTAAGTCAAGCATGCCTTCTAAGTACAGACCCAGTGACAGCAGCCCTGCAAGATGCTTCTAAAGAGTCAAAACCACATTGTAAAATATGTTTACCAACTTGTTCAGCAGAATGCATTAAATCCTGTAATTCTTTATGTTCAGCAGAGTCAGGAATCAACATAATTTTATGTTTAAGTAGTCCCATAATATGCTGCTGATACTTTAACATATGAAACTGGCAGTTTAAGGCTCTAATGGCCAAAGTAGCAGAAGTGTATACCTTCTTACCCAATATGTCCAAGGCCCTGGAATCTCTATCAGAGGGGGTAGGGTTTTTGGCAGTAGTAGCCTTAATGCCTTTAGGCCCTTGGGAAATGGTCTCTGGATCCACAGTAGGATTCTTGAAGAGGAAATTTAGAGAGACAGGTACTCTAATACCAGTCAGGTTTTCTGGGAGTTGGAGGTAAAGTGGCTGGGGCCAGGCTAGATTCCAAGAAGGCATCATCTAAAAGGGATAGCTAAAGGCCTGTGTTGAGGGAGGAGTAAGAATTCCCTAAGCCTCTTTTTGGAGTCAGAGTAATCCTGGCTTTCCCAGCAGAAATGCTCCCTAATAGTGTGCAGGGCTTCACCAAAAGAAAAAAATTCTGGGAGGGAAAGCAGAGGGAATGGAATCCTCTGCATCAGAATCCTCATAGGTAGATGAGGGCAAATCCTGGTAATCAGAAGAAACAGAAATTTCAGAATCCTGATCAGAAGAATCAGAAGGAATATCAGTTCTGGGTCTCAGAGGGGGAAGGCTGACTTCCCCTAATTAAATAATAAGGTCTTCAGCCATTCTTATTTGTTTTTTTAGGCATCTGGGCCATGCGGTCTGGACAAAGATTTTCTAGGTGTGGGTCGAGTTTTAGGCCTTGATGAAGAAGATGGCATCAGTTTGAAATGCAAGTCTGTAGGCCTGAATACACCCTCAGAATCTGGTGCCTGCACAGCGGCTCCGGACCCATCCAAGGTAGAGACATCTGCAGGTTCCATAGTTGAAACATCTAGCGGCATACCGGACTCCAAATGGGTCTCAGTAGAAGGTTGCGAATCTGAAGTAGCAGGTATCAGGGGCTGCAAAAGCGCCTCACTGAGTACCGGCACACTGGCGACTAGCTTAACGGAAGCATCCTCGGCAGTTTTGGACCTATGCGGTCTGTCTCTGTCTATCTTACTTTCTTCGGAATATCGGTAGTCGGATGGCTTACTGAACCATTTCTGGATAGTTAAACCAAGTACCAAAATAATTTGCTGCAAAAGTAGACAGACTACTAATAGGTGGGGGGTTGAATAAGGCACAAAACCGAAAGCAAGGGACATTGTGGTTTGAGCCTAAGCAAGGAATGCAGTACGAATGAAAATCTTTGAGGTATTTGCTTTCCACAGGTAAGACTATTGTTAATTTTTTACAGAAACTGGTTAAAGAGCAAGAAAAAGGTTCCCCAACGGGGTACTTCATTTTTTTAAGACTTCGATTCTGAAACTCGAAAACGAAAATTTCAGGAGTCTGCCGAACGGCACTAGCGAACTGCTTCTGCTTCAGGCACCACGCGGCAAGAAAGACTGATGTAAAGGAGTCTGCTGCATATTTTATACCCCTGATGACCTGACATCATGGAAGGAGAGACAGCACCTGACGCAAGAATCCAAGACTCTGGTATTCAGGCTGGCTGAGGGCTACCTGCTGGCAGATAATCCAAATGTAATGACTGCAACAGTGAAACATTAAGAACATCGTTCCTGAGCACCATTAAGCCAAAGACACCTCTCCCTCTGGAGACCACATCCAATTTGTAATGTTTAATACAAGTGTGGGAGTTAGCCCACGTGGCTGCTGCACAAATATCATCCATAGAGGCTCTCGAATGGAAGGCTACAGAAGCTGCCACAGATCTGGTAGCGTGTGCTTTAACATTCTGTGGTATAGGCTTTTTCGCAAAGTGAAGTAGTGCATGCAGTCCCTTAGCCATTTAGATAGTCACCTTGGATGTGGAGTTTCCCATTCTAGGTCCAGAGAAGGAAATGAAAAGTTGCATCAGTTTTATGTACTGCTTTGGTTCTGTCTAAATAAAACCTCAGTTGTCTATGTACATCCAAAGAGTGTAGATAGTATTCCCCTTTATTAGTAAAATTTGGGAAAAATACTGGCAAGTCAATGGTCGGATTGATGGAAAAATCTGAAATAACTTTGGGGAGAAAGGATGGGTTTGTCCAGAGTGATACTCTGTTCTCGTGGAAGATTAAATAGGGCCTTTTAATGCATAACGCATGAAGCTCTGAAATTCAAGTGGATGTGATTGCTACCAGGAAAAGGGACTTTCAAGATAAAAATTTGAGGTCACACTTATTTGCAGGCTAAAATGGAGGTCAAGTTAAAGAGTGAAGAACTAACGTGAGGTTCCATGGCTCTATAGGTTGTCTGACTGGAGGCCTAATGCGTGAGATCCCTTTAAGAAAGGTTTTGCATAACCGAAGAGAGATGAGGGGAGAATTATCAAACCCATTGTGAAAATTAGAAATAACCACTAGATGTACTCTTATGGTAGAAGCTGCAGCTCCAGCCTCGAAAAATGTTGATAGATATTGTAAGACTGCTGTAACTGGACCCAAGTATGGGTCTAGCCTTTTTTTCTTAAGCCAGAGAATGTAATCCATTTGTCTAGATATAGCCTTCTGGTGGATGGTTTGTGTGAGGCCAGGATAATGTCATGTACAGGTGAGTGAAGGTTATCCTGCCTGGCAATTAACGCAAGTGGAGAAACCAAGCTGTCAGCTTCAGACTGGATAGGTTCGGGTGACTCAACCTTTGGGGGTAAGAAATCAGGTTTGGGAAAAAAAAAAAAAAAAAAAAAAAAGAGTACAGAACCCACGGTCGACATAACAGATGAGGCCGAAGAAAGGGGAACCAAACTTGTCGAGGCCAAAAAGGGGCTATGAGGATCACTTTGCATTTCAACCGAATACCTTTCTTTATGAACTGGGGAATCAGAGGGATGGAGGGATAGGCATATAGCAGTCCCGTGGGACAATTGTGGATTAGAGCGTACCTCAAACTCCCACTGAGGGGAAAATGGGGCAAATTAGCTGCTGCATTTGTTGATTGACAGGGAGGCGAATAGGTTACAGCACGGCTGGCCCCAACGGCTGAAAATTTTCGCCGCTACATTGGAATTGACGGACCACTAGTGAGGCAGGAGAATATATCTGCTCAACTTGTCTGCAATCATGCTGGAATTCCCTGGGATATGCATTGCTATCAGAAAGCGGTTGGAAGCTATTGCACACTGCAAAATTCTCCTGGTCTCTCAACATAGGACTTGGTTCCTCCTTGCTTGTTGATCTACCAAACTACTGACATGTTGTCTGAATGAATTACGGTTGCTCCAGATGGAAGAACAGATTGGAATGCTTGCACCGCTCTCACTTCTAGAACGCTGATATGCAGGTTGCCCCCCCCCCCCCATCAGAGAAGCTTCCGTGGTCACAACGGCCTTGGGTTGGGGAAGATGGAATGGGCAGCTCCAAAGTTCTGTCTCTGGCCTCATCCACAAAAGAAGGTCTTGTTTGCAACAACTGGTTATCTGAATCTGAAAGCCTAGAGGGTGGTTATTTGGAATCCATTAAGCTAGCAGAAGCCATTGAAGTATTCGTATATGTAGTTTTGCAAGAGGCAATATTGGTATGGCAGGTGCCATGGATCCTAAAAGCTGGAAAACCTCCCTTGCTGAGGCCTTGCTTTGAGAGAGCATCACCCGGAGCTGGAGCCTCAATCTCTAAAGTCTGTGAACTGGGAGAGACACCAGATAAAAAACGGGTGTCAAAGACTGCTCCAATGAACTCTATGGACTTGGTTGGAGCAAGGCTGGATTTCTCCCAGTTTATCGGTATTCCTGAAAGTCTCGCCAGGGAAAGGGTGCACTGCAGAGGTGCTACCAGAAGATGCTTGCTGGGGGCGGTAAGGAATAAATCGTCCAAATACGGTAACACCCAGAATCCTTGCAGTCTCAAGTGAGCTGCAACCACTACCCTGCACTTTGTGAAAACTCTGGGGGCTGTAGAGAGTCAGAACGGCAGGGCACTAAATTGGTAGTGATTGGCTCCTAGCCGGAAGCGGAGTAGACTACTTGAGCATTTGTCCATTTTCATGTGGTTAATACGTGTCCTGGAGATCTATCGAGCACATCCAATCACCCTCCCTTAGAAAAGGGAGAATGGACAGAACCCAGACCCCCTAGAATTTCGTTTGGGCAATGGACTTGATCAAATTGCTGAGATCCAGAATTGGTCTCCAGACCCCTGTCTTTTTTGGCACCAAAAGGAATCCTGAGTAGAATCCGGATCTGCATTGGTCTAGTGGGACTATTTGGATGACTTTTTTGACACAGCTTGCTTATTTCTGCAGCTGCTTCTTCCCTTTGACTGGGTGGAATGTTGGGAAGTTTTGTTAGAGGCTTTGGATAAGTGATGATGGGAATGGTGTAGCCTCTGGTTATAATAGACACCCAACGGTCGGAAGTTATTGAACGCCAGGCAGCGTGGTGCAGAGAGAAATGTCCCCCGAATGCTTCCAGAGGAAAGCAATTGGGCCGCCTGTCAGGAGCGCTGGTAAGGCTAAACAGAGAAAGAATCCCTGGGTCCCTAATTACGTGGACCCCTTCTGCCTCAGTAGAGGTGTCTTCCAGCATTGTTACCCTCCCTGCCTCTGGGGGTATCATCGCCACGTGTCGCACAGAAAGGACCCCGAGATTTTCTGTGCCACATTTTTCCACTCCTCTGGTTCCTGGAAAAAGAATGTTGTGGGTTGGAAAAACGTAGACCTACGGCAGACAGGGTCTTACCGTCCTCACACCTGGCCAGGGTGTCTCACCTTGGGGCCAAAAAGTGAAGATGGTTCGAATGGAGTATTCAAGTAGTAAGACTTGAAAGGGTCTACCAAGTCACAAAGGCGCATCCAGGCATGTTGTCTCACAACTATGACTGAACCCGCTGCTCTAGCCACCCCTTCGGTTGCATATGAGAGCAACCTCATGGATGAATTAGAGTGATTCCAGGGTTGCGAGCTGCGAGGCAACTTTGTCTCTTACTCCAGACACCTGTCCTGCGAGCATTCTAGAGAGTTTGGAAATCATGTCTCTTTGGAGCCTCAAAATGTGCCAAGTAATTCTGAGACCATATGTCAAAAGTTACTGAAGCAAAAACTCGCTTCCCTAATCTGTCAACAACGTGGGACACTCTGTTGGGTGGATGAACAGTCTGACTAGTCAGCGAGATCCTTTTCCGTGGCAACCGCCACCACCATAGCATCAACTGGTAAACCTCTTGACCAATGTGGGTTTTACTCGGGGGGGGGGGGGGGGATGATACTATCTTGTCAGGTCTCCGAGGGATCAACTCAACAGAATCAGGGTTCTTCCAGGCACACTGCACCACAAGTTGTACCAGCTCATCTGCATGTGGAGAATAAGCATACTTGTGAGGGGACATCCACAACTGTGGGCATTAAAGAGGCATCAAACGCCTATCACATTGAATGAAAGTTCTGGACAAACTGAAACAGATACGCAGAGTAGTAGAATGTAATATGGGAGACTAGCAGTTTGCTGGTGATGGACTACATTAGCAGGTTGGAAGGGACGGATCAACAAATCTGCTGTATGCAGACTATGTGGCAGTACAGGCAGACTCTGAGCTAAAACTTCAGCAAAAGATAGGAGAATGGAATGCAAATCTTAAGGCACATGGGATGAATTTAAGCACAGATAAAACGGTGGTAATGGCAGCAAATTGGGGAAATCAGAAGAAGCTGAAAGTAGAGATAGAAGAGAAGATAGTGGAACAGGTAAACAGCTTCAAGCATCTGGGAAGAGTAGTTGAGAAGGGTAGTCTGAATGAAGAGGTCAAAGCTAAAATCAGAGGGGCTGCAGCCAACTGACAGAGTACCAGGTGTAGTCTGACAGAAGAATGCCAAAGAAAATGAAAAGTAAGGTGTACAAGACAGTGGTGTAACCAGCACTACTTTATGGTACAGAAAGCTGGGCAGTAAAGGCAGACCAGTTGAAGCTAGAGGTGATGGAAATTAAGTGCCAGAGAAAGGTGGTAGGATGGACACTGGGACAGATTAAGAAATGAGGACATAAGAGCAAAAGGCAAAGTAGCTCCAATTGCAGAAAAGATCAGATTACGGTGGTTTGGGCACATGTGTAGAAAACCAGAAGACAATCTGGTGAGGAAGATTTGGGACAGACAGGAAGAAGGTAAGAGGAAGCGAGGATGTCCAGCAAAGAGGTGGCTGGATTGTGTGAAAGAAGATCTGCGACAGTCAGGCATGAGTGTTGAAGGTAGGAGTGTGGCACTGAATCAAGAGAGTTAGTGACAGTTAACACAATACTCTGACCCCATGTAGAAAAATGGGAAAAAGGGGGCTGATGATGATGTCTGCAGGCGGGGTCACCAAAGACGTAGATAGGCAGGCACGGAAACCCTGCAAAAACAGATTCCTTGGAAGAAGTGTTAGTGGGCTTCCAGTCACCCCTCTGTTTCAACATTTCAAGGATGTCCCCAAAGGAGACATCAGGGAGTGACCATGGGGACCCCTAACGGGCATCAAAATCCATATCCTCCGTCAGTGACTCTTCAGGGAAGGCTACGCGCTTCCTCTTGCACAATCTCTTCCATGGGAGCTCCTCAGCGGGGGCCTCTGAGGAGGACTCTGAAGGGGTGCCCTATAATGGGGTCTCCTGCGACTTTACTGGGAGGTGGCTTGTGTCATAGCTGTAGCTCAGGGGAAAGAGGTCTGGGGTTTAAACGTCTGTGGAATGCTTGCAGAAGCAAGTGCCCTCTGTCTAGCTCAGAAAGCAGGTCAACCCGAAGAAGGATGGGAGCCCGGAACAGAGAGGGACAACCTCGGAACCAGGGTCACACCCCACTCTGCCAAACCCACTCCTAAGGGTGAAGCCTCAACCACGATCAGTGCAGACAGAGCTCCCGGCACCGTGGATGGAACCGAAGAGCTTGCAGCCCAATCACGGAGTTGAGGAAGGCTCAGTTCAGAGGGGACCGAAGGCCAAAAGTACCGTCCCGGAGCCCCAGTGAGGTCCACTACAGGCGCTGAGACGGGGGGTTCCGAAAATGACATCAGAGCTGAAGAGTTTGGAACCAGTATGGTCAAAGGAGGAGAGTAGGATGCAGTCCGTGGAGAAACCAACCCAGATCTTGCAGGTGGATGGGTCCTAGACAGAGTGGGTATCCCCCTGGCTGTCAACAGCTGATTCACAAAACGCACCATGTCAAGCTCAGAAAGGCTCCTGGTGGATCTAGTGGATATTCCCAACAAGGAGTCTGGTCGCTCTAGGAACAGACTACACACCTGCCCTAGAAAAGGAACTGTTTATGGAGAGTATCGAGTCCATGGTGTGGAAACTATTGGCACCAATGTCTTAAGTTTGGAGACAGCAAGAAGTGGCGTTAAAATCATCAGAACCGTGAAAAGACTCTGTGCTGGAGGGGCACTCTGAGCTGACACACAAGGTTCGGTAATAAATGGAATCGCAGAGGTAGGCATCGAAGGAATGCACTGTGCAGAAGTTGCACTCTGTGCCAAAGCCGTAGTAACCTTTGGAAAATCAGTAGTCGGTGCTACAGACTGTATCGAAGCAGGTGCCAATAAAGGAAAAGTCAGAGCGGAAGAGGCCACTGCCTAAGAGGTGGACTTATGCTCCGAATACAATTTTGGTACTTTAGACTTTTCAGACTTGCCCTGATCACACGAGGGTGAAGAGGGGAGAGTGGAACATTTTCTTATGTTTAGGAGGGGATGAGACCTCCATCACTGAAAGGGCCTCTGAAAAGGGCGACTTAAGGAGGCCCTTCAGAATCCGTTTGTTTTTGTGCTCATTCAAGGTGCACTGAAACTTTGGCAAATCACACAAGGGGGTTGCACCGAAAGATTAGGCACTCCCAGACAATAAACACAGTCATCATGGGAATCACTGTTAGGCAGTTTTCCCTTACAAGAAGCACAACGCTTAAACCCAAATGTGCCTTTTTTTATCAGACATCATGAACAAATATACATACAAGTCAGATAAGTAAGGCAAAGAGTTATTCTAAATTTCTATCTATACAGATATCAAAGACAGGGTGAAAAAAGGAGGAGAAATACCAACAATGATATTCAAGAAATACAACAAGGGTAGGGAGAAAGGCCATACCACCGATGGTATTGAAAATTACCAAAAAGGTAGAAACAGAAGGGTAAAAGGGTCTATAGATAGCTTCAAAGTTAAAGAAATATCAAAAATACCAACAAGGAATAAAAGGAAGACACAATATCCAGGAAAAATATCAAAAGTTTACACTTAACTGAGAGCTTGGATTAGACACGGGTTTACAGCTACGTGACAAACGAGATTTATGGTAACAGGGAGAAGGGCACTATGGGTAAAAGCTCAGCTCGAGAGTTTTTTGGCTGGCGCAAGCTTGGTATTAGACCAACTCGGTTCAGAGGGCTTGGAACCAAACCCATCAGTGAATGGAAAGAAGATTAACATCAGATTTATTTTTCTGAAATTACAAAGAGACAACCAAAGATTTCATCTTGCTACGCAAATTTCATTATTTTCTACACAAGCTCAGTAACAGGTTATGCTGATTTTTAAAGCCACTTCTGAGGGAATATGAAAAATCTTAGTTAAAGAACAATGGGAGGTTGCTAAAAATATTCAGATAAAGAACAAAGGAAACGCATGGAATTAGAAATATTTAGCCAAAAAATGATAAAATGAAAGAGCTAATGGAACCGATGTGCATACCACTCAAATGGTTTAGGCACAGATTAGGTCTAGAGACACAACGAGTCCCTGTTTTTTAGCGAGATTAAACTAGTTTTATAAAGGTACACATCAAGAACTTTTGATTTAAACATTAAGGAAACTGCACTTTTATTTCTTGATATCATTAAGGGATTCTGAAAATAGAAGGTAGTAAGACTACTTCTAAAATTGAATACAATGCATCAGAGGCCGTTGTGGCATGAACATTTTGATGATTTTGCATCCAAAAGGATGGTCACCATGCAAATATGGGATATATTTAGTGGTTATGGCTTTATTTTACATGGAATTTAACTATTTTCAATGCTTAGCATGGCTTTTAGTTAATTAAAAATTAAATGCGCCAAGCTGGGATACTTTCAGAGAGTTCCCAGTGTGTGCACAGTATGTGCATCTCACTGAACATGGATATACAGAGACAAGTCGCAACCGACAATTAGGCATCAGTTTAAACAGTAAATAATTAAGCAAAGTTATATGACTACCAAAGGAAAATAAGTTACGTTTGTACCATAATATCCCATCTGTGTTGCCCATTTTCTTTCTTGCTCGACCTGTGGATTTCTGATCAGGCCTCAGATCGGACTGTGCCTCTTTCCAAGATCAATATTTAATGCTTAAGCTCCTCCTCTCCATCTCATAATGCTTAAGCTCCTCCTCTCCATCTCATAATGCCTCCTTCCTCCAGAATACCTCAGATAAAGTTTGCTAAAAATTATACAGCTAACAAGATCTACATAGATACAGAATATGAAAAAGGTTCAGGGGCTCAACCCAGGAGCTATAGGAGCTACAATTCCTGATGAAGATCATCTCAATCAGGTCTACATGGAAGAGAGGCTGGAGGAAGGAGGGTGCGGTGGTCAAGGAAGATTGAAAAAATGGACAACAAAGATGGAACGTTACAATAAGAACATAACTTCTCTAATGTTGGCATTTTCATTCATTCCTCGACCTGTGGGACAAAGTCCCCAGCTACAAAGAACCTAGGGTGGCCCTTATAGAAGGATATTCCAAAGCACCATAGAGCCAAAGGCAGCTCTACTCCCTTAAATTATGTCTAGTTTGTAATGAGAAATAAAGGTACGAGACCTTGACCAAGAGGCAGCTGCACATACATCATCAATTGAAATTCAAAGGAAAGGCTTGAGAAGTCACCATAGATCTCGCTGACTGAGCTTTGACGTGCCCTGGAAAGGATACACCATTTGAATGAATAAACCAAGGAGATGCAATCTCACAATCATCTGGCCAGAGTAGGTTTAGTAACTGCTGTGCCTTTCCTCCAGTCTGAAAAAGATATAGCTGCTCAGATTTTCTGAAGGATTTTGTCCTGTCCAGATAAAACCATAATTGCCTATGAACATCCAGAAGATGCAGAGTGTGCAGCCTCCCTTATTCTGGAAATTGGGGAAGAAAACCAGAAGATGAATGGACTGATTGACATTGCCTTCTGTGACCACTTTAGGTAAAAAGGAAGGACTGGTCCATAAGGAAACTATATCCTTATGGAAGATCAAGTAAAGAGGTTTAACAAAGGGCTTGGAGCTCAGAAATTCTTCTCACTGACGTAATAACAATGAGAAAAAAACAGTTTTCCAGAAGAGGAAACTTCAGATCCACTTTAGCTGCTGGTTCAAAGGGAGGAAGAATCAAGGCTTGTAAAACCAAAGTAAGATCCCAAGGAGAGAGTGGATCCTTGACTGGAGGATGGAGTAAAAAGGTGCCCCTGAGAAAAACCTTACATAGTTCAGAAGAAGCTACAGTAAGAGAGTTTTCCTTAATGGGGGAATGCAAAATGGCTACCAACTAAACACTCACCGTGGAATAGCTGGCTCTGTTCTGGAAAAGAAAGGTCAAGAAATCTAAAACCACAGGAATAGGAGCCATAAAAAAATCCAACAGCTTATCCAGAGCCCAGATAGAGAACCTTTACCATTTGCTCTTGTACATCTTCCTAGCAGAAGCCTTGTGAGTTGATAGCAGAATCTCTCAGACTGGGGGTGAATGCTTGAAATGTCTAGTCATTGAACTGGAGAATCCATGCGGTTAGTCTTAAACCTTGAAGATTCGGATGAATCTGTCCTGAGGGATGGGACATGGTGGACAAAGTAGCTGAGACCAAAGGAAGGTGAACCAAACCTGGCGAGTCCAAAGGAGCAATGAAGATTACTTTGCTCTTAAACAGATGAGCTTTCTGAAGGAATTTGAGAATCAGGGGGTAATGGCAGAAATGCATAGAGTAGACCGGAAGGCCAAGCATGGACTAGAGCATCTCTCAGGGGCTGTCCCTGAAGAGGGATCAAGGCAAAGAACTTGCTGCATTTGTTGCTGAGAGGAGAGGCTAAGAGGTTGCAACAAGGCTGACCCCACTTGTGGAAGAACATGTTTGCCACTGACTGGTTCAGAGACGCTTGTGAGGCATCAGTACTATTCTGTTGAGCCTGTTCACTAGAATGATGGACTCCCCTGAAATATGCATTGTGACAAGGAAGAAGCTGTTAGAAATCACCCATTGCCACATTCTCATTGCTTCCCGACACAGTGGGTAAGATCTGGTACCCATTTGATTTTTGATGTACCACACCAGGCACATATTGACCGTTTGAACTGCAATGATCCCCTGAGGAAGAAAGCTGTAAAGCTCTTGCAACACTAGAAAAACTGCTCTCACCTCTAGGACATTGATACGCAATTTGGTTGCCTGAGAAAACCCCTTTTCTTGGACCATCCGTCCGTGACCCCCACCCAGAAGCATCCATGGTCAGCGTGGCATTTGGCAGGGGAAAAATGAAACTATGACTTTGGCAGACTTCTGGGGGAGTGGATCCACCAGAGATGAGAGTCTTTGCAAACCCTCAACAATTTTAAAAGGGTGAGTCCGAGAAGGTTGATGTAACTACCTTTGAATTTATAACATCCACTGGAGGATCCACATATTGTAAGCGTGCTGTAGGCAGTAGAGTTATCGTGGCAGCCACAGAAACTAATGCTCTTATAGCTACTTTTGCTTTAGGTGATGAGATAGCTAGGATTTGAGACACATGAAATCTCATAGTCGACACCCTGTCTGGAGGTAGAAAAAACATAGCTCTGGTTGTGTCCAAACAAGTTCCAATAAAGTCTATTAGCTGAACAGGACTGAGCTGCGACTTTTGTATGTTTATAGTTATGTCCAGAGTGGGAGCTAGTTGTAACAGGTAATCCCTGGCTTAAATGAGTAGATGCCAGGCTGAAGTTAGAAGCCTGTCAAGATAGTGAAACACATGGAATCCCTGCAGTCCGAGATGAGCTGCAACTACTGCCAAGCATTTGGTGAACACCATGAGGGCTGTGGTGAGACCAAATGGCAGCACTCTGAATTGGTGATGACTGGCTCCCAGCCTGAAATGAAGATAACATCTGGAGCGCCTCTCTATTTTGATATGACAGTATGCATCCTTCAGGTCTACTGATCACATCCAGTTGTCCATCTTCATTAGAGGTAGGATGTATTGGATCATAACCATCTCGAATTTAGAGTTTTTTTTTTTACTGATTTGTTCAAGGGTGATAGATCCAAAATCGGCCTTAGGTCTTCTGTTTTCTTTGGTACTAAGAAATTTGAGTAGATGCCCAATCCGGCTTGGTCTGGAGGGACTTCCTGGGTAACTCTGTTGCAGAAGCTTTGTAATTTCTAGTACTGCTGCCTCTCCCTGACTGGGTGGCACACCTGGGAGGTACGTTTTCGGCTTGGGAAAATTTAAGAAGGGAATGGAGTATCCTATGGATATGATCCTTTACATGCATTGATCATTTGTGATGGCTATCCAGGCTTCTAGCTGCAAGGATTAGCACCCCCTCCCCGACTGCATTCAGAGACGGACAGTCAGGCAACCTTACAAGAGAGCTGAAAGGGTCTGTCCAAGGAGGAATCCTGAGACCCTTGACTTTGCAGACCCCCTCTGCCCCTGGGGCAGTATTTACCATTGTAAACCCCCCCCCCCGGTGCCTCTGGGGGGAAAAGTCTCTCTGAGAATCCTGAAAAGGACCATGAGATTGCCTGAACCACAATTTTTGTCCCCTCCATGCAGATTCCTGAAAAAGTATCTTTGCGGAGTGGAAAAACAGATTCCACTGGCAGACTGTCTTCCCATTCTTATCACTGGGGAGACTCTGTCTCAAACTGTGGAGCCAAAACGAGATTAACCATCAAAGGGTGCACTGACACATGCTGCTTTGAAAGGTTTCACAAAGTCTCACAGATGCTTCCAGGCATGACGCCCAATAGCAATGACAGAACTGGCAGCCCTAGAGGTGTCTTCAGCCGCATGGGCAATCAGCCTCATGGATGAATTAGATATCGATTGGACAGTGGCCATTCTGGAAGAAAACATTTTGCATTGCTCTTCAGACATGGACCCAGGGACTGAGCTAAAGTTCCTCGATCAGGTCTCTGTTGCCTTGTAAAATGGGTCAAATAGTTCAACGCTCAGAAAAACGTGGATGAAGCATAAACCCTCTTGCCAAACCAGTCCAAGCCCCAGACTCCCTGTTAGGGGGATGGACAAGGGATCTCTCCTGAGATGGCTCCTTTTTGGTGGCTGCCACGACAACCATGGCATCTACTGGGATCCCTTTAGTCCAGTGGGATTTGTCCAAAGGAGCACTTAGTATCTTATCAGTCTGCCTGGGAATGGGCTCTACAGTGTCTAGATCCTTCCATGCCCTGGTGGAAACTAAATAAGAGAGTCCATCATGTTGGACACCTGGGATGTAGAAGGGCCGGTGTCAAAGACCTCCAACAGCACTGACTCCTCTGGGTTAGGGCTTTGGAAGGACAACCCACCCTTCTGGCAGAGGATTTCTAGGATGTCCGCAAAGGAGACATCATAGCATGGAAATGTTGGGGACCCTTTCCCTTCCTCAAAGTCAGTGTCTGTAGTGACAGATTCCTGCGGGGAATACAGCTGTCGCCTTTTACAAGTCTTTTTCAGCGGGACCTCCTCGGTGGGATACTCCGGGGTGGTATCAGAAGAAAAACAGGGGCTCCACACTGGGAAGAGTTGGGGGCTTTGCAGCACCAGCTCGTCCCAGTGGAAAATGAGATACCAAGAACAGACTCCATGGGGAGATGATTGGATCAGATGGTGGGTGAACTGGGTATCCCCCTAAGATGGGTGAGGACCCTCTCCACCACCTTGAAGGCAGATGGACTGCGAGGATCCAAGAGTCGTCCCTCTGGAGTCAAAGCCACTAGAGTAGACTTCTTCTGTACCCTCGCCACCCTGTGCTCAGAGGGGGGAGTGAGAGCCAAGCTATCAAACACCAAGGGTCTGAGGGCAATCTGTCATCTTGGTTCTCAGGGCCATCGGACCAGACAACTTCGAAGGAGGAAGTCTGATTGGAGACAGAGCAACGGGACGAAAAGGGGAATGTTTGCTCACCGATTCAGAAGAGAACAGAGCTGGCAGTATCCCCATCTGAATCTGCTCCTTGAGAAATTGTCTCATCAATCTATCCAGCTTGCGCTCAGACAAAGCTACAGGTAGACCTGATAGAGGAGAACGTAGAAAGTGGCTGGACACTGGCTTGGGTGAGGTCTCCTTGGGAGGAAGGCTCCAAGCTGAAACACCCGGCTTTGAGGAGACGGAGCATGGGGAGCCAAGGGAGTGGGGACCACAACTACCAGATTAGACAATCTCGGAACCGAAGGTTTTGGCACCTTTCTAGACAACTCCGAGGAGAAGACCTCAGGGGAACGCCTCCTATCCTCCCTGGCCTCCTTGGATTTTATGACAGGGGTTTGAGCCCCTAAAGTGGAAAATGTTGAAGGAGTGGAAGGAGGAAGCAAGTCCTTCAATACCAGCTTGCTGTGGTACTCTGCAAGCACACACAAGTTGAACCCCTCCACATATCTCACAGGTGCTGTCTAGGTGACCTGGGCCTAGACAATAAACAAACACACTCCCTGTGGGCATCAGATAAGTGCATCTTTTAAACCCTAAGGTTTATCGGACTTCTCAGCCATGATAAACCAAACAGAGACAAGGGAAACAGAAGAGACTGAAAGGAGGAATAGAGAGTAAACTCAAAAGAAACCCGCGGGAACTCACTAAAACTACTAACTACAAAAAGAGGCTTATATAATGAAAGGAAGTGGGAGGAGAGAAAGGAGGAGCAATCAAAAGAATGGCAAAAGCAGACTTACAGAACTCTTGCAAAGGAACAAACTGGAGGAGCAAAGCAATCTCAATGCTTCTTCGGTGAGTGGCAAACGAAGTCTGAGTTATTCTGGGGAAGGAGGCATTATGGAATGGAGAGGAGGAGCTTGAGCATCGAATCTTGAGCTTGGAAAGCAGCAGAATCTGATCAAATGTTGGATCCAAAACCCACAGTTCGAGGAGAATGAAAATGACATCAGATCAAGTAATAAAAGTTATTAATTGGTACCCAAGATAACAATAAATCAGGAGTCATGTGCTGCTGTCTACAATTCTTAACAAAAATAAGACGTACACTAATGCTAACTTACTCAATGACCATAAGACATAGGAAATAGGACAATGCTGAAAGGGTATTGCAGATTTCACAAAAGACAACTATGCCTATGATTTAACGTATTTTTTTTTTACATGCTAGAGCTATGAGCACTGCTTAGTGATTAGACAGTTATGGGTTACACTCTTAATATACAAAGAAGCAGCCAGTATTTTTATTTAGCACTAAAGGCAGACTTACAGACTTCAGATTTTAAGACTGTTTTTGTTCATAAAATTTACCCCAAGCATGAATATGGAGTCAGTGTGTGCAGTCAAACTTAAGACTGAAAGAAAAAAAAAAGCCCTTAATATGTTTTACATACATAAATTATGAGAATCATACGAGATTTTACAAGACTTGATATTTGGCAATTACATCATATGTGAAAAGCATATGATTTGATACAGTATTGGACATCTGAAATACTTGAAATAATATTTTGATAACCAACATTTGGTCTTGGAGGAAAGTACAGTTGTGTACACTTACCATAAATGTAGATGTTAGAGTGTATTCGCTGTTGCAGTCATCACACTTTGGTTATCTGCTTGCAGGTAGCCCTCAGTCGGACCGAATATCAGAGTCATGGGATTTCTGCATCGGTTGCAGACGCCTCTTCCATGACATCAGGGGTACAAAAACATGCAGCAGATGCTATTACATCAGTTTTTCTTGCCCCAGATGTCAGGAGTCCCCAACATAGGATGCTATTACTTGGTGTGGAACACCTCCAGTATAAAGTAAATACCCCTGCCATAAAAGATGGCCATAAAGAGGATAGGTAGAAAAGATATAGAAAACCATGGGGATGGAGGGAGGGAAACCATGACTGCAACAGTCAATACACTCGAACACCTAAATTTATGGTAAGTGCACACAACTGTACTAGGTTCTTTGTGTCACTGTTGCAGTCATCATACTTGGGTTGATTCCCAAAGCTGAGGAAGGGTGGAGGCAGTCAAGAGGCGTTAGGGCTGGCTAGCAGGCAAACTCTGGATTTAGAAAAAATAGTTAAGTAGTAATGCTTGGTGAAGGTGTGTACATAACTCCAGGTTGCAGCCTCCAGGATGTCCCTGGTAGGGAGTCCCCTGAGAAATGCTCTAGAAGTTGAAGTAGCTCAAGTGGAATGAGTTCTGATCCCCAGAGTGGTAGGTTTTCCATGGTGCTTGTAGCAGAAATGGATGCAGTGTGCTATCCATTTGGAAATGGTTTGTTGTGAAATGGCCTTGCCCTCTGCCACTGTAGCAAAGCTGACTAGCAGCTGGTTAGATTTTCTGAAAGGCTACGTCCTGTCAAGGTAGAACCTGAGCTGTCCGTGCATGTCCAAGGAGTGCAGGATCCTTTACCCTTTATTCTGAGGATTAGGGAAAAAGGTTGGCAAATGGATGGATTGGTTTAGAGCCGCACTGGATACCACCTTGGGCATAAAGGAAGGGTTAGTCCTGAGGGAAACCCTGTCAGCATGGAAAATAATGAAGGGCTCCACCGCCATTAGTACCTGCAACTCAGACACTCTTCCTGCTGAAGTAATAGCTAGAAATAAGGCCATTTTCCAAGAGACTAATTTTAACTCTTCTGAAGCAACAGGTTCGGGGGGGGGGGGGGCAAGTGTGAGCTTCTCCAGTACAAAGTTAAGGTCCAGGTTGGGTGGGAGCTCTGCTAGGGGGCCTTAAATTGTTAGCTTCTGTCTGGAACTGTTTGATGAAACAGTGAGAAAAAAGAGGAAGCTCAGTATTATAATGAGCTGAGATGGCAGAGTCATGAAACCTAATGGATGAGAAAGATAGGCCTCTGTGGAGCAGCTCTGCTAGGTAATCAAGGATTTGAGGTAAGCTGGGCACAGCTGTGTCCTTTCCTTGACACAGACTCCAAGAACAATAGCTTTTCCACTTTTTAGCATAGGATTTCCTAGTACTAGGCCTTCTGGCCTCAAGGATGACGTCCAGCACCTTTTTGCTGAGGGATGATGGTGGTGCATTTAGGGAATAAGCCAGGCTTCGAGGTTTAAGGTTTGCAACTATGCATGCAAAATCTGTCCCTCATGCTGAAACAGCAGGGAAGGTGTGTGATGTAGGTGCTAGGGTGGCACTGCTGTCAGACTGCATAGGAGTGGGTACCAGTGCTGGAGTGGCCAGTCTGGTGCAATAAAGATTGCCCTTGGCCTGTCCTGTTTGTTCTGTAGTAGTACTCGAGAGGAGGGACAGAGGAGGAAAGGCATAAATTGAGAGGTTTTCCCATGCAAAGGATAGGGCGTCCACCTTCCAGGCTCTGCTGTGAGGGTTCCTGGTGCAAAGTTTGCTCAATTGGTGCTTTTGGGGGGAGGCAAAAAGGTCCACCTCCACTGCTCCCCACCTATGGGTTAGAAGTTTGAATGAGTTGGGGTCCAGTTTCCACTCGTGAGGGTCCAGTAGATTTCTGCTCAAGTCATCTGCCAGTGAATTTTGCTTGCCTGGCAGGAATTGAGCTTGTAGGTGCACTTGGATGCTCAAGGCTCTGTTCCACAGAGCCATGGCTAACCTGCAGAGTGGGTAAGAATGAGTTCCATCCTGCTTGTTTATGTAATGCATAACTGTGGTGTTGTCTGTCTTTAGCAAGAGCTGTCCTGGAAGGATAAGGTATTTAAAGACTGTCAGAGCAATCTTGTACAGCTAGCATCTCTTTTCAATTGATATGCAGGGAAATTTGTTCTGGGCTTCATTTGCCTTGAAAGCATTTGCCTGCCATGTGAGCCCCCCCCATGCACAGTCTGTTGAGTCTGTTGTCAGGGTTTGGGCAGGGAGGGATTGAGTAAAAAGAAGTCCCTTGTTGTGGTTGCATGCTTCTGCCCACCAAAGGAACTATGCCCTTATACAAGATATGATAGGAATTACTGTTTCCAGGTCCTGAGAATGCTGACACCAGAGATTTTTTTTTTTTTTTTTTAAGTACCATTGAAGTTTCCTCATATGCAGTCTTGTATACGGAATTAGCGGAATGCATGAGACCATGAACCCTAGGGCTTGCAGTATTTTCCTTGCAGATAGCTGCGCTTTGGTGCCCATTAGTTTGAAATAGTTTGTCAAATGGACCAGCTTTTCTGGAGTGAGGAATGCCATCAGGGAAGTTGTGTTCAAACTTGCTCCCAGGAATACAATTTGTTGGCTGGGCACCAGTTGTGATTTAATTTCGTTGATGGTGTATCCCAGTGAAGTTAGAAGTCCTTTTACAAATGCCAAGTACTGAAGTAGCAATTCCTAACTGGCTGCCTGAATCAGGCAATCGTCCAAGTATGGGTAAATGTGAATACTTCTCTGCCTGCAGTATGCAATGGCTGGAGCCAGGCATTCTATGAATACTCTGGGCGCAGTACATAAGCCAAAGGGAAGTGCAGAGAACTGACAGTGCAGAGAGTCTGCCCTAAAACAGATACTTCCTGCAAGACTCCCTTATGGGGATGAGCAGATAAGCTTCTTTTAAGTCTAGGGTGACTAACCAGGCATCCTTGGCTAGCATAGGAAAAAGCTGTTGCAGTGTAAGCATTTTGAATTTTGGGACCACCATAAAGGTGTTAAGACTAGATAGATCCAGGATAGGGCACCAAGAGCCCTCTTTTCTGGGCACCAGGAACAGTCTGGAGTAGAAAACCTGTCCCCTTTGTTCTACTGGAACAGGTTGAATAGCCCTGATATGGAGAAGGGAAAGTACTTGCTTTCGAGCCTCTGCCCACTTGGTTTGGAGGAAGGTCTAGCAACTCGCTTGGGAGTTGGCAGTGAGTGGAAGTAGAGAATGTATCCCTAGGATACAATGTTTAGGGACCATTGGTCCTGAGTAATGGACATCCAGTTTTTTGCATGAAGGGCAAGTTTTCCTCCTAGGGGTGCAAGTGACAAAGCCTTGCTGGGAAGCAAGATATTCAAATCATTGTGAACTTTTTCCATATGTGGGTGGCTTTACCACTCCCTGGTTTTGAGGTGGAAACACTCCATTGTTTAGATCTCTGCATACCCTGAGACTGTAGTCTTGGTGGTCTGTTTCCCATGGGTTTGGACTGAGAAGGCCCAAGAGGGACTGGAAAGGACATGTTTTTTTGAAGGCCAATGTCTACTGAATCTAGGTGGCTACACCTGTAAGAAATCTTTGACAGTTTACATAGATTTAGCTTTTTCTTCTATCTTTTTAAGAACTTCTTCTGTTTTTGTGCCAAACAAACGCTCCTGATTTAATGGAGCATCTAGTAATATTTACTTTGACATGATCAGGCAAGACTTCTTCCTTTAGCCAAGAATGCCTTCTCAGTACAGACCCAGTGACAGCAGCCTTGCAAGATGCTTCTAAGGCATCAAACCCACACTGCAACGTACGTTCACTAACTTGGTTTGCAGAATGCATCAACTCTTGTAAATCTTTATTTTCTGCACAATCTGGACATAGCACCATTTTTTATTTAATTAGTTCCATAATATGTTGCTGGTACTTCAACATGAGAAACTGGCAATTCAAAGCCTGATGGCAAGAGTTGCAGAGGTATATACCTTCTTACCCCATCTGTCTGAAGTTCTAGAATCCCTGTCTGAAGGGGTAGGTTTTTTGGCTGTAGTAGTCTTGATGCCTTTAGGTCCCTGGGAAATTGTCTCTGGATCCACAGTAGAATTCTTAGAGAGAAATTTGAGAGAGTCAGGTACTCTACAGTACCGGTCAGGCTTTCTAGGAGCTGGTGGTAAGGTGTCAGGAGTAAGACGGGGCTCCAAGAAGACACAATCTACAATATCCAGGACAGGGGGCATAGCTAGAGGCCTGTGCTGCGGCAAATCTAAAATTCATTGAGTCTCGTTTTGGACTGAGGATAGTCCTGGCATTCCCAGTGGAAATGCTCTCTTAAGGTATGCAAGGTTTCACCAAAAGAAAAATCCTCTGGAGGGGAGGCAGAAGGAATGGATTCCTCTGCATCAGAGTCCTCATAGGTAGATAAGGGTATGTCCTGGTAATCAGAAGGGTCAGAGTAATCAGACTCCTGCTCTGTAGAATCAGAAGGAAATTCAATTATTTGTATTTTGGCAGAGGAAGGCTGGCTTAGGGGATCTGCCCTAGGGCATTTATAAGCCTAGCCAGTGTGTGTTTGGCTTTCGCCACCCATTTTAAATGAATTTTGCTATGCCCTTTTTCCAGGTTAGTATACTGTGCCTCTGTCCAACAGTGACACAGAAGTAATACCCGGGGTAAACCTACGATCTCCCATCCACTCGAAGATTCCTCTTGAAGAGAGTCAATGAGGGACTCTGCCTAACATGGACTGGGATTTTATTCCAAAGTGAAGGGAGCCTCTGGGTTATTAATCTGTCCCTCCAGCATGTCCTTATTTATTTCAGTGCTGAGGTTCAACTCTCTCGAGCTCGTAGCTCGATGGGATTTGGATTTTCTGAGGTGCAGCATGTCAATTAATTCTGGGTTGGGCACGGCTTTATACGTCCGGAACAGATCGCCTCTGAGCAGGCGGTATACCATTGAGTAGAGCTGGAGTTTCTTTAATCGGGCAGCATATGGCATCTGTTTGACCCCTTTGATCCTCTTGGTGAGGTACTTTTGGGGTCTTTCCAGTTGCTGCAGGTGTCTGGTAAGGTACATCCCAAAAGGGGCATTGTACTCAATTAAAGGGTCTGATGAGGGATGAGTAAAGAGGCACGGTGACCTCTCCTAATCTAGATGTGAATCCCTTCATGATTAGGTGGGCTATTTAAAATGTTTTTCTAACCACTTTGGCCACGTGGTTTTCAAATGAGAGATTGCTAACAACTTGGGTCCCCAGGTCCCTAATAACTTCTTCCGTACTTAATAGATTACCACCTCTGTGGTAATTTGTGGGCACTTTGTTTTTGCCAAAGGGGATGACTATACACTTTTTGGCGTTTAGCTTGAGGCCATAGCTCTGGCACCAGTTATCTGTTTCTATGAGGCCCTTTTGTAGGATGCTTGTGTCTGCTGGAGAGTCGATTATGGCGCCTAGTTTGCAGTCATCTGCGAACTTTGTCAGCAACAGTCCTTCAGTGTTGGCCTGTACCTCTGAGAAATATATACCGAACAAGAGGGGTCCCAAGACTGAGCCTTTTGGGATGCCACTTGTAACTGGTTTGGAGTCTGACATGGCTCCAGCAATTCTAACCATGTGGGTCCTGTCCTTGAGCCAGTTTGCAACCCATCTAGTGACATTGGGGTTTATATTTAAGCTGGTGAGCTTATCTATAATGCCCGAGTGGGGTATTGTATCGAAGGCTTTTGTGAGGTCCAGGTAGGCTGTGTGGACCACCTTCCCCTCGTCAATGGCCTTGGTGACTGTTTCAAAAGAAATCAACCAGGTTTAAGATTCATAGGTTGGTACTAGGCTATCAGCCCTAGGGCCTATACAAGCCTAGCCATAACAATTCCCTGGCTATTTCTTCCCACATTATTTACTTTCCTGACGTGATCCCTGGGGTGAATTTCCTTTCTCCCATCCAATCATCAAGGTTCCTCTTTAAGAGGTCCAAAGAGGCACTCTGCTTGACATGTATGGGCAATCTATTCCAGAGTGTGGGGAGTGTCTGGGTCAGGAACCTATCCCTCCAGCATGTTTTGTTTATTGTGATGACAAGGTTTAGATCCCTGGAGCGTGTAGCTCAGAGATTGGGATTTCTTTAAGTGTAGCATGTCCAACAGCTCTGGGTTTGACATGGCCTTGTATGTTAAGCAGAGATCGTCTCTGAGCAGACGATATGCGACAGAGTACAGCTGGAGTTTTTTTAAGGCGGTCAACGTAGGGCATCTGCTTTAGGCCTGTGATTCTTTTAGTGAGGTACTTCTGAGGCCTTTCCAGTTGTTGCAGATGTCTTGAGAGGTACATACCAAATGGGGCGTTGTATATTCTATAATGGGTCTAATGAGGGATGAGTACAGTGGGACAATGACCTCCTTTTTTCTGGATGAAAAGCCCTTCGTGATGAGGTGTGCCACATAGAAGTATTTCCTGACTGTTGCGGCGATGTGGTTATCGAAGGTGAGACCACTGTTCACCTGTGTCCCTAAGTCTCTTATCACACTTTCTGTGTTTAGTGTACTGCCACCTATATGGTAATTCATGGATACATGTTTTTTCAAAAAGGGGATAACGATACATTTCTTGGCATTGAGCTTGAGCCCATGGCTCTGGCACCAAGCATCTGTTTCTGTAAGGCACTTTTGTAGAGTATCCACATCATTTGGGGATTCAATAATGGCCCCAGTTTGCAGTCATCTGCAAACTTTGTTAGCCAGAGTCCCTTAGTGTTGACCTGTACTTCAGAGAAGTAGATGCCAAACAAGAGCGGCCCCAGGACTGAACCCTGAGGTACTCCACTTGTCACTTGTCTGGAGCTGGATTTGGAGTCGGCTACTTTTACAGTGTGGGTTCCATCAGTAAGCCATTTAGCAACCCATTGGGTGACAGAGATTAATGCCCAACTTAGTAAGTTTATCTATGATTCCAGAGTGGGGGATGGTGTCAAAGGCCTTGGCAAGGTCTAGATAGGCTGTGTGGACCACCTTACCCTTGTCCATGGCTCTGGAGACTGATTCAAAGAAGTCAATCAGGTTCAGGAGACAAGATCGGCCCTTCACAAACCCAAACTGGGTGGGGTCCAGTGTTTGAAGGTTGCCAATGTCTTTGTTTATAAGTTCCATGATAATATGCTCCATGGTCTTGCAGATAAGGCTGGTCAGACTGATGGGATGGTAGTTTCCGGGATCCAAGGTGGATCCCCCCTTGTGGATTGGGATAACTGTAGCTCTGCACCACTCAGTGGGCACGAAACCTGAGGTGAGGCTATGATTAAACATGACACTTAGGTGAGGTGCCAGTTCATATTGTAGTTCATGTAGTACACAGCCCGGGATGTCATCTGGTTCCATGGATGCTGTATTCTTGGCTTTAGAGAGTGCGTTTTGTACCTGTGTGGCCATTATTACTGGAATTTGGCAATCTTCCGGTATTGAGATGGGCCATTTAGGGGGCGAGAGGGGGGTGAAGTTGGCACTGAATCGATCTGCCAGGATATTGGCAATATCCTTCGGATCAGTATATTTAATGCCATTCAGTTTTAGCTCAGAGCAGATCTGAGCATTGCCATTTAGATTCTTGACATAGTTATAGAATGCTTTGTGGTTGTCTTTGGAATCTTTGGCAATTTTATTTTCGTAACTAGCTTTGGAGGATTTTATGAGGCATCTCAGTTTCTTACTGAGGCTAGTAAGGGAGTTTTTTTGCATCCTGGGATTTTCCTCTTTTCTGCAAAAGTTTCTTCCTTTTGTTGTAAAGTTTGTTTATGGCAGGGGACCACCAGATTGGCTTCCTTTTTGGATGAGAGCATTTTGGTTCTATTTGGGATGGCACGATTCATGCATGAGTGGATGTGCTCGTACAGTGCCTTAGTGTAGGATTCAGCAGTTGAACTTTCAGTTCCCGTCTGCATGGGTGTCATGAAGTTTGCCACTTCTGACTTGAGTAGCATGAAGTTGGCTTTGGAGAAGTTTTTTATGGTGGTTTCTTTACTGGGGGGTGGGGATGGGATGTGGATGTTAAGGGTGATTAGCTTATGGTCAGACCTGACTAACGAGGGGGTGACCATAAGTATGGAGCATTGATTTTCCATGTTGGTAATGACCAGGTCTAGGATATTGGAGCCCCTGGTGGGACTATGGATTAGTTGATCCAGGACGTTGGAATTTATGAATTCCAAGAACCGTTGTGCAAAGGTGTTGGGACATGAGTAGTTTTCCCAGTTAATGGCAGGGTAGTTAAAATCACCCAGTATTAGGGTGTTTGGTTCTATCTTAATATTTTCCAGTATGTTTAGAAAGGTGTAGTGAGAATCTTGGGGTATGGTGGGGGATCTGTAGCAAACTACAATTTGGATTGCAGTCTTACCTAGTGTTAGTTGCACTTGGAGAATTTCAGACGCATTGTGTTGGCCAACTAGCCTGGTGATGTGAATATCCTTGGTGAATACTGACACTCCTCCGCCTTTAGTGTTTCAGTCCTGGTTTGGTGGCCGAAAAGTGTGGTAAGAGTTGTAGCCTGGTATTGCAGGAGTGCTCTCTGGAGCCTTGAACCAGGTCTCAGTTACTGCACAGATATCGATGTTCTCCATTTTTAGGAGTGCCTCGAGAGAGTGCATTTTGAGGTTTAGACTTCTAGCATTGAGTAGCATTACCTTCAGATTTTGTATGCTTGTACCTGTTATGGTGGTGGTTTTGTCCTTTGAAGTTTGCCTAAAAAAGGCACTATAGGGGTGGCAAGAGCCTTAGCCAGTAACCTGAATCCCAGGGGCGACAGGTGCAGACCATCTCTGGCAAAGCATCGTGGTCTGTCAATCATGTCATCCCAGGCAGACAGATACTGGATCCCCTTTGAATGACCCCATAAGCTTGGCCAATTGTTGAAGTCAATCATTTTATCCTTGTATTGTGGTATCATTCTGGGCGAAGGCAGGATGCTACTCAGGGCTAGGGTCATACCTGCCTGGGCCACATGATCCGAGAGTTCTTCCATGTCTCTTTTCATGTAGTCCAGGGAGGTACGTCTCAAGTCATTCACTCCAACATGGACAATGACAGAGTCATATTTCTACTTGTTGTGGAGTGACTTGAGTGCATGCGTTATGTGGCGGATCCTGGCACCAGACAAGCAGCTGACTATAATTTTCTCCTTATTCAACCTGGTGAGAGGGACATCAGTGTGCCGGACTATAGAGTCACCTATGACTAAAGTGTTAGGTACATTGTCTTGCCTTAGGAGCTGTTGCTGGGTGGCACACTGGTGTTGTGAACTATGTGACACATTGGTTGTGATTGGTGTTTGTTTGCGTTTCAGCTTCAGAGGTCTTTGTTGCTTGGGCAGGCTACAGTTAAGGGCCTCTGCATATGTGGATTTAATGTTGCTATATGTGGGTGTTGGTGGTGCGGGTTTAGAAGGGCAGGATCCAGTGTCTGTAGGTCCCCAATATCTTTATTTATGAGGTCCATGATGATCCCTTCCATAGCTTTGCAGACCAAGCTAGTCAGGCTTATGGGGAGATAGTTTCCAGGATCCGTTGAGGCACCACCTTTGTGGAAAGGGACCACTGTTGCTGTACGCCACTCTGAGTACATATCCTGTGGTAAGGCTGAGATTGAATAGTAGTTTTATGTTTGGGTTTAGCTCTTCTTGGAGTTCATGTAGGACGCAGCCCAGGACACAGTCTGGTCCCACTGATGCTGTGTTTTTTGCTTTGGAGAGGGCGGCTCTTACCTGAGCATCTGAGATGTCAGGGGGGCAGCACTCTGCTGGGATAGATATTTGCCCTTTTGGTGGGGGGGGAGTTTGCGCTGAACCTGTCAGCTAGGATGTTGGCAATGTCTGTGGGTTCGGTGTATTTTGTCATTTTGGACTAATTCTGAGCATATCTGGGAATTCCCACCCAGGTTCCAAACATAACTAAAGAAAGCCTTCTGATTATCCTTAGTGCCCTGTACAACTTATCTCTCGAAGCTGGCCTTAGACGATTTTATGAGTGCCCGTAGTTTTTTGCTAATACTGATCAGAGATGCCTTCCCTTTTTGGGATTTTGCTCTATCATGTAGTAGCTTCCTCCTTCTATTGTATAGTTTGTTTATGGCTAGGGTCCACCAGACAGGACGTCTGCCTTTGGAGGACTGGGTCTTGGTTTTATTTGGGATTGCATGATCCATGCATTCCTGAAGGCGTTCACAGAATGCGTTTATAAAGGATTCTGCGGTCTGGGCCCTATTTTCCACAGGCCTGGGGGCTTTGAAGGATTCCACCTCGGTTTTCAGGAGTTTGAAATTTGCTTTAGAGAAGTTTTTCACTGTGGTTTTCTGGGCAGGGGGTGGAGTTGGGATTTGAATATCCAGTGAGATATGGTCTGATCTTACCAGTGAGGGATACACTTCTGGTCTGGAGCATAGAGTCCCCATGTTGGTGATGATCAGGTCCAATATGTTTTCCCCTCTTGTGGGACTGGTAACAAGTTATTCCATAGCATTTGAGTTTATAAATTCTAGGAACCTTTGGGCTAGGGTGTTGGAGCTAGAGTAATGCTCCCAGTCTGTTTTGGTAGTTGAAGTCGCCCAATATAATGGTGTTTGGAGAGACCTTCATATTTTCCAGTGTTCTCAGGAAGGCCGAGTGGGGTTCCTGGGTTTGGCAGGGTGGTCTGTAGCAGGCTATAAACTGGAAGGCAGCTTTACCCACTGTTAGTTGCACATGGATAGT
Source organism: Protopterus annectens (assembly GCF_019279795.1). Lineage (NCBI taxonomy): Eukaryota > Metazoa > Chordata > Ceratodontiformes > Protopteridae > Protopterus > Protopterus annectens. The sequence continues at coordinate 1,055,457,196 of NC_056747.1, read as the reverse complement.
CTCTGATGCTTCGTGCTGTGCCACCAACCTGGAGGTGTGGGTATCTTTGACGGATATTGATACTCCCCCTCCTTTTGTGGTTCAGTCCAAGTTTTGGGGCCGAAAAGCATGGTATGAGGTATAACCTGGTAGTGCTGGGGTGCTCTCGGGAGCCTTGAACCAGGTTTCTGTTACTGCACAGATATCGATGTTCTCCATGCTAAGGAGAGTTTTGAGTGAGTGTATCTTGAGGTTTAGACTTCTGGCATTGAGAAGCATTACTCTTAGTTTATCCCTTGTGATACCTATGGAAGTGGGTTTGTCTTTTGAGCCTTGCCTAAAAAAGGCACTAAGGGGGTGGCAAGAGCCTTTGCCAATATCCGAAAGCCCAGGGGTGACAGGTGCAAGCCGTCCCTAGCGAAGCATCATAGCTTGTCGAGCATGTCATTCCAGGTTGACAGGCATTGTATCCCCTTTGAATGACAATAATACTTAAGCCAATTGTTGAAATTGATCATATTGTGGCATCATTCTTGGTGAGGGTAAGATGCTACTCAAGGTCAGGGTCATATCGGCCTGGGCTACATGCTCAGAGAACTCCTCTACATCTCTTTTCATGTAGTCCAGGGAGGTACGTCTCAGGTCATTCACACCAGCATGGACAATGAGTCATATTTGTACTTGCCTTGGAGTGACCCGAGTGCTTGTGTTGTGGCAGATCCTATCGCCTGACAGGCAGCTCACCGTGACCTTCTTGTTCAGCCTGGTGAGCAGGACATCAGTGTACCTGACGATAGAGTCACCTATTACAAAAGTGCATCAGGTGTGTTGTTTAGCCTTAAGGACTGCGACTGTTTGGCACACTGGCTTTGTGAGCTATGTGTTGCATGTGTTTTGTTTTGGGGAAGCTGTTGCTTGGGTGTCTGCTTTGGAGGTCTCTGCTACTTAGGCAGATTTCTATTTAGAGCCTCCGAGTATGTTTGTGTGAGTTTGGTTTGCTGTCATGGTAGGTCTATGTGAGACTGGAATTGTAGTGTGTGGTTTCCTTCTCCTCCTGACTGGTTACGCCAGTAGAGTTGAGAGAGCTTAGCCTCCAGTTTGGCTATATGGTTGCATCGCTCATATATATTGGGATTTGTTGGGAGGAGGAGAGGGTTGTCTGTGTACATGAGGCAGTTGTAACATTGCCTCAAAATTCCCAGATTCAGTTTAGCTAGAGTAATAAGGTCTTCAGCCATTCTAAGCATTTGTTTCTGTGGCATGGGAGCTTAAGCATGCACTTTGGACGTCGGTTTTCTAGGCGTAGTGTAAACTCTGGGCCGGAGAAACTTGGTAGTTTTAGTTAGAAATGAAGTTGTCAGTTTAATATAAATATCGGTAGTTCCGAATACACCCTCAGAAGCTGGTGCATGCACAGCGGTTCCGGACCCATCCAAGGTAGAGACATCCACAGGTTCCACAGTCGAAGCAGCATCTCGCGGCATACCGGACTCCGAATGGGTCTCAGCAGAGGCCTGCGAATCTGTAGAAGCAGGCATCATGGGCTGCAAAGGCGCCTAAGTACCGGCGGACTGGCGGCTAGCTTGGCACAAGAGTCTTCGGCAGTTTTTGACCTATGCGGTTTGTCTCTGTCTGTACTTTTTCAGAAGATTGGTAGTTGGATGGCTTACCAAAGCCATTTCAGAATTTGGAGAATGAGAGCGAAAGAATTTGGCTACAAAAATAACCAGACGAATGGTTTGGGCATTAAGGCACAAAACCGACAGCGAGGGACATAATCACCTTTTTAGGCCCAGACCACGAAGTAAAAATGAAAATCTCTGTAAGGTATTTGCTTTCCACAGGCAAGACCACTGTTAATTATTTCTGACATCAGTTAGAGCAAAAAAAAAAAAAAAAAAAAAAAAAAAAAAAAAGAATCCCCAACAGGGTACTTAGCTTTAGAAAACTTCAGGTCTGAAACTCGAAAAAACTAAAATTTCAGGTAGCGGCCGACCGGAACTTGCGAACTTCTGCTTCAGGCTCCTTCTCAGCAAGAAAGACTGATGTAATGGCATCGGCTGCATGTTTTATACCCCCTGACATCATGGAAGAGGTGACAGCAACAGACGCAGAAATTCCAAGACTCTGGTAATCGGGCTACCTGCTAACCCTACTGTGATGACTGCAACAGTGAAACATGAAGAACATCAACAAGTGATAAGATTTTCCAGACATTACTAGCATCTTATTCAGCACAACAAAGGAAGACAATATTTTACTGTATTGTTGTCATCTGATTTACCAGGAAAGTAAGAATGGGCCCCAGAAGACCTTAGTGGAGGCACAGGTAAAAAAAAAAAATCCACATACATACATATTTTAAGAGTACAATTTCCAAGAAGCAAAAGTACGATGTTTATGTACAGCCACGGGAAGAAAACTACATATAAAAATATTCAGTTTGTATCTATAGTCTTCATAGGTTCATAGGTGTTTACTAGGCTAATGACCACAAGGGCCTTTTAAGCCTAGCCATGCATCCCAAATCTCTGACCAGTTCCGTCATCTCTATTCACAATGCCCAAATCATTGCTGTTAGACAGTCCTGGCTTAATCCACAAGATCTCTCCATTTGCAGGTTGCCTGTGTCCATTAGAGCCATAATGGGTGATCCCATGTGGTGTACAGTTAGTCATTCTCTATAATGGTTTGTGGTGTATTATTCTAATGCTTTTCAGATACTTCTGTGTTATAGTGTTTACACAATCCCCATTGTCACAGTCCTGCCACATTATTGTGCCTTTCCATGTATAGGCCCCCTGCAGGAGAATATCACCCCCAGCAATGAGATGCGAGACTATTTTCAAATGTCCTTTTATTCACTTGCTGCAATATTCTTTATTTGAGGGATATCCCCGCCAGAAGGCGCCCGACGTCAGCCAGTACACAAAAGCCTTTTGCCACTATAGGGTATGTGGTACGTCTGATGTTGGCTGCAGTCAGACGTAGGTCATATAACAGATGTATGCACATACCATCCTCAGAACTTTTCTGCTGCTAGTCAGAACACCAGCTCCAACCACTGGTCATACAGTTTCCAGTGATTCTGACTTCTGATTCCAGGTAAGTGCCCCATTGGGGAATTTCTTTTCTTGCTATTATTTAATGTCATCCAGGAAGGGCAAGTGCCAGTGTGGAAGACAAATTCCACTTAAGGACAACCATACTCTGTGTTTTTTTGCCTAGGTCCCAACCATGACCTTACGTCACTCAGTATTTGCCAGTTGTTTATTCCTAAGACCCTTACAAGTATGCTTTCATCACTAGCTTTGTATTTGGAAAACCCTAAACGCATGGAGGGTTCCTCAAGGTCCAAAGCTGAGCCACTGAAGCACAAGGCCAAGAAACCTTGGCCTATGCCTTCCTCTGTACCTCATCCATCCGTTGCATCACGTGAGGTGCTCATCAACCCAGAGGCACATCTGATTCCAGGCATGGAGTCGCAGGACAAACCCACTTCTGATGTCACCTTGACTTCTGCTGTCAGCACATCTCAAGAGGTGGAACAGACACCTGATCTGTATGTAGAGGGGGATCCCAGGCTCTAATGCATTGAAGAACCTAGGGAATTGCCACAAATGCATGCTACTGGTGCACTCCAGCCTGAAACCTTTGAATTCAGGCATTCATCCAGACCCCTAATGTTACAAAAGATAGTCTCTCTCCAGCAGAGAAAAACAGAAGACAAAGCATGTCTCCACTGCACAAGAGTCTTTTTCAGGCTTTCATGGGTCCTAAGCAGCCTAACTCTCAGCTTGCCCACACCCCAGCCTCTCAGCCTTCCCAGAAATTGGTTAGGAATCCAGACTCTTCTGATGATTAATCTTTAGACTACTCTACTCAAACCTCCTCCCCTGAGGAGGAGTCAGTAGAGACAGACTCTCCCATGGAGGAAATGTCCTTTGGAAACACCATCCTGAAAATGCGTGAACATTTTAAGTGGGATTCTTCCCAAATCTCAGATGCCCAGAAAAGGTAATACAAACTCTTACAAGTGGGCCTTCCCAGCTCTTCTGCAGTCTAAGTATAGTCTAATATTTACAACACTGCTGAAATACAATTCTGAGACCAACATCATCAAAGTTTACTACAAGAACAAGCAATAGAGGAAAATTCAGATTTGTACACAACGTGATATTATTAAAAAATGCAAATCTTAGTTAAATGAATATGCAAACTCTTATGATTGTAAAGGACTGACTCATTACATAGAATAATAGAGTTAACAATGAGTGCTTAGCTGTATGCTGTATTAGACAGGATGAGTGGAGCAGGGGCAGAACCAGGAATTCAAAAGAGGAGACTTGAGGTTGGCTTTAAAATGCTGTTAGTCAGATAACTGCTTAACTGATGCAGGTAAAGAATTCCAGTATTCGACACTGATATCGAGTAGAGAAGAACACCACTGCTATTGTGTGAATTCTGAGAGGATGAAATATATTTGCCTTTAGAGTGTAGTGATCTAATGACTGTATACCATTCCATAATTAACTATTGCTGGGCAGTCATCAAGACAGCAGCGGATGTTATGGTCAACTTTTAGCTGTGAGAAAGAGGTAGTTATGTAAGATCGGAGACATAAGAACTAGAGTTTTGCTGGGATGAACAGCAGCGTGTTTTAAAATTTTATTGTAGTAGTTGGCTGGCACACTTGTTAGTGAGAACAGAAGTACAGAGGAGGTTTGGAAGGAGGAAGGTCACTGTTGCAGACTTCCCAGCTTGCTTAGATAGGTAATGGGATGTTTTGCAAGAAAGTATTGTGTAAAATCTTACCATAACTTTACATGTCTTTCTCTTCTATATGCTGCTGCATCCATAACATAAGGGAGTATCTGCCTCAAGTCGACTCATGCACGTCCAGCCACTCTACAAAATATATATGCTACCGCTAGGGTGCATGTGACGTCCCGTGTCTCTCTGTAGACATCGGTCAAACAGACGGGTACAAAACTGACATCAAGCACCTAACTCAAAACTGAATGCTGCCAGAATCAGCAACTACGGAGTGGGTATTGCATGAGTCAGGCAAGTGTCAGGGGAAGGCGGGGTGGCAAACTATACAGCAGAATATAGAAGGGAAGGGCATCAATATTTTACACAACAACACTATGTCTTTCTATTCATATGCTGCTGTATCCATAACACAAGGAAGAGTGCAAAAGCTCCTGTACTAAGATTTGGGTGGAGAACCAGAAGCATTTTCCACAAACCCATGAAGGATGGTTCTGGCAAAACCTGCTCTGGCTCTAGAAACTATGTCCAACTTGTAGTGTTTGGTGAAGGTATGCACAGAGAACCATGTAGCTGCTTCTAAAATGGCAGCTATATCATAATTCTTGAAAAAGGTCCCAGAAGAGAAACCTTCCCTAGTGGAGTGTGCCTTTACTGGAAAGAAAAGCCTTCTGTCATGGGATGTACAACAAAAGGTGATGTTTTTAGAGATCCAAAAGGATATGGTCAGCTTGGAAACTGGGTGCCCCAGGGCTCTTGGGTAGTAGGAGACAAAGAGCCTGTCTGATTTATGGATGGATGTTGTCTTAGCCAAATTGTATCTAGGTTGTCTGTGTACATCTAAGGAATGTAGTATCCTTTCAGTCAGGTTTTGAGGTGAAGGGAAGAAGGTTGGTAGGTTGATGGCCTGATTCAAGGACAGCTCATTGATCACTTTGGGCTTGAAGTTTGAGTTTGTACATAACACAACCTGTCAATGTGGATGACAGGCCATAAAGGCTTGAAGTTCTGAAACCCTTCTGGCTGAAGTAATGGTCACCAAGAGTATAGTTTTCCATGTACAGTGTTGGAGAGAGCAGTGTCTGGCTGGCTCAAAGGATGGGAGTGTCAACTTTTCCAGTACAAAATTTAGATCCCAAGTAGGCAGAATGGGCTTCCTTGGAGGTATGAAGTGCAGGACCCCTTTTAGAAGTTTAACTTCTCACCTAGAAGCCAGAGATAGTGTGAGTGGCAAGCATGCTGAGACGGCAGATAAATGGGTCTTCATCAATTCACACAGGTAGGAAAAGAACATTGGAGGTTCTACTGCCAGTGGTTGCAAATGTTTTTGACACCGGACAGAAAATCTCTTCCACTCTGAAAGGTATGATTACCTGGTAGTTGGTTTTCTGGCCTCCTGCAAAACTTGAAGTGCATCATCTGGGTATAGGAGTCTGAAGGGAATCAGGGCTCTAACAACCACAAATTAAGGTTCAGGGTGGACAGTTGGAGGTTTTTGAACGTTCCCTTCTCCTGTGTGAGCAGGTCCATCCGGTGGGCTACCGCGTGGAGATTGCCCTTGGCTAGATGGAGTAAGAGGGGGAACCAATGCTGCCTTAAGCCAACAAGGAGTCACCAACAAGATAAGATTTGAGGTTGTTCTTTCTGAATTTTCAGCAGAACTTTTTGAATGAGGGGGAAGGGGGAGGGAATCCATAAGCGTACATCCCCTTCCAAGGTAATGAGACAGCATCCACACTCCATGCTTTGGGATATGGTACCCTGGAGGAAAAGGTTGGAAGCTGCCTGTTCATGGGAGGGGCAAACAGATCCACATCTGGAATACCTCATCGATGGACCAGGCCCAGGAACACATCCCTGTTTAGCATCCACTCGTGAGATAGAGTCATGGTCCTGCTTAAAGAATCTGCCATCACTTTGTCTACTGAAAGCATGTAGACAGCTTGGACGTTTACTTCTCTCCAGGGCAATTTCCCATGCTAGCAGGGGCAACCTGCAAAGGAGGTAGGACATTGCCGCCCCCCCCCCCCTCCGTTTGTTGATGTACCACAGCACAGTGGTATTGTCTGTGTAGCACCTCCACTTCAGCATGCCTGGTAGGGTATGATCTTTGAAAATTTGGAGGCCCAGTATCAAGGCTCTCATCTCCTTGATATTGACGTGCTCTTTGTCAAGTGAGGGTCCATGAGTCCATCACTCTCTTCTCCTAAGGTTGCTACCCACCGTGTGTCTGAAGCATCTGTGAAGAGGTCCTGCTTGGGGGGGGGGCAGGAGTTGTAGGGAGGCCTGGGATGGCCTGAATCTGGGCTACCCACAAATTCAGTTCCCTGGCAAGGGAGGGCAGAATGGGGACCATGAACTCCAGGGGATGCAGATGTTGCTTCCAGATAGTTCTCAAGTACCACTGGAACTTCCTCATGGGAAGCTTTGCCAGGGGTACCATTTCTCAGAAATTCCATTGCCGACAAGGCTTTGAGGGGAAGTATTTCCTTGAAAAAAGAAGAGGTGCCCCAATTTTCTCTGGGTTAAGACAGACCATCATTTTTCCTGTTAGGATCCAATATCCCAACACCTGATCCTGTGAGGATATCAAGGATGATTTTTTTGAGATTTATGGTGAATCCCAGACTTCTCAAGAGGGAACTAGTGAAGTCCAGGTGTTTTAGAACTATTGGAAATGACTGGGCCTGTATCACAATATCATCTAGATAGGGGAAGAGTTGGATTCCCCTTGTCCTGGCAAAGGCCATGACTGGTGCAAGGCATTTTGTAAACACTCTTGGGGCCGTAGAGAGGCCAAATGGCAAAGCATAGAACTAAAAGTGTGCAGAATCTACTGAGAAGCGGAGGAATTTCCTCAAGAGGGGATGGACTGAAATGCATAAGTAGGAGTCTTTTATATCAAAGGACACTAAGAAGGCCTGAGGAAGGATCAGGAGAAGGGTAGGAACAGTGAGTATCTGAAAGGAGGGAACCTGGAGGAAGGTGTTGAGATGGGACAAATTCAGGACTGGTTGCCAAAGACCTCCTTTCCTCAGGACCAGGAAAGTCCTAGAGTAAGCCCCTTTCCTCTTGCATGAGTAAGGACTTCTTGAATTGTTCCTTGTGCGAGGAGTTCCTTAACAACTAGAGGGAAGAAAACCAGTTGGTCTTAAGGAGGTTGAGGGATGCCTTTGGGAGTAGGTTTGGCCTCCCATGTCATGGAGTATCCCTATTTTATTAGAGAGAGGGCCCAAGAGTCCTGGGTAACCAGATTCCAAGCAGGGAAGGAGAGAGAGGGAGAGAGATGCATGGAAAGAGGGGTGTCTGGATGTAGTGCCTGGTAGTCACAGGCTACCAGGCTTACCCTAAAAAGGCTGTTTGGGAGCAGGGGTATAGGAAGCAGGCCTGGAAGACTGCTGTTTCCTGTAATCCTTTTTACATATTATTGGCATCTGTCTGGCACGCCTTCTGACAAAGGAGGTTTTAGTAGGGTAGTTTATTTGAAAGTGTGGAACCAGGGAGACAAAAATGCGTCTCAGATCTTGTAGTTCCTTACCCTTCACTTGAAGGGCCTTGAAGAGGACAGTAGCTACTACACCAAATAAATCCTTTCGACCAGGAGTGCATCCAGGAGTTTTGACGATGTCATCAGGAAGAAGCTGCAATCTAAGCCAGGAGCATCTGCTGATGACAAACCCAAACCCAGAGGCGGCAGCCTTACATGAGGCCTCTACTGCATCATAACTGCACTTGACAGAGTGCTTAGTTAGCTGAGTGCAGGAATTCAAGAGGGTAGATATTTTAGTCTTGGTTGGGGAGTCAGGGAGGTCTCCACCTGTTCAGCTACATCAACCATCAGAGCCAGGGAATATTTGGCCATGTGGGTCTGGTAGCTGATGGCTCTCATTGCTAAGGTAGCAGAAGTACATACTTTTTTCCACAGATGCTCCATTAATCTGCTCTTCTTGTCAGAGGGAGGAGGGAAGTGGAAGGGAATAACTTGGAGGTTTTGTCTGCAGCCACAGTAATGACTGAAGGGTCTGCAGAAGGGGCTTTGTAAAGGAATTTTGCCTCATCGGGGACTTTGTAGAACCTGTCTGCACGTTTGGGTGTGGGAGGTTGGGAACCTGGATTTTTTGAAGCAGCCAGGAAAGCATCCAAGAAAACAAGGTGCACTGGAGGTACAACTAACAGGTTAGGAGACTCCATTTGTAAAAGTTCATAATACCTTTTTTGGGTCTCGGTGACCCGACTGCTATCCACTTGAAAAAAATCTTTCATTTGAGCAACAGTTTCCCCAAAGGTAATGTCCTGCCCTGTGGAATCTGTGCCATTAGACTCCACCTCTGGGGAAGCATACCCCAGAAGGGAAGTAACTTAAGAAGTATACATGAAGAATTCATCTCCTGATGAATCCTCTTCAGAAAAGGCATCGGGAACGAGTTTACCCTTAAGGGTTGACACAGCAAGGGCCTGGCATAAGGCCAGGAAGGCATTTAGAAGGCCTTGGGTGAAGTCCTGCCAGTCAGGAAGCAGTTCGGAGGCTGCAGGCATCAGAGAAGGAGCAAGATGCTTGGTCTTTTGCATCTTTTTACAGGACTCTGACACCGAGGTATCAGAGATGTGGTGTAGAGTTGAAGGGCCAGATGCTGGATGGCACTCCACAATGTCTGTGGAAACATCCTCTCTAACTGCAATGAGAGACCCCACCTGGGCCCTCGGAAATGAGCCTAGGTTCCCCCTCAGCGACTGATTCAGATGCCTGTGCTTCCTCTGGGACGCGTCCTCAGCTTAATAAATGGCTTTCTCTGGGGTACCCACCAAAGGAAGGTCCAAAGATTCCGGCTCGGACACCAGGCCTTCACCAGCCTCAAGAGGTACGGCTAGAATGGAGGACACAGCAGTTGGTTCAGGCCTTATTTCTTGGCCTTTATGAATGGTGGCATATCCGAGGAACCCGACAGTGGATCCATAGCTTTAGCTAAACGTCTGGGTCGCTGGTTTTCTAAGTAAAGCTTTAACGCTGCTAGGCAACGTCTGAGAGTTTTGGAACAAAGGCCAGACAATTTCTACAAGTAGTGTGGTAGTGTTCATGGCCTAAACAAAACAGGCAGAGTTCATGTGAATCCTTATGTGGAATTTGCCTTCCACACCTACACTTGCCCTTTCTACCCGACATGAAACCCCAAAGCAGTGGTAAAGTGATAATAAAAAAACCCTGTGGGGTACTTAACTGAAGTCGGATAAGACAAGTTCACTTTTACAAAAAAGCAACAACCTGAGCTGGCAGTAACACAGGTGGCAGAAAAGTTCCAAGGTAGGTGCATTCTGACATCTGTTTATAACCGATGTCAGCAGACACAGACGCGGGACATCGTATGCACCCTAGCTGTAGCATCCATCTTTTGCAGAATGGCCGGTTGTACGAGAGTCAACCAGAGGCAGATTCACTTGTGTTACAAATACAGCAGGATATGAACAGAAGGACATGGGTCTAACATGTTGTGGATCTTTGTAATTACCTTTTAGATAAGAATGTCAAATTTGAGATTGCCATATATGATTACACCTATAAGCTGGTTTGAGAGACGTTTAAGTAAGACGTTTGAAGTGGCTGCAAGTCTAATTGAAATTTGGAGGTGAAAGCATCAATTTGGTATTCTTGGGGTTAAGCTGTAGATTAAACTCTTCTAGGCATTCATCTATGGAGGTGTAGGACTATTGTGTGAAGACTTGTAACTTGGACAGACAGGGTGTAAAAGACATAAAAGTGGAGTTTGTCTGCATGGCAAACTTTTACAGCTTAGCCAGAGGCTGTGGTAAAGTTATTTCTAAATAGGTTGAAAAGCAAAAGTCCTAGACAAGGCCATGTTAAATAGCAGATCGGATGAGAAATAAAACTGCCATTTGATGCCCTGAGTTTTGTCTCCTAGGTATCTGAAATCCCATTCAAAGAGGAGTAGGATAGGCCAAGAAGGGATAGTGCATTAAGCACTAGTTGATGGGATACCGTGTCAAATACCTTAGAGACTCATAGTAAAACAGAAGAAACTAAGCTGCCTTGATTTCTGTTTCGACTGACTGTGTAAGACAGACAGCAAGTCCGCGGCTGTATGGTGATTCATATGAAAGCCATGTTGAGTAGGTGAGAGCACTCAGTTTGTTAGAATGATAATGGAGTAGTTTGGAAAGAACACATCTTTTTGTGAGAGCGGTGGGATTATAGCATATATATATATATATATATATATATATATATATATATATATATATATATATATATATATATATATATATATATATATATATATATATATATATATATATATATATATATGTTTTATAATGTAGGATTCCAAGACAGGTTCATAGATGTATACTACACCAACAACCACTATGGCCTTTTTAAACCTAGGCACCCACCCAAATATGCCCCACAAGTTATATGTTTTGGGAGTTTATATAGGGGATGATTATAGGTTTCATCCCACGATGATGACTTTCCTTCACTGTAATCCAACAACTAAATAAGGCACACACAGAAAAAGCATAATTTAATAAATGGACCTGTTGATGAGAAAAGATACTGGGTAAAACAGGACTTCAGCTACAAGTTTGAGGTTTTCAGCTAGAAGGTTGTCATTACGGAGGGCAGCTGGTTTAAATTACTTCAGAGCTTATCTATATCTAGTAGACAGGCTGCAAACTGAAGGCAAGGGAAGAGCTTATAATGAGGATGTGCGGGGTAATTACTTGAGATGCTCATTGTTTTTCCTGATCATAGATGAGGCTGGATTGAGGAACAGAGAGTTGAAATTTTGTCAGTGAACTACTTTGGGATTTTTTCCCTTAGTTTTAGAGGTTTGTTGACAGCTGATCAAAAAGATTTGGAGATGCTGACTTGAGATTCTTGTAAATTTATAATTATTTGTATGGTTGTGCAGAACCAAAAGCAGTCCCACTTCTGGAAAGCTGATCCAAATTCTAGTGGTAAATATGTAGGAAACCTTGGCTCATGTGGCAGCACCACAGACGTCATCAACTGATGCCCTAGAAAAAAGCAGAAGCAGCAGAGACATACCTTGTCGAACGTGCCTTGAGTTGTCTGGGAAGGGTTCAATCTTTGTAAACTTGAAAAATGTAGGTCATCAACCACCTAGCTAAAGTGACCTTAAGAGAGAGTCTATTTTTCGAGAAAGATACAAATAACTGGTCTGACTTCCTGAAGGGTTTGGTTCGATGAAGATAAAAACGTAATTGCCTATGCACATCTAGCAAGTTTAATATACTTGCAAACTCCTGTGGTGTACAGGCAGTAAAGCAGTGATCACAACCCAGGAGACCCTGGTTTGACTAGCGCCTTGGGCACCTGATGGAAAAGCAAGGAGCAATGGAGTGCCCATCCTAGGGGGAAGGGTGGTACTTCCAAGTCTCCAGATTATGAATCCCTGGTGGAGGCTGGGGATGTTGCCTGAGGAGATGTGGTTAGCAGGTGGCAATGGGGCTTCGTTTACCTGTTCTGGAGGTGGGACAATACACCACAATGATCCCACATTGCACGTCCCCCAGGATCATAGTACAATGACACAGATGGGAAAGGGAGTGACAGGGTAGGCCAAACTTAAGTACACACACACCCCGAATGAAAGCTCAGACATGCCGAACCCAACTGCCTGCAGTCTGTGATTGGCCCCAACAACCACTGGAATAAGTCGGTGGGAGGGACATGGAGTAACTGGTTGCCCCAACGGGGACAGGCCATGAGGGTTGGGCCGGTAATGAAGGAAGGGTGGGAGGAAAAAGCAAAAGTGTAACATGTACTCACCTTTATTAGAGAAAATATTAGTTAATTGAGGAAGTCTCTGCAGCTATTTTAGGCAAAAAAGGAAGGGTTGCTTCATACAGAAATCTTTTCTTTGTGAAAGATGACATATGGTGGTTGGTAAGACAAAGCTTGAATTTCAGACACTCATCTGGCTGAGGTAATGAACAGGGAAACAAGTTTTCTGCAACAAAAAAATGTAGGCTCACTTTGGCAACATGTTTAAATAGAGGTTGTATCAAGGCCTGTAACAAAAGTGTGGTCCCAAGGAGGGGCAGGATCCTTAAAAGGAGGCTTAAGAAAGAAGGGTGTGCAGAATTTGAGGGAGGCTAAAGTGTAATGCTCACCCACATGAAAATTATAAATGGCTGCTAGCTGAACTTTGGAATGGCTCCACTGTTGAAAACAGAAGTGAGAAATTATAGTACTGCAGGCAAGAGTGCTGAAAAGGGGTCAAAATTTCTCTCAGAGGCCCCAACAGAATCTCTTTTCCATTTACTTTCGTACATCTTCCTAACAGAAGGCTTTTGAGATGACACGAGGATGTGAACCTCTTAGGAAAAAAGCCTGTAATGACCAACCATCAGAGGAGGTGGGGGAAACCATTTGGTTAGTTTCAGGGCTCAGTTGTCTGGATGGGTTTTATACTAGATGGACGAGACAGAAGATTTAGATCTGAGTCGAGCACTCAAGGAGGGTGTACCAATTTAAGCCAAAGAAAGCGGAACCACACTTGAGACCAGTAAGGAGTGATGAGAATGATAGTGTTCTTCAGTTGAGATGCTTTCTGTAGGAATTTGGGAATTAGAAGGGTCTCTGGAAAAGAAAAGAGACAACCAAAGAGCCAATTGTGAACAAGAGCATCTCACTGCGACTTCCCCTGTCGGGGAATTAAGGCAAAGAACCTGTTGCATTTTGAGCTGGCAGGAGAAACAAAGATGATAGCAAGGTTGGCCCAATTGGCAAAAAACTTAGTCCACTTCTGGACTGAAAGACCACTCAAGAGGCAGCAAGACAGACCTGCTCAACTGGTCTACTATAACGCTGGATTTCCCTGGAATATGCATTGCTGTTAGAAAACAATTGGAAGATATCACCCACTGCCAAATTCTAACCTCCTCTCAACAAAATGGGTATGAATGTGTTCTATTCTTCATGTACCACACTACTGACATGTCAGTCTGGAGAGAGATCACTCCTAAGACTACTCATCTCCAAGATGTAGATGTGAAGACTGGTACCATGCATCTTGGAACATCTTCATCAAATAATTCTTCACCCTAGTCAGGAAGTATCCATGGTCACTACAGCCAAGGGAAGGTGGAGTAAAAAAGGTACAGACTTTGGCTACTGCCAGTGAATGAATCAAGTTGTATGTTCTCTGCAAATGTTTGATACATGAATTTGAAACATGGGCTGACAGCTGAAAGAACATTGAACAACTAGAGTTCACTGCAACACTCTCCGATAACGTACTGCCAGGGGAATCAAAGTATTGGAGGCTGCCATCCAACTTTGCTGTTGTAATACTAATCTGGATGATGGTGTCCAGTGTGAAAGAAGCTGCAAGGCTCAATTTCTCAGGGTGGATGGTCCGCTTTGAGACAGCTTTGCTATTTGTACTGTTGTGCCCAGCTGAGTCCCTAAGAAGTCCAGCATATGACCTGGAGAGAAATGAGAATTTTGTGTGACCAATTATGATTTCTAGGGAGGAGCAAAGCTGAAGCAAAATGTTTCTGGACTAGACTAGAAGAGGCCTGGTAGAAGCAGTGTGGAGCCAATCAAAGAAACAGAACACACTGAACCTTGCACTCTGAGATGAGCTACAACCATTGCCATGCATTTGAACACCCAGGGGGGGCTGTGGTGACCAAAAGGTAGGGCTCTAAACTCAAAATAATTGGCGCCCGGCCTGAAGCGAAGGAATTTCCTGGATCACCTGTCCATTTTGAAGTGTAAGTACTCATCCCGGAGATCTATCAAGCACATCCAGTTAATATCCCTCAGAAATTGGGTCGATGGACTGTACCATGACTATCTGGAACGTAAAATGTCCGACATACTAGTTCAGCTGGCTGAGGTTCAGAATTGGCCTAAGGTACCCCTTTTATGGCACCAAAAAGAACCTCAAGTACATTCCGAATCCCTGGTGGTCTGGAGGAAACTCTTGGATGACTCAACTTCTTAGCAGCTCGTCTCTCTCTAACACTGCTATTTCTCATTGGGATGGAAGCATGTTGGGAAATTCCTTACTGGAGTGAGTGCTGAAATAAAGGGCACGTAATAACCTCTGGTTACAACTGTCTGCAGCCAGACACCTTTGGAGACAGACATCCAGGCTTCTGGGTACAGTAGAAAAGCAACCGAAGAATGCCTCCACAGTGTAGCAGTCAGGCAACCATTCACAAGCTCTGTTAGGGCCACTCAGAGAAAGGACCCCAGAAACCTTGATGCTACAAGTCCCCTCTGCCTCAAGGGCAATGCCTGCCATAACAGTATCCACCTCTGCCTCAGGGAGATTTTTCCCCCAACAGAATCCTGAGAAAAGCCCTGGGATTTTCGGAACCACAGCTTTTTACCCCCTTTCTGGTTTCTAAAGAAGGTCCTCTGGGAAGCAGAAAACCATATGCCCAAGAGTTTTCCCATACTGCTCACTTCTGGAGTGGGTCTCCTATACATTAGGGCAAAACAGAGTTTAACAATCAAATGGAGAGTTGATACAAAGGCATCTTAAAAGGCTCCAAGAAATCACACAAATGCATCCAGGCATGTCTCCTTACAGTAATGCCTGTACCTGCAGCCCTTGAAACACCCTCCATGGCACCTGAAATAAGTCACATGGAGGCATTAGACAAGAATTGGAGGGTAGCCAGCTGCAAATCCAAAGTCTTTTTGTCATTAGCAAACATGGACCCAGAGAAGGACTTGAGAATTATTTTGTCAAATCCCTCTGAAATTTAGTCATATGTGCCATATAGTTTAGATAACTTTATACCAAAAGGTTCCTGAAGCATATAACTCCCAAATTTGTCCAAGGCACTAGACTTTCCAGGGATAGATAAAAGAGCTTGCCCTGGCAAGCATTTTCTTAGTGGCAGTCACTACTACCATGGCATCCATTAATGGGCCCTTGCTCCACTGAGTGCAGTCTTTATGGGCAGCATATTTGTCAGGTTTCCTAAGAGTTGGTCTACAACATCCTGTTTCTTTTATGCCAGGCAAGAGAGCAAATCCACCATCTTGTCAGATGAGGAACCAACTAGGAGGTAGCTGAGACAGTTCCAAAAGCTTTCAGAAAAACAAATTCCTCCTGAGAATGTGCTTCGGAATACCAACCACCTTTGTCTCAGAAGTTCAAGGATCGCCCAAAGTAACACATCCTCAAATGGCGATCTGGGGGAATCCTTCCTCATCATCAAAATCCACATCTTCTGTCAATAACTGTAGGTAGTGTACATGGTTCCTCTTGTACTTATGCTTCCAAGGGGCTCCACAAAGGGGGATGCTTCAAGTTGAATTCAGAAGACAAATGGTAGAGATAATCCAACCCAAAACCTCTGAGAGGAAGAGATGGTTCTGACAACTTCGGAGTAGAGCCCCTGCCCCTGGAATCTGTGTCAAGGCTCCAGTTCTGAGATCCAGCCAGCTTCAAGAAAAAGGGACCAGTTGGATCAGAAATTGAGTAAACAAAGACATTAACTTTGAATCTGACATGGACAAGCCAGGAAACTGCTTGAAGTCGTTATGGAGTACGAGATGCCAAAAGCAAAAGGAAAGGTCCAAAGCTCATTGGTCCAATGGGAGAGAACTGGAGCTGGGTGCTGAGAAACTTAATCATTCTGTCCACATCAGCTTCAATATAACTTCTGGTAGACCTTAGGGAAGATGTGGATGGAGGTCTGGGTGATTTCTGTCTGGGTTTCTCCTGAAGAAAAGCAGAGCACAGCCTAGGTGAGACTGGCTCCAGAGAAAACCTCTGCTTCAGCAAGGGAGAAGTTGTGGATCACAAAGGAATCGGATCCTATGTGGGTATAGGATCAAAAGGTTGTAAAAGTTTAGCGAAGGGAGCCAAATACAATACTTTACAAAGGAGAGTGATCAGAGGATTGCTTTCTTGTCTCTTCACTTTTATCTTTGGACATGTTCCCATCCAGAATGACTTCTGAGAAATATAAGTGGAAAGCTTCAGAAGCAGACAATAATTTTGAAGATTATCCTGGTGGAACAAGACCCTTAAGAACCAATTACTACACTCAATAACTGCTCGGTGCTCAATTAACACAGTTTGAGCAATCTTCAAGCCGGGCAGCCCCTAAATAATATACACACTTAAGGTGCGTTTCCGAGTTAGGCCTTTTATGGACTGATAACTTTTAAGCCAGTAATGAAATATCAATAACATTTTTCATCTGCCAATATAAGCAATAGGAAATTTAATGAACATAGTTTAAGTCACACAAAACTAAAGTTCTGTTTACAAGCATATTATACAACTTTATAAGCATCAACAAAACTGCGTCAAACTACATAAACAGTTATACACAGCACTGTAAAAAAACCTTCCAAGACGGAATTTAAAGCCATCTGTCCTTAAATTAATACACAACCCAGAAAACTACAAACTACAATAAGTATGTAAAATATTTTGCTTAATACTGAAGTTAGTTAATGGATATCAAGCAAAAATAAAGTCTGGAAAACTAAGTGCCAAGAAGTTTGGCTTGAATTTAAAAAAAACTGGAGCCATGGTAACATGCATCTCCCACCTAATCAAACACAAATGATACAATGCTTAATAGCAATACTTGATATCTATAAAGGAAGGCAGGACACAATTAAAGCCCCTTTCAATAACAGTGGTATGACCCTGGAGCTGTTAAGCAAGGGGGGAAGCAATGCATCCACGTGACAATGCAAGAAGGGAGCCCGGGATTTATTATCTTAATAGGGGAAGGTTTTAATAAGTCAGCACCCAATAACTTGTCACAGATCCCTGCAGAGTCCTGCTTCCACCTTTGCCACTTGCAAGAATAGGATCATACCTCTAGTACTTCCATTTACAGAAAAATGTAGCCCATTTAGACAGATATCCTCTTGCAGTTTTGGTTGATGAACAAACAGAATCCCTCAGTCTCAAGGCAGAAATTTTTATACCCACAAAGTAATCAATTATTTTCTAGAAGTTATTATACTTTGAGACTGATGCACCCATCATGTCAAACTCCATGACATCATATACGGACGATCAAGGCAACTTATCTCCTACGCCTTGCCTACCTAGTCATCCCTTAACCACTAATGAGCAGCTTAAGAAAAACAGCTGACACACAAAGTGGTAACAGTATTCTCTCACCCAGCTTTCAGGAAATTGCAGGATAGAAGGTTGACTGCTGAGGGACAAAGGTAAGGAAATCATGACATTACAAATGTGAAGACAAGATGATCAATTTCAACAATTGGCTTAAGTATTGGTGTCATTCAAAGGGGATCCAATGCACGTCAGCCTGGGATGACATGCTCGAAAAGCCATGATGCTTCGCTAAGGATGGCTTGCTCCTGTCACCAGTGGGCTTTTGGATATTGGCAAAGGCTCTTGCCACCCCCATAGTGCCTTTTTTAGGCAAGGCTCAAAAGACAAACCCACCTCCATAGGTATCACAAGGGATAAGAAACTGAGTAATGTTACTCAACGCTAGAAGTCTAAACCTCAAGATTCATGCACTCGAAACTCTCCTTAGCATGGAGAACATCGATATCTGTGCAGTAATAGAAACCTGCTCCCGAGAGCACCCCAGCACTACCAGGTTATACCTCATACCATGCTTTTCGGCCCCAAAACTTGGACCGAACCACAAAAGGAGGGGGAGTATAAATATTCGTCAAAGATACCCACACCTCCAGGTTGGTGGCACAGCACGAAGCATCAGAGACTACCCATGTGCAACTAACAGTGGGTAAAACTGCCTTCCAGTTTATAGCCTGCTACAGACCACCCTCCCAAACCCAGGAACCCCACTCGGCCTTCCTGAGAACACTAGAAAATATGAAGGTCTCTCCAAACACAGTTATATTGGGCGACTTCAACTACCAAAACAGACTGGGAGCATTACTCTAGTTCCAACACCCTAGCCCAAAGGTTCCTAGAATTTATAAACTCAAATGCTATGGAACAACTTGTTACCACTCCCTCAAGAGGGGAAAACATACTGGACCTGATCATCACCAACATGGGGGCTCTATGCTCCAGACCAGAAGTGTATCCCTCACTGGCAAGATCAGACCATAAACTAATCTCACTGGATATTCACATCCCGACCCCACCCCCTGTCCAGAAAACCACAGTGAAAAAACTTCTCTAAAGCAAATTTCACACTCCTCAAAACAGAGGTGGAATCCTTCAAAGCCCCCAGGCCTGTGGAAAAAACGGCCCAGACTGCAGAATCCTTTATAAACGCATTCTATGAACACCTTCAGGAATGCATGGATCATGCAATCCCAAATAAAATCAAGACCCAATCCTCCAAAGCCAGGCGTCCTGTCTGGTGGACCCCAGCCATAAACAAACTATACAATAAAAGGAAGAAGCCACTACATGATAGAACAAAATCCCAAAAAGGGAAGGCATCTCTGATCAGTATTAGCAAAAAACTACGGGCACTCATAAAATAGTCTAAGGCCAGCTTTGAGAGAAAAATTGCACAGGACACTAAGAATAATCAGAAGGCTTTCTTTAGTTATGTTAGGAACCTGGGTGGGAATTCCCAGATATGCTTAGAATTAGTCCAAAATGACAAAAACTACACTGAACCCACAGACACTGCCAACATTCTAGCTGACAGGTTCAGCGCAACCCCCCCCCCCCACCAAAAGGGCAAATATCTATCCCAGCAGAGTGCTGCCCCCCTGACATCTCAGATGCTCAGTTAAGAGCCGCCCTCTCCAAAGCAAAAAACACAGCATCAATTGGCACAGGACAGTGTCCCGGGCTGCGTCCTACATGAACTCTAAGAGCAGCTAAACCCAAACATAAAACTACTGTTCAATCTCAGCCTTACTACAGGATATGTACCCAAAGAGTGGCGTACAGCAACAGTGGTCCCTCTCCACAAAGGTGGTGCCTCAACGGATCCTGGAAACTATCACCCCATAAGCCTTACTAGCTTGGTCTGCAAAGCTATGGAAAGGATCATCATGGACCTCAAATAAAGATATTGGGGATCTACAGACACTGGATCCTACCCAGTTCGGCTTTAAGGGCAGATCCTGCCTCTTACACCTGGTCGATTTCTTTGAAACAGTCACCAAGGCCATTGATGAGGGGAAGGTGGTCCACACAGTCTACCTGGACCTCGCAAAAGCCTTCGATACAATATCCCACTCGGGCATTATAGATAAGCTCACCAGCTTAAATATAAACAACTATGTCACTAGATGGGTTGCAAACTGGCTCAAGGACAGAACCCACATGGTTAGAATTGCTGGAGCCATGTCAGACTCCAAACCAGATACAAGTGGCGTCCCACAAGGCTCAGTCCTGGGACCTCTCTTGTTCGGTATATATTTCTCGGAGGTACAGGCCAACACGGAAGGACTGTGGCTGACCAAGTTCGCAGAGGACTGCAAACTAGGCACCATAATAGGCTCCCCAGCCGACACAAGCATCCTACAAAAGGGCCTCTCAGAAACAGGCAACTGGTGCCAGGAGCCATGGCCTCAAGCTAACCGCCAAAAAGTGTATAGTCATCTCCTTTGGCAAAAACAAAGTGCCCACAAATTACCACACAGGTGGTAATCCATTAAGTATGGAAGTAGTAATTAGGGACCTGAGGACCCAAGTTGATAGCAATCTCTCATTTGAAAACCACGTGGCCAAAGTGGTTAGAAAAACATTTTATATAGCCCACCTAATCATGAAGGGATTCACATCTAGATCAGGGGAGGTCATTGTGCCTCTACTCATCCCTCATCAGGCCCATAATTGAGCACAATGCCCCTTTTGGGATGTACCTTACCAGACACCTGCAGCAACTGGAAAGACCCCAAAAGTACCTCACCAATTGGATCAAAGGGCTCAAACAGATGCCATATGCTGCCCGGTTAAAGAAACTCCAGCTCTACTCAGTGGCATACCGCCTGCTCAGACGCAATCTGTGCCGGATGTATAAAGCCATGTCCAACCCGGAATTAATGGACATGCTGCACCTCAGAAAATCCAAATCCCATCGAGCTACGCGCCCGAGAGACTTGAACCTCAGCACTGAAATAAATAGGACATGCTGGAGGGACAGATTCATAACCCAGAGGCTCCCTTCACTTTGGAATAAAATACCAGTCCAGGTTAGGCAGAGTCCCTCAATGACTCTCTTCAAGAGGAATCTTGATGAGTGGATGGGAGATCGCAGGTTTACCCCGGGTATCACTTCTGTGTCACTGTTAGACAGAGGCACAGTACACTAACCTCGAAAAAGGGCATAGCAAAATTCATTTAAAATGGGTGGCGAAAGCCAAACACACTCTAGCTAGGCTTATAAATGCCCTAGGGCAGATAGCCTAGTATGAACCTATGAACAAATACCCCTCGATAGACAACCCATATAATAAGAATGTATCTGTTGCATCGAATATCAGGAACATTTTTTAATAAGTGATATGGTTGACCGGAAACCCAAAAAATAACCAGCCAAGAAGGAAGGATCCACAGGATACCATCAAAGCTAAGTGAAAAGGATGAATCATGGGCAACCTTTAGCCAGACTAGGCCCAATGTCTAGTCACAGATGAAACAATGATTATAAAAGAAGAATCATAGGCCTACAGGGCTACTGTGACCAACAATGCACGCAAGTACTGAAGACAGTCACTCAAAGAAGAGTGGATTTGACAATAACTGGGCAAAAAACTCTAATGGTACAGAGAACACAAAATAACAATCCCTTAGGCCAAGAAAGTAAACCATCAATTCACCCAACCAATAAAACAACCACCTTAGGAGGAGCCATTCAGTAGGCAGGACCACTCCGGGAAAGGAACAGCTCTCTCACTCCCCACAACAAAAGTTCCCACTCTCACAATAAAATGTGTATTAAGTAGGTGCCTGCTTGGTTTCTTTTCAACAGAAAGTGAACGGGAGGAAATGTAACCTGCTCAGTAAAAGGGATCTGTGGATTCCAATATCCTCCAGGTACCTCCATATACAAAGGTAAGAGGAAGGTTGGTGAGATGTTGGGATGAATGAGAGAGGACAACCCAGATACCAAGTTATGTTACATACATATAACTTCTAAACCTGATGTTGTCCCTTTCATTCATCCTCATGACTGTGTCAGAGTCCCCAGCTACATAGTTCCTAAGGTGGCCCCTATGGAAAGATATGCCTGAGCATCATGGAGCAAAAAGATGCTCTACTTCTGGAGACATCCAATTTGTAATGGGAAAGTGAGTATGTGAATTTGACCAGGTTGCTGTTGCACAAATCTTGTCAACAGAAGTCCTGGTTGAAAAAGCCAAGGAAGTGGACATCAACTGTGTAGAATCCACTTCTGGAAATTATATCTCATTCAATGAATAAATGGTGCAAATACAGTTAGTAATCCATTTTGCCAGAGTTACTTTTGACACTACTCAGCTTTAATGGCTAGGTGAAAAATAGATTAAATAATTGTTCCAATTTTATGAATTCCTTAATTTTGTGCAGAAAGAAAACACAATGGTCTATAAACAGCAAGTAAATGAAGCATGTATTCACCTTTGTTGGAGTTATTACGGAAAAAGACTGGCAGATGAACAGATTAGTTAATATTTGTTTTCTTGGCTACTTTAGGCATAAAGGAAGATTTTCCCTAAAGGAAACCCTGCCAATGAAAAAGATTATGTACGGCAGCTTTGAAGACAAGGCTTGAAGTTCTAATACCCTCTTGGCAGACATAATGACCACCAAAAAGACAAGTCTTCCAAGTCAAAAACTTTAGATCACAGGAGGCAGCTGGTTCAAAACATTTCTGAGTGAGGCCTTGCAAAATCAAGGTCAGGACCATGGTGGTGAAGTATCTTCAAGGGGGGGGCCTGAGTAGGAAAATTCCCTTCAAAAAAGCCTTACACAATCTGGTGGAGATGGGCGTTTGATCTTCTGTGGCATGAAAATTGGCAGACATCACCAGTTGCAACTTAATTATGAAGAAACTGGCACCTTGTTGAAAGAGTGAGCTTAGGAAGAGAAAAATGGCAGAAACTGAGGTTGAAAACAGCCTATTTTCCTGTCTAAAGCCCAGATGAAAAATTTCTTCCACTTGCCATGGTACATTTTTTTGGTAGAAGGCTTCTGCGATGCAAGTATGTGACAGACTGGGGAAGCTAGCCTAGACAGCCTTAAAATCAAAGGAATTGGAGGAACCAAGCAATCAGAGATCTGAGGTTGGGAGGGTGATGTGCCACCGGATGACAGATCAGATCCTGTCCGGGATCCAGTATCCATGGTGGACACTTAGTGTGAAACTGGAGAAAGGGGAAAGTACAGTTGTGTACACTTACCATAAATGTAGATGTTAGAGTGTATTCACTGTAGCAGTCATTACATTAGGGTAATCTGCTGGCAGGTTGCCTTCAGTCAGCCTGAATAACGAATTCTTGGGTCCTGTGTTGGTTGCCGTCTCCTCTTCCATGATGTCAGGGGTATAAAACATGCAGCCGACGCCATTTTAATAAGTTTTTCTTGCCCCAGATGTCAGGTGCCCCCCAAATGGGGAGCAAATTATATATATATATATATATATATATATATATATATATATATATATATATATACATATATATATATATACATATATATATATATACATATATACACACATGCATGTAATTTAGAATACAAAAAATTTACCTCCAACTAAAAGCAAATACACCAAAAAAGGTGTTTCAGCATAGTGAAGGAAAGAAGAGGTATAATAATAGAGAAGAAAGGGGGCTGGCAGGAGGGTAACCCGGACTGCAACAGTGAATACACTCGAACATCTACATTTATGGTAAGTGTACACAACTGTACTACGTTCTTAGTGTTTCACTGTTGCAGTCATTACATTTGGGTAGAATTCCAAAGCTATGGATGGGAGGATGGAATTATACAGCATTAGGAGCAGCTATAAGGCCCTGCAGGACAGCAGTGGCAAAGCTTGCCCTGGATTTAGAGAAGAGAGGTAAATGGTAATGTTTTGTGAATGTATGAACTGAGCTCCAAGTAGCAGCTTCTAGAATGCCTCTGGTAGGAACACCTTTGAGAGAAGCTGCCGAAGTAGATTCAGCCCTGATGGAATGGGATCTGATCCGCTTGGGGACAGGTTTACCATGATGCATGTAGCAGAAACAAATACAATGGCTTATCCACTTTGAAATATACTCTGCTTTGAGATAGCCTTTCCCTCTGGCCTTGGAGCAAATGCCACCAGTAGTTGCTCAGACTTTTAGAGATTTTGTCTTGTTTAAGTAGAATCTTATTTGTCTGTGTACATCCAATGAATTCAGAATCTGCTCTCCCTTGTTATGTGGATTTGGGAAAAAAGTTGGCAGATGAATGGTCTGGTTAAGAGCCACAATGGATACCACCCATAGGCATAAAAGGAGGAGGATTGGTCCTGAAGGCCACCCTGTCCGGATAAAAGATAATGAAAGGCTCCACTGCCATGAGAGCCTGTAGTTCTGAAATCCTTCTAGCTAAAGTGACTGCTAAAAGATAGGCTGTCTTCCAGGAAATAAATTTTATGTCTGCAGTAGCAGCTGGTTCAAAAGGAGGTAAGGCGAGTTTTTTCAGCACAAAATTGAGGTCCCAACAGGAGTTGGTGCTCTCCTGGGGGGTCTCAAATTTTTGGCCCCACTGAGGTACTGCTTTAGCAGGGGATGAGAAAAGAGAGGAGGCTCTGCGTTGTAATGAGCAGAGATGGCAGAAGCCTTGATTTTTATAGAAGAAAAAGATAGGCCCTTGTGAATCATCCAAGTTAAATATTGCAGTATCTGAGGAATATTGGGCATTGCTGTGTTTATTCCTTGTGCTTGGTTCCAGGCACAAAATCTCTTCCATTTATCAGCATAAGATTTTCTAGTACTAGGCCTTCTAGCCTCCAAAATGACATCCATCACAGGTTTACTGAGATGTGATTGGTGAAATTAGTTGATTAGCCATGCTGCAAGATTCAGAGTTTGGAGCAGTGTGCGCAGAATTTGATAGTTCTGCTGAAACAATAGATGATGTGTCGGAGGCAAGTACCATGGACGAAGGTGTGACACTCCTTAAAAGTGGGTACCAGTGTTGGCGAGGCCAGTCTGGAGCAATCAGAATCATTTTTGTTTTTTCCAGTCTGACTTTTAATAAAACCTTGGAGAGCAGAGGCAGAGGGGGAAAGGCATAGACTGACAGGTTTTTCCAGCTGAAGGATAGAGCATCCACTTTCCAAACTTTTTTGTGATTAATTCTTGTGCAGAATTTGTCTAACTGGTAGTTTTGGGGAGAGGCAAAAAGATCTATGTCTGGGCTCCCCCATTTTCTTGTCAACATGCTGAAGATTTGTGGATCCCGTTTCCATTCGTATGGGTCCATAAGATTTTTGCTTAAGTCGTCTGCCAGAGTATTTTGCTTTCCTGGCAGGAACTGAGCCTGTAGATGTATTTGGTAAGTCAAGGCTGTGTTCCACCAGGCCATGGCTAGTCTGCAAAGGGGGTAGAGGAATGGGTACCCCCCTGCTTGTTTATGTACTACATAACTGTTAACTGTGGTGTTGTCCGTCTATCAGTAGTTGCCCTGGATGAAGGAAGTCCTTGAAGGTTGTCAGAGCATTTTGTACAGCTAACATTTCATTCTGGTTGATATGTAGGTGCATTTGATTGGGCTCCATTCACCCTGAATGCACCTCCCTGCCAGATGGGCCCCCCAAGCATAGTGTAATGCGTCTGTAGTCAGGGTTTGGGTGGCAAGGGGAAGAATGAATGACAGTCCCTTGTTTTGGTGACAGGCCTCTGCCCACCAAAGAAACTCCTGTTGCAGGCAAGGAATGAGAGGAATCATTGTTTCCAGACTGACAATGTTGACTCCATAAGCTTTTTGGTTACCATTAAAGTTTCCTCATATGCAGTCTTGCATATGGAATTAGTAGAATGCAGGATGCCATGAACCCCAAAGCGTGTAGAATTTGTCTTGCAGACAGCTGGGTTTTTGTGGCCACTTGTTTGAAGTACGTTATCAATTGAACTTGTCTGGCGTAAGGTAAGCCATCTGGGCAGTTGTATTCAAGCCTGCACCCAGGAGTGTAATTATTTATGTTTATGGTGTACCCTAGATAAGTCCAGAATTGGATGCCATGATTTGTCTTTTCTGGGTCTTTAATAAAAACCTTGTCCTTTTTCCTTTTCTGGTACTGGTTGAATAGCCCCCATATCTATGAGGGACATGACTTGTTTCTGGGCCTCTGACCACTGATTTGGAGGCAGATCTGGCCATCTGTTTGAAGTTGGCAACGTTTGGAAATGAAATTTGTACCCCTGGGATACTACATTTAAGACCCACTTATCCTTTGTAATTATATGCCAATTTTGAGCATGAAGTGCTAGCCCCCCCCCCCCAAAGGGGCTGCCAAAAGATAAGTGCTTGGAAATGGCAGAGGAAAGACATTGAGACTGTTTACCGTAGGGTAGTGCTTTGCTACTTCCTGATTTGGAGGTGGAGGCACCCAACTGTTTTGTCCTGTAAGATCCTTGTGACTGAAACCTAGAGCCCTTGGAGGGTCTGGTTTTGACCTGAGCGGCTCTGTTGGGTACTGGAAAGGACCAATTGTTAGTAGGCCAGTGCCTCCTGAACCTCAGTGGCTGCACTTGCAAGAAATATTTTACAGTTTGCATAGATTTAGCTTAGTCTTTCATCATTTTCAAAACTTCTTCTGCCTAATTACCAAACAGACTGCCCTGCTGTAAAGCAGCATCCAGCAATTTAGCTTTAACATGATCAGGCAAGATTTTGCTCCTTGAGCCAAGCATGCCTTCTTATCACAGATCCAGTTACGGCGGCCCTGCAAGAGGCCACCAAGGAATCAAAACCACATTGCAAAGTATGCTTTCCAACTTGTTCAGCTGAATGCAATAAATCCTGTAACTCTATTTTCCATACAATCAGAAATCAACATAATTTTCTGTTTCAGTAAGCCCATGACATGCTGTTGAAATTTAAGCATATGAAATTGACAGTTTAAAGCCCTGACTGCCAGGGTTACAGACGTATAAACCATCTTACCCCATCTATCCAGCGCCCTGGAGTCTCTATCAGAAAGGGTAGGATTTTTAGCAGTAGAAGCCTTAACACCCTTGGGACCCTGAGAAATTATTTCAGGGTCAGCAGTAGGATTTTTGAAAAGAAACTTGTGGGAGTCAGGAACCCTGTAATATCTGTCTGGCTTACTAGGAGCCGGAGGCAGGGAATCAGGAGCCATGCTGGATTCTGAGAAAACAATCAACAATGTCTAAAACAGGAGGTATAGCCAAAGGCCTATGCTGAGGAAGAAGAAAATCCGTAAGCCTCTTTTTTGGATTCTGAAAAATCCTCTCTCAATGAAAATGTTCCCTTAAGATATGCAAAGTCTCTCCAAAAGAAAAATCCTCAGGAGAAGCAGAAGGGACGGATTCTTCTGCATCAGAGTCCTCATAAGGGGGAATAGAAAATTCCTGATCAGAAGAGGAATCCGAAGAAATGGAAACCTGATCTGAAGATTCATAATCAGTGCCTTGCCTAGGCCTCTTAACAGGAGGGGGTTGAGAACCCCTGATCAAGGTAATTAAATCCTCAGCCATTTTGATCATTTGTTTTTTTTAGGCATAGGGGCCTGAGCACGTGGCTCATGCATTGGTTTTTTTAGACACAGAAGTTGGTTTTGGCCTTGTTTTTGATAATGGCGTCGGTTTAATATACAAATCTTTAGGCCTGAAAACACCCTCATAAGCCGGTGCCTGCTCAGCGGCTCCGGACCCATCCGAGGGAGAGACATCCGCGTGTACAATACTCTGAGAATCTCGCGGCATGCCGGACTCCACATGGGTCTTGGTAGAGGCCTGTAACTCTAAAGTAGCGGGTATCAGGGGCTGCAAAAGCACCTCACTGACGACGGCGACTGGCTTAGGAGAAGCTTAGTTGTTGGTTTTAGACCTCAGCGGTCTGTCTCTCTCCTTTTCTTTGCGTTTTTTTGTGAACTCCAGTAGTCTGATTGCTATCAGACGACATTTCAGGGTAGTTAAATCAGTGTCCAAAACATTTTGAAGCAAAGACACACCGACACTTAACAGTGCATTGGTTAAATCTAGCACAAAACCGACAGCAAGGCACGTTATGATCTGGGCCTAGGCAAGGAATATAGTACAAATGAAAATTCTTATGAGGCATTTGCTTCCCACAAGTAATGCAATTATTAACTTTTACTGACATCGGTAAGGAGCAAGAAAATGTTTCCCAATGGGGTACGTAGATTTATTAGTAGACTTCGGTTCTGAAACTCGAATGCGAAAATTTCAGGAGTCAGTTTGCAAGTGCCGGTCAGCCGCTTCGGGCACCACGCTGCAAGAAAGACTAAAGAAAATGGCATCAGCTGCATGTTTTATACCCCTGACGTCATGGAAGAGGAGTCCGCAACTGACGCAGGACCCAAGACTTTGATATTCAGGCCGACTAAGGGCAACCTGCCAGCAGATTACCCAAATGTAATGACTGCAACAGTGAAACACGAAGAACATTCGGAGAAGTTAGGGAGCTGCAGGACATCATAGGAGTGGGAGGAGCTTGAGACACTAGGCATCAGTTTTTGGAAATGCTACATCCTAAACCCAGTCATGAGGATGAATGAAAGGGACAACACCAGATCCATCAATTCAGCCAACTAATAAAACAACCAACTAAGGGGGATCCATTCAAAAGGCTGGATCACTCCAGGCAAAGAAAAACTTTCTTAATCCCCTCAACCAAAGTTCCCACTCTCAATAAAATGTGTGATAAAAAGAAACCAAACAGGCACCTATTTAACAGAAAATCAGCAGGAGGAAAGGTAACCTGACCAAAACAAAGGGGGCAGGAAAATACCCTATTATTTTACCAGGCAAGGTTCAGACAGTCCAAGGAGGAAAGAGAGCCACTGAGAAGGGAAATTAACCCTCGACAAAACCAGTATCGCTGGGTTAAACCAGTACAACAGCAGACATTCGTGCCTATCAAACAGACAGTCCAAAACTCCCAAGGGAGGAGCCTCCACAGGAAAAATCAGCAGCATTCCAAGACAACTGCTTAACTAGCTGGTGTTGGAAATGAATCCTGCTCTCAAATACTAAAGTCTGAAAATTGCAACAAATTCATAAAGGAGACTAAGAAAGTACAGTTGTGTACACTTAACATAAACGTAGATGTTAGAGTGTATTCACTATTGCAGTCATCACACTTGGGTTATCTGCCTGCAGGTAGCCCTCAGTCGGCCAGAATACTAGAGACTTAGTATTTCTGCGTTGGATGCTATCGCTCCAGGACTGACATCAGGTTGTCTGGGGTATAAAATCAGGTAGCTGATGCCATTACATTAGTTTTTCTTGCCCCAAATGTCAGGGGCCCACAAATAGGGAGCTAAGTTAGGGTGGGGAAAATACCACCAGTAAAAAGTAAATACCAATACCCTTGAAAGGGGTGAGTAATAGGCATAGAGAGGAGAGAGAGAAAAAACAGCGAACTGGAGGGAGGGAAACCAGGACTGCAACAGTGAATAAACTCTAACATCTACATTTATGGTTAAGTGTACACAACTGTATTAAGTTCTTTGTGTTTCACTGTTGCAATCATCACACTTGGGTGGATTCCCAAAGCTGAAGAAGGGTGGAGGCAGTCAAGAAGAGTTGCAGCTGGCTTGTATGCCTTGCAGAACTGCTGTTGCGAAACCTGCCCTGGATTTGGAAAAGATAGACAGGTGGTAATGCTTGGTAAAGGTGTGTACTGAACTCCAGGTAGCAGCTTCCAGGATGTCACTGGTAGGGACTACCCTGAAAAATGCTGTAGAGGTAGATGTTGCCCTAGGGGAATGTGTTCTGACCTCCTGAGGGGTTGGTTTCCCATGGTGCTTGTAGCAGAAATGGATGCAGTGTGCAATCCATTTGGAAAGCTGAAGTGATGGCCAGAAGCAAGGCTGTTTTCCATGAGAGGAATTTTAAGTCTGCTGACTCAGCAGGTTCAAAGGGGGGAAGAGTGAGCTTTTCGAGTACAAAGTTAAGGTCCCAAGCAGGGTGGGTGCTCTCCTTGGTGGTCTTAAGTTGTTTGCCCTTCTCAGGAACTATTTGATAAGAAGTTGCGAGAAGAGAGGTGGCTCAGTGTTGTAATGAGCCAAAATGGCTGAGGCATGTATCTTAATGGAGGACAGGCTTTTGTGGAGTAGATCTGCCAAGTAATCCAGGATTAGAGGCAGGGAGGACAGAGTTGAGTCCTCTCCTTTAGACAGAATTCAGGAGAAGAACCTTTTCCACTTATCAGCATAGGATTTTCTTGTACTGGGTCTTCTGACTTCAAGAATGACGTCCAGCACATGCTTGCTTAGGGTTGCTGGGGAAGAATTCAAGGAATAAGCCAGGCTGTAAGATTTAGGGTTTGCAGCTGTGGATGCAAAATCTGTCCCTCTTGCTTAGAGAGCAGGGTTGAGTTCTGGTGCAAGTGCCAGGGTGGCACCGGTGAAAGGCTGTGCAGGAGTGGGTAGCAGTGCTGGCGTGGCCAGTCCTGGGCAATCAGAATTGTCATTGGTCTGTCCCGTCTTATCTTGAGTAATACTCAAGAGAAGGGGCAGAAGGGGAAAGGCATAGATTGGGAGATTTACCCACTGAAAAGATATGGCCATCCACTTTCCAGGCCCTTCGGTGAGGATTCCTTGTGCAGAATTTGCTGAGCGAGTGGTTTTAGGGGGAGGCAAAGAGATCACCTCTGGGGTCCCCCATTTCTGAATCAGAAGGTTGAAGGTGCTGGGCTCCAATTGCCACTCTTGTGGCTCAAAGAGATTTCTGCTTAAGTCATCTGCCAGTGAGTTTTGTTTGCCTGGCAGGAACTGAGCTTGCAGATGGACTTGCATGTCCAAGGCCGTGTGCCACAAGGCCATGGCTAATCCTGCAGCGATGGTAGGAGTGGGTTCCCCCCTGCTTGTAGATGTACCACATAACTGTGGTGTTGTTTGTTTTTATTAGCAGTTGTCCTGGAAAGAGTAGGGATCTGAAAGCTGTCAGGGCGTTCTGCACAGCTAGCATCACTTTTTGGTTGATGTGCGAATGAATTGGACTTTGGTTCCAGTGGCCCTGAATGCATTTGTCATCCATGTATGCTCCCCAGGCATAGTCTGATAAGTCTGTGGTTAGGGTCTGGGTGGCATAGGGTTGAGAAAAGGCAGTCCCTTGTTGTGGTACCATGCTTCTGCCCACCAAAGGAACTCTGTCAGACTGGATATGATAGGAATTACCTTTTCTGGGTCCTGAGAATGTTGGCACCAAACACTTTTGAAGTAACATTGAAGTTCCTCATATGCAGTCTTGCATATGGAATTAGCAGTATACATAAGGCCATGAACCCTAGCGACTACAGTATTTTTCTTGCAGATATCTGCATTCCGGTGGCCATTTGTTTGAAGTAGGCTGTCAGACTTGTTTTTCTGAAGTGAGGAATGCCATTTGGGATGTTGTGCTCAAGCTTGCTCTGAGGAATACAATCTTTTGACTGGGTACCAGTTTTGATTTCTTTTCGTTAATGGTGTACCCCAAGGAAGTGAGAAGGTGTTTCACAAATGTCAGGTGTTGCAACAGCAATCCCTGACTGTCTACCTAAATCAGGCAGTCATCCAAATACGGGAATATTTGGATACGTCTCTGCTTGCAGTATGCAATGGCTGGAGCCAGGCATTTTGTGAAAACTCTGGGCGGAGTAGATAAGCCAACGGCAAGTGCAGAGAACTGATAATGCAAAGATCCTGCCCGGACACGTAGATACTTCCTGCATGACTCCCTTATGGAGATGTGCAAAAAGGCTTCTTTTAAGTCTAGGGTGACTAACCAGGCATCCTTGGCTAGCATAGGAAGAAGCTGTTGCAGGGTAAGCATTTTGAATTTTGGTACCACCAGGAAGGTGTTGAGATTTTAAAGATCCAGGATTGAGCACCAAGAGCCCTCTTTCCCATGTACCAGGAAGAGTCTGGAATAGAATCCTTGACCCCTCTGTTCTGCTGGAACTGGCTGAATAGCTCTGATATTGAGCAGGGAAGCTACTTCTGCCCACTGGTTTGGAGGAAGTTCTGGAAACCTGCTTGGGGTTGACAGTGAATGGAAATAAAATTTGCACCCCTGGGATACAATGTTGAGGACCCACCAGTCCTATGTGATGAACATGCAATTTTTTTGCATGAAGGGCAAGTTTTCCTCCTAGGGGCACAAGCAATTGGGCACTGCTGGGGAGTGGAGTAAAGAAATTATTGCGAGTTTTTTCTGTAAGTACGTGGCTTACCACTCCCTGCTTTAGAGGTGGGAGCACTCCAATGCTTAGATTTCTGCATACCCTGAGACTGTAGTCTTGGTGGCCTGTTCCCCTGGGTCTAGTTTGAAAAGGCCTGGAGGGGGCTGGAAAGAACCAATGTTTGGAAGGGCAATGCCTACTGAATTTAGGGGGTTGCACTTGTAAGAATTCTTTAACAGTCTGCAGAGACTTAGCTTTTTCATCCATCCTTTTAAGAACCTCTTCTGCTTTGGTGCCAAACAAACTGTCCTTGTTCAAAAGGAGCGTCTAGTAACTTTGATTTGACAGTCTGACAACGTCTGCTCCTTGAGCCAAGCATGCCTTCTCAGTACAGATCCAGTGGCTGCTGCCTGGCAAGATGCCTCTAGAGCGTCAAAGCCACACTGCAAAGTATGCTTACTGATTTGGCTTGCAGAGTGCATCAGCTCCTGCAATTCTTTATTTTCTGCACAGTCTGTAAAGGTTGCCAGTTTTTGTTTAATAAGTTCTATAATATGCTGCTGGTACATCAGCATGTGTAACTGACAATTCAATGTGCTAATAGCATATAGTTGCAGAGGTATATACCTTCTTACCCCATCTGTCCAAAGCTCTGGAATCCCTGTCTGAAGGGGTGGGATTCTTGGCTGTAGTAGCCTTGATACCTTTAGGCACCTGGAAAATTATCTCTGGGTCAGCAATAGGATTCTTGAAAAGAAATTTGTGAGCATCAGGTACTCGGTAGTACCCGTCTGGTTTCCTAGGGGCAGGAGGTAAAGTGTCAATATTAAGACTGGAATCCATAAAAGCATCAACAAAAACATCCGGGACAGAGGGTATTGCTAAAGGCCTGTGCTGAGATAACACTAGGAATTCTCAGTGTCTCTTTTTGGACTGAGGATAGTCTTGGCATTCCCAGTGGAAATGCTCTCAAGGTATGGCAAGGTATCACCAAAAGAAAAATCCCCTAGAGGAGAGGCAGAGGGAATGGATTCTTCTGCATCTGAATCCTCATAAGCAGCTAAGGGCATGTCTTCAGAATCAGAAATCTGAGTCATTGGACTCCTGGTCTGTAGAAGCTGTAGGGGACTGGTCTCTTTCTCTTAGCAGGAGAAGGCAGATTTCCCCTAATCAGCGTAATAAGGTCTTCTGTCATTCTATGCATTTGTTTTTGTGGCATGGGAGCAGGTGCATGCGTTTTGGCCATCGGTTTTCTAGGCTCTGGGCCCAAGAAACTTGGTAGTTTTGGTTAAAAAAGAAGTTGTCGGTTTGAGTTGAACATCGGTTGAGCAAAGAAAGTACAGTTGTGTACACTTATCATAAATGTAGATGTTAAAGTGTATTCACTGTTGCAGTCATCACACTTGGGTTATCTGCTGCAGGTAGCCCTCAGTCAGCCCGAATACAGAGTCTTAGGATTTCTGACTCGGATGCTGTTGCCTCTTCATGATGTCAGTTCGTCAGGGGGTATAAAACACGCAGCCGATGCCATTAGATAAGTTTTTCTTCCCCAGATGTCAGGAGCCCCCAAAATAGGAAGCTATTACAAGGTGTGGAACACCCCCAGTAAAAAGTAAATACCCCTGCCATAAAAAATGGCCATAAAGAGGATAGGTAGAAAGTATAGAAAAAGCCAGGGAGCTGGAGGGAGGGAAACCATGACTGCAACCGTGAATACACTAACATCTACATTTATGGTAAGTGTACACAACTATACTATGTTCTTCGTGTTTCACTGTTGCAGTCATCACACTTGGGTTGATTCCCAAAGCTGAGGAAGGGTGGAGGCAGTGAAGAAGTGTTGGAGCTGGCTAGCAGGTCTTGTAAGACCGCTGTAGCAAATCCAGCTCTGGAACTAAGTGGTAATGCTTGGTGAAGGTGTGTACAGAACTCAAGGTTGCAGCTTCCAGGATGTCTCTAGTAGAGACTCCCCTGAGAAATGCTGTAGAGGTTGAAGTAGCTCTAGTGGAATGAGTTCTGATCCCCTGAGGGGTAGGTTTTCCATGGTGCTTGTAGCAGAAATGGATGCAGTGTGCTATCCATTTGGAAATTGTTTGCTTCTAAATGGCCTTGCCCTCTGCCCCTGTAGCAAAGCTGACTAGCAGTTGGTCAGATTTTCTGAAAGGTTTAGTCCTGTCAAGGTAGAACCTGAGCTGTCTATGCACGTCCAAGGAGTGCAGGATCCTTTCCTCTTTATTCTGAGAATTAGGGAAAAAGGCTGGCAAATGGATGGATTGGTTTAAAGTCACACTAGATTCCTCCTTGGGCATAAAGTATGGGTTAGTCCTGAATTAAACCCAGTCCTCATGGAAAATAATGAAGGGCTCCACTGCTATTACTGCCTGTAACTCAGACACTCTTCTTGCTGAAGTAATAGCTCGAAGTAAGGCTGTTTTCCAACAGAGGAATTTTAACTCTGCTGAAGCAGCAGGTTCAAATGAGGGAAGTGTGAGCTTCTCCAGTACAAAGTTAAGGTTCCAGCCCAGGCTGGGAGCTCTCCTAGGGGGCCTTAAATTGTTAGCTCCTCTCAGGAACTGTTTGATGAGAGGGTGAGAAAAGAGCGGTGGTTCAGTATTATAATGAGCTGAGATGGCAGATGCATGAATCTTAATGGATGAGAAGGATAGGCCTCTGTAGAGCAGCTCTGCTAGGTAATCAAGGATTTGAAGTAAGGTGGGTACAGCTGTGTCCTTTCCTTGAGACAGACTCCAAGAACAATATATTTTCCACTTTTCAGCATAGGATTTCCTAGTACTAGGCCTTCTGGCCTCAAGGATGACTTCCAGCACCTGTTTGCTGAGGGATGCTGGTGGTATTTTCAGGGGATAAACCAGGCTGCCAGATTTAGGGTTTGCAGCTGTGGATGCAAAATATGTCCCTCCTGCTGAGACAGCAGGGAAGGTGTCTGATGTAGGTGCCAGGGTGGCACTTGTCAGACTGCGGAGGAGTGGGTACCAGTGCTGGCATCTGGTGCAATAAGGATTGCCCTTGGCCTGTCCTGTTTGATCTGGAATAGTACTTTTGAGAGGAGGGGCAGAGGATGAAAGGCATAAATTGAGAGGTTTTCCCATGTAAGGGATAGGGCATGCACCTTCCAAGCTCTGCTGTGAGGGTTCCTGGTGCACATTTTGCTCAATTGCTGCTTTTGAAGGGAGGCAAAAAGGTCCACCTCTGGGTTAGAAGTTTGAATGAGTTGGGTTCCAGTTTCCACTCGTGAGGGTCCTGCAGATTTCTGCTCAAGTCGTCTACCAGTGAATTTTGCTTGCCTGGCAGGAAATGAGCCTGCAGGAGCACTTGGTTGCTCAAGCCTGTGTTCCACAAGGCCATGGCTAACCTGCAGTGTGTGTAAGAATGAGTCCTCGCCCCCTACTTGTTTATGTACCGCATAACTGTGGTGGTGGTCGTCTTCATCAGGAGCTGTCCTGGAAGGATAAGGTATTTGAAGGCTGTCAGAGCATTCTGTACAGCTAGCATCTCTGACTTGATATGCAGGGGAATTTGTTCTTGGCTCCATTTGCCTTGAATGCATTTGCCTGCCATGTGAGCCCCCCATGCACAGTCTGATGAGTCTAGATGTTGTCAGGGTTTGGGCGGCAAGGGGTTGAGTGAAAGGAAGTCCCTTGTTGTGGTTGCATGCTTCTGCCCACCAAAGGAACTCTGCCCTTAGATAAGGTAGGATAGGAATCACTGCTTCCAGGTCCTGAGAATGCTGACACCAGAGACTTTTTAAGCACCACTGAGGTTTCCTTATATGCAGTCTTGCATATGGACTTAGCATAATGCATGAGGCCATGAACCCTAGGGCTTGCAGTATTTTCCTTGCAGATAGCTGGGTTTTGGTGGCCATTAGGTTTGAAATAGTTTGTCAAATGGACCTGCTTTTCTGGAGTGAGGAATGACATCTGGGAAGTTGTGTTCAAGCTTGCTACCAGGAATACAATTTAATGGCTGGGCACCAGTTGTGATTTCTTTTCGTTGATGGTGTATCCCAATGAAGTTAGAAGTTTTTTTTTTTTTACAAATGCCAGGTGTTGAAGTAGCAATTTCTGACTGTCCGTCTTAATCAGGCAATCGTCCAAGTATGGGTAAATTTGAATATTTCTCTGCCTGCAGTGTGCAATGGCTGGAGCCAGGCACTTTGTGAATACCTTGGGCGCAGTAGATAAGCCAAAGTGAAGTGCAGAGAACTGATGATGCATAGAGCCTGCCCTGAAACGTAGATATTTCCTGCAAGACTCCCTTATGGGGATGTGCAGATAAGCTTCTTTTATGTCTAGGGTGACTAACCAGGCATCCTTGGCTAGCATAAGAAGAAGCTGTTGCAGTGTAAGCATTTTGAATTTTGGGACCACCAGAAAGGTGTTGAGAATTGATAGATCCAGGATAGGGCGCCAAGAGCAGTGTTTTCTGGGCACCAGGAACAGACTTGAGTAGAAACCCTGTCCCCTTTGTTCTACTCGAACAGGTTGAATAGCCAGTTGGCAGTGAGTGGAAGCAGAATCTGTATCCCTGGGATACAATGTTTAGAACCCATCGGGCCTGAGTAATGGACATCCATTTTTTTGCATGAAGGGTGTGTTTTCCTCCTAGGGGTGCAAGTACTTAGGCATGGCTGGGAAGGATAATTGGAAAGTCATTGTGAACTTTTTCCATAAAAAGGTGGATTATCACTCCCTATTTTTGAGGTAGCAGCACTCCATTGTTTAGATCTCTGCATACCCTGAGACTATAGTCTTGGGAGTCTGTTTCCCCTGGGTTTGGGCTGAGAAGGCCTAGCAGGGACTGGAGAGGACCAGTTTTTTGAAGGCCAATGTCTACTGAAACTAGGTGGCTGCACCTGTAAGAAATTTGACAGTTTGCATAGATTTAGTTTTTTCTTCTATCTTTTTAAGAACTTCTGCTTTTGTGCCAAACGACCCTGATTCAATGGAGCATCTAGTAATTTTGCTTTGACATGGTCTGGCAAGACTTGTTCCTTCAGCCAAGAATGCCTTCTCAGTACAGACCCAGTGACAGCAGCCCTGCAAAATGCTTCAAAGGCATCAAACCTACACT
The DNA here is from genome assembly GCF_019279795.1 of Protopterus annectens. Classification (NCBI taxonomy): domain Eukaryota; kingdom Metazoa; phylum Chordata; order Ceratodontiformes; family Protopteridae; genus Protopterus; species Protopterus annectens. The sequence continues at coordinate 1,055,420,075 of NC_056747.1, read as the reverse complement.
GCAGAGCATGTTTACTTGCTTGGTTTGCAGAATGCATTAACTCTTATAAGTCTTTATTTTCTGCATAATCTGGAAGTAACACCATTTTTTGTTTATTTAGTTCCATAATATGCTGCTGGTACTTCAACATGTGAAACTGGCAATTCAAAGCCCTGATTGCAAGAGTTGCAGAGGTATATACCTTCTTATCCCATCTGTCTAAAGCACCAGAATACCTGTCTGGAGGGGTAGGGTTTTTGGCTATAGTAGCCTTAATGCCTTTAGGTCCCTGGGAAATGGTCTCTGGATCCACAGTAGGATTATTAAAGAGAAATTTGTGAGAGTCAGGTACTCTGTAGTACCTGTCAGGTTTTCTAGGAGCTGGTGGTAGTGTCAGTAGTAAGACTGGACCTCCATGAAGACATCTACAATATCCAGGACAGGGGATTTAGCTAGAAGCCTGTGCTGAGGCAAATCTAAAAATTCCCAGAGTGTCTTTTTGGATTGAGGATGGTCCTGGCATTCCCAGCGGAAATGCTCTCATAAGGTATGCAAGGTTTCACCAAAAGAAAAATCCTCTGGAGGGGAGGCAGAGAGAATGGATTCCTCTGCATCTGAATCTAAATAGGTAGATAAGGGTATGTCCTGGTAATCAGAAGGGTCAGAGTCATCGGACTCCTGGTCTGTAGAATCAGATAGGAAATTCAATTCTTTGTTTTTTTAGCAGAGGAAGGCTGGCTTCCCCTATTTAGAGTAATAAGGTCTTCAGCCATTCTAAGCATTTGTTTTTGGGGCATGGGAGCTTGAGCATGCGCTTTGGACGTCAGTTTTGTAGTCATAGTGCAAACTCTGAGCCTGAGTAACTCTGTAGTTTTAGTTAAAAAAAAAAAAAAAAAAGTTGTCGGTTTAATATGAATATCGGTAGGTCGGAATACACCCTCAGAAGCTGGTGCCTGCACAGTGGCTCCAGACCCATCCAAGGTAGAGACATCCGCAGGTTCCATAGTCCAAAAAGCATCTCATGGCATACCGGACTCCGAATGGGTCTCAGCAATGGCCTGCGAATCTGTAGAAGCAGGCATCAGGGGCTGCAAAGGCACCTCACTGAGTACCGGCAGACTGGCGACTAGCTTAACGGAAGCATCATTGGCAGTTTTTGACCTATGCGGTCTGTCTGTCGTTTTCCTTGCACTTTTTCAGAAGATCGATAGTCGAAAGGCTTACCGAAGTCATTTCAGAATAAGGAGAATGACAGCAAAAAAATTTAGCTACAAAAATAGCCAGACCTCAAATGGTTCAGGCGTTAAACAAGTCACAAAACCGACCGCGAGGAACGTCGTGGTCTGGGCCTAAACAGGTGACGCAGTAAGAATGAAAATCTCTATGAAGGCAAGACAATTAACTTTTTCTGACATCAGTTAAAGCAAGAAAAAAGAATCCCCAATGGAGTACTTAGCTGCTTTAGAAGACTTCAGGTTTGAAACTTGAAAAACAAAAATTTCAGGTAGCTGCCGACCGGCACTTGTGAACTGCTTCTGCTTTGGGCTCCTTCTCGGCAAGAATGGCTGATATCTTGGCATCAGCTGCATGCTTTATACCCCTGACGTCATGGAAGAGGTGACAGCATCCAACTAAGAAATCCCAAGACTCTGGTATTTGGGCCAACTTGAGGGCTACCTGCAGTCAAATAACCTAAGTGTGATGACTGCAACAGTGAAACAGGAAGAACATCTGCCTCAGAAGCTGGGTGCCTGCACAGCGGCTCCAGACCATCCAAGGTACAGACATCCGCAGGTTCCATAGTCGAAGAGTCTCGCGGCATACCGGACTCAGAATGGGTCGCTGTAGAAGCCTGCGAATCCATTGAAGCGGGCATTAGGGGCTGTGAAAGTGCCCGAGTACCAGCGGACTGGCGACTAGATTAACGGAAGTGTAGTCGGCAGCTTTGGACCTACATGGTCAGTCTCTGTCTATCATTACGTTTTTTCAGAACATCTGTAGTCGTGATGGCTTATCGATGCCATTTCAAAATACGGACATAGAGAGCAAAAGAATTTAGCTACAAAAAGAGCCCGAAGACGAATGGTTCGGGCATTAAACAAGGCACAAAACCGACAGCGAGGTACGTCATGGTTCTGTCCTTTGAAAGACAGAATACTGGAGCACATAAGGGACGTCAAGAATGCCAAGGAAAGCAGTGCATGTCAAAGAAGGTGGTCACACACTTGGTTTTAAGTTTTTTGTACTTAAAATAGTCCCTGTTAATAAAAGAAGTAATTTGAGTAGTCTTACAGAAGGTGTTGAGCAGGAATGGATACTCAGATTCCAGGCGGATGTACCACCTGGACTTAATTATAAAGTATCCTTAAAACCTTTTTTTTTTTTTTTTTTTTTTAAGAGCAAATCACTGAAACATTAATATTTGTATGTAATATGTATGCACAATACATACTTTTTATTAATATTTACTGGGCTTACCCTCTCTATATATATATTTTTATACTTTTTAAATGTACTCATTTTTTGTACACACAGATCATATACTTATTTATTTTATGACTATATTTGTGTACATATATTTTTTTAATACTTGGCTTTATGAAGGTATTATTAGAGTTTTAAATTAGGATATCTGTATAGTTGTTGACTAATTCATTTTATAACATTAGCACCTTGTTGTGCTAACACTTCAACTTGTACTCCACATGCTTTTATGTCTTGTTTTTATTGGTTACTATGTGACCTATTTAAAATGTTTTGTAAAACTTGTTTAATGTTAGTCTGATGAAGCAGGAGTTGTACGCGAAAGCGTTTACTTTCTCTGCATTCTATTATATTAAACGTACTTTTGCCAACGTACCTGCTGTGTGCTACCAACATTTTTTCTCTGGCAGGGGTGTAGCCAGGATTTTCAAATTTGTACTCGACTCCAAATTGCTGCCCCCACTAAGCCACACCCTTATCATGATGTTGCTACCTCCCTTACATACATGTCCAAGTCATACCTCCATCACAATGCTGCCCACCCTCAGCAAATCTCTGCCAGGAAGCTAATCTTTTACATGGAACACCAAAACAAATGCAGGCATTTTAGTTCAAACATGCATTTGACCCGGACAGGAAAGCACAAAGTATTTCCCATTTATATTATATGCTAAACTTTACCCCAGCTGTGCTGTATCCAGATGGCTACTCGCAAGTGCCTTTTAATAAAATTGTGACACTGTCCACCACATATAAGCTGGAGGGCATTATCTGTATTTGTCAGAAACACCATCACCTCACATGAAATTATCCATGACCTTAATTTGGAACTCCTGGAAATCTAAATCATTATTAAAAAAAAGCTGCTACTCTGTTGCTAGCTACAGATCCCCACCAATGCCTCCTAGCGATCAAGAAATGTACTTTAACATCACTGAGTGATTAAATATCAAATGGTTTACTATTATATATGCGATCACCACATTATCGTCAGACAACTGCATGAACCTCATAAGGTCAAACAAATTACCGCACCACACAGAATGTTGACTATCACTTTCTTGAACTGATGTTTAAATCACGGGATTTTTTTGTGCATTGGAGCATACCTTCGGATATCAAAACTGGCCATGTAATGTTGAATTCATACATTACTGTATGGGTTTGACAATTTGACTACCAGTCAACTCAATTTTCACTTACTAGTGTCAACATTACTGCGTTTCACACATGTGCATGTCGACATTTTGATAGTAAACCAAATCAAACATCTTCTTGCTAGGGAGTACAATCATCTAAACATTGAGTGGCACACCTACACATCTAAAGCATGGATATGCTTGGCATTCTCTAGACTTTTTAACATTAGCACAAATTGTAAAAAACTACTCATGAAAATCTCATATACCCTTCACTTGGCCATTGCCAAACTAGCTCCCACCTATACCCCACTTTGCATCTTTTCATCCCTAGTGAAATCTACCCATAAGTCACCTACTCTGTCAGGTGTAGTGATACCACCTCATCACCAAACCACCTTGAGAGACTTTTCAAGGGCAAATCTACTTCAGCTTGTACAAGACCTAGACAAAAATTCCCAATAATTCCTCAAAATGGTCACAACTAAGAGGGCTGCCACATTCACTTCCAATTTGTAGCAATTCTCAACAGCTGTGTAGAAAAGTCAGCACCCATCAACCCTAAATACATTTATAAATTCAAGAAGAAACCTCTTTGGTGGAACAACCTTATTAATAAACTATACAACAAAATAAGGAACATATTGGCAAATTATAAAAACAAAAATCTCCCTCCCTTACCATGAGACCACAATGAAATATGCCATAAAGAAACTTTAGAGCACAACTAGAAAATGAAAAGCAGACTGAGCTTAAGGTTGCTCTACATACCAAAGGAAACTGCAAATTTTTCTTCGTGTGTCAAGAAAGTAAGGAATAATATCCAACAATGTACCAGACTCATGTATAATATTACACATTCTGATTAAGGATATAGCCAATATATTTGGAAACAAATTTAGTGATAACTCCCCACACCACTCCACAAAAGCTATCCATGAAGACTATTTCAAAAATATCTTTACATATGAACATACACAAATGTTCTGTTTATGCAAAATGTCTTAATATATTAAAATGCTAACAGATACCCGAAGTAGACATATGTTATCATTCTAATTGTATGGTCAAAGAGACAACATGGGCAGACAAAAAAAATCAATCAAAAAGCACAACAGAGGCTTGCTATTTTACAGGGTCAATGTTAACTTCTATAATGGCAGTACATTGTCAGGAATCAGGAAATATGTTAAATGCTGTTTATGCACATAAAACCACTACCAGCAATTGTCACCCAGAAATTATTTCCAAGCTAAGTCCCTTGCCAATAGAGGCTGGCAAACTTTAGCACAGTCTTAAGCTAACTGCCCTTCCAACAGATTGCTGTCTATACTCAAACTGCAACACTGCATTTATTCCACTGCAGAATCAAAAGGCAATATATATTCAAAACAGCTTGTATGACAGCAGTCACAAAAAAGGGACAGAGAAGGTTAGAACATACATCTGTAATAAATGGAAGTTCTTAACATCCTGACATTTCAGAAGAGACAAATATAAAGACATCACAAAATCTAATTATAGAAGAAGCAGGTAGCAAAATCCACCTGTGTACACAACAGAAAAAAAAAAGTTAACATTCTAATATAACTTTACATACCTTCTGCATTCACGAAATATTCTTCGCTCAACAATCAACTTCCCTCTCACAGCCCAACCCTTATCCATCACCCTATTCATGTTAGCACAGTTCAAATCAGGGCTGAACAGTTGTGCAGTACATAGTGCCCCACTCATATATCTGTCATTTCAACGGCCACTTAAGTTAATTTTTTTTCATTTGATGTTTATAAAACCATTTATACTGTGAAATTCCTATCCCATATATTCTAACTTTCCATAATATACCTTCTCATCCTATCTTACGTCACATGCTCCAAACACTAATGACAAATTTGTCACTATCTAAAGCTCCAAAGTGTATGACAAGGCAAAAAACAAATTGGACGGCAGCCACTGAGCAAGTTAGTCAATCCTGCAGCTTGTCCAGAATCTTAAAATAATGATTTGGTGAAGAAAGAAGCACATCTAAGCCATTTAGACCCAGCACACAGTCTGAATGTGGCACAGATACAAAAACAAAGGATTCAGCCAACAGAAGCAGCTTACCTCTCAACTTCTTTGCTAAAGAATTCTGGGCAAAGTCAAAAACAATGGGGGGAAACTTGGGACATTATTTTAAAATAGTATTGTACTTCACTTAAAAAAAGTTAAGATGACAAGTTTAACAAACATTTTCTGAACAATAAGTATGAGATTATAATGCAAGACAATACTGACTTATTGTAATCCCTAATTATTTACAGGAAAATTTTTAAAAATTAGGATAGGGTAGGACAAAAATGTGAAGTAAAATCAGATGCTTTTTAAAAGTATAAAAAGCAGAGATGGAGAAGAAATGGACCATTAGTTATCCAAAATAATAATTACAAACAAATCTGAACAGCGATAGTGAATTCACCAAATTACAACAGCAGAGAATACAATTCTGATTTTTTTAAAGATGCTGGTTTAGAAAAC
>NC_056747.1:1055353953-1055408953 GCF_019279795.1 Protopterus annectens | reverse complement strand
GAGAAGCCAGGGCAATCTCCAACAGAAATTTACTGTTTCCCATCCAACCAGGCCGTGCTTAAACAGGGTCATGCAGGTGCTCTGCTTTACATGGACTGGAAGCCTACTCCAGAGGAGTGCCAACCTTTGAGAGATGTAGCAGTCTTTTCAGCAGGTCCTGTTTATCTCGCAGGCTAGACTGAGGTCCCTGGAATGGGTGACTAGTCCCATTTGACTTACAGATGTGCAGCACTTCCATTAGATTTGGGTCAGAGAGAGCAATGCAAACCAGACACAAGTCACCTCTAAGTAGTCTATATGCTACTGAGCACAGTGACAGTGACTTCAGTCCATCAGTATAAGACATGTGCTGGAGACCCTGAATTTTTCTTTCAGAAATCTCTGAGGTCTCAAAGCTGATGCTGGTGTTTGGTATGGTACACACCAAAGGGAGTATTATACTCAATAATGGGCCTGATAATTGATGAGTGTACAGGGGAGTTACCTCTTTTGCTCTTGAGGCGATGCCTTTGCTAATTAGGTGAGCAACACAGAATGCCTTCTTCAACACAATAGACACATGGGGGTCAAAGTTGAGGTCACACAACTTGTATTCTCAGGTCTCTCACTACTGAATTGGTACTAAGGGTATTATTACTTATTTTATAATCAGCAGGGACATTGTTTTTACAGAAGGCAATGATGATGATGCATTTTTAGCGTTTAGTTTAAGACCATGGCTTTGGCACAGATTACTGGTCTGTGCAAGTCCCTTTTGAAGTACACTGACATCTCTAGGGGATTCAGTGATAGCACATAACTTGCAGTTATCCACAAACTTGGTTGACCACAGCCCCTCTGTCTTGGCCTGGACTTCAGAGAGGTATATGCTAAACAAGAGGCAGCCCGGCACTCACCCTTGTGGGACCCCACTGATGACAGGTCTGCTGGTAGAGATAAAGTCTCCCACTTTGAGTGTTGCTAATCTGTGAGCTAGTCTGCAACCCACCTGACAACACAGGGGTTGATACTCAACTGGGTCTGTGTCAATGATACCCAAATGTGGAACAGTATCGAAGGCCTTGGCCAAGTTAAGACAGCCTGTGTGCATGGCTTTGCCCTCCTCTACAGCTCTGGTCATGTTCTTGAAGTCCGCCAGGTTTAGCAGGCATGATTTGCACCTGACAAAACAGAACTGGGATGGATCCAAGGTTTGAAGGTCACCTATATCCTTATTTATGAGGTCCATGATCATTCATTCCATTGCCTTACAGATGAGGCTGGTTTAACTTCTGAGTCTATAGTTACCCGCGTCTGTTGCTGAGCCACCTTTGTGGAGGGAGAGAACAGTCGCTCTTTTCCATTCAGTGGGGGCAAAGCCAGTACTTAGGCTGTGATTTTTTTTTTTTTTTTTTAAGAGTGCCTAATGGAGTAGCAAGCTCTTGATTTAGAATATTAAGAATGCAGCCCAGAATGCCATCTGATTGCATAGAGGCTGTGTTCTTAGCCATGGAGACAGCATTGATGACTTGCTTTTTGGAGACAGAGAGAGGAGGAGGAGGAGATGAAGACATGGTTTGTGGAATGCTTTGGGGGATGACATTTTCGTCAAACATATCTGCTAGCAGGTTTGCAATTTAGACAGGGTCTGTGTGTGTGTGTGTGTGATGCCATCCACAATTAGTTCAGCAAACATCTGAGCCCCAACGTTTAGGTTGCAGATGTACCTGAAGAAAGCCTTATGGCTACTCATGGCTATAGTTGCTAAATTCTTACAGTTGCTCTTTGAAGATTTTACGAGTTGTCTTATTTGCTTGTTTAGGCTGAAGAGGGTGCTCTTCCTGTTCTGGGATCTAACTTTTGTATTTTTAGAAAGCAGTTTTGTTTGTTTATTGTATAATTTATTAATGCTAGACATCCATCAGGAAGATTTGTTTTTCTTGAGGATTTTGCTTTAATCCTATCCGGCATGGCTGTGTCAATACATGTATAGATGTTTATACAGGGCATCAGTGTATACCTTAGTACACCCATCAATGCCATCTGTAGAAACTTAAGCTCAGAAATCGATTATACTTTCCCTTAGGAGGGTATGGTTAGTTTTGGTGAAGTTATTTAGCCTGAGCTCTCCTTTGGGGGGGTTGTGGAGATCCTGCAGCTTCAAAAATGACCGATTTATGGTCTAATATAACCAGTGCAGGACCTACACCTGAGGTGCAGCATCTGTCACTCGTTCAGGAGTACCAAGTCTGGAATACTGCAGCCCTTTGTGGGGTGATGCACTAATTGTTCCAGGGCATTTGAGTTAAAGTCCAGGAACTTTTACGCGAGTGAGTTTGAGCTCATAAAAGTTCCCAATTAATGGAGGGATAGCTGAAGTCACCCATGACCAGGGTGTTAGGCTGTACCTTACCTGTCCCAAGTAGATCTAAATAAGCTGTGTGGGCCTCTTGGTTCATGGAAGGGTACCTGCAACTGATAGCAACCTGAAGGGGGAGTCTTATCCACAGTAATTTGTACTTGGAGTAGCTCCATAAGTAAAGTAGCTGAAAATTTTGAAGAATAGTATACTGCATTCCTATACACCTCTAGAAAAAAAGTAATAAAAACATTCCCTTTTACTTCCCTTGAAGAGAAAAAAAAAATGAGAAAAGCAGCATTTACAGAAAATAAAGTCAACAATTAATGCCATCTCTTGGGGAAAAAAGTACGCCCCTTTTCAGATATCTGCTCTTTGCAGGAATACAAGATCCACAGAAACTACAGATGCTTATGTTGCCAAGATGAAGAAAAAAGCCAAATACCGTGAATCAGAAGAGTTGCATGATTCTCTAAGAGAAAAGTACAGTTGTGTACACTTACCATAAAAATGTAGATGTTAGTGTATTCACTGCTGTAGTCATCACACTTGGGTTATCCTGCCAGTGGTAGCCCTCAGTCGGCCCAAATACCAGAGGCTTAGTATATCTGCGTTGGTTGCCGTCGCTCCAGGACGGACACCAGGTCGTCAGTGGTATAAAATCAGGCAGCCGGCGCCATTACATCAGTTTTTCTTGCCCCAACTATCAGAAGCCCCAACTATCAGGAGCCCCCAAATAGGGAGCTATGTTACAGTGGAAGAACACAACCAGTAGAAAGTAAATACCAAAAATTCCCTATAAGGAGAGAGGAAGAGAGAGACAGACAAGGGGGGATGGAGAGTGGGAAACCAGGACTGCAACAGTGAATAGACACTACGAACATCTACATTTATGGTAAGTGTACACAACTGTACTATGTTCTTCGTGTTTCACTGTTGCAGTCATCACACTTGGGTTGATTCCCAAAACTGCAGAAAAGGGTGGAAGCAGTCAAGAAGACTGGGGGGCTGGCTAGGATGCCCTGCAAGACTGCGGATGCAAAGCCTGCCCTGGATTTGGAGAAGATAGGCAGGTGGCAATGCTTGGTGAAGGTATGCACAGAAGTCCATGTTGCAGCCTCCAAGACGTCCCTGGTGAGGACCCCTCTGAGAAAAGCTGCAGAGGTGGAGGTTGCCCTGGTGGAAAGCATCCCGACCCCCCTTTGGGGGCAGTTGGCTGTGCTGTTTGCAGCAGAAATGGATGCATTTGGAGAATGATTGTTTGGAAATGGCCTTGTCCTCTGCCCCTGCTGTACAGCTGACTAGCAAATGGTCAGTGTTTTTAAATGATTTAGTCCTATCCAGATGGAAAGAGTTGTCTGTGCTCATCTACAACGCAGAATCCTTTCCCCTTGTTTTGTGGGTTAGGGAAAAAGGTGGGGAAATGAATGGATTGGTTGAGAGCCACACTGGACACCACTTTAGGTATGAAGGATGGGTTAGTCCTGAGGGAGACCCAGTCAGCATGGAAAATGATGAGTTCCACAGCCATGAGTGCTTGTAGCTCTGAAACTTTTCTAGCTGAAGTGATGGCCAGAAGCAAAGCTGTTTAGTTGTTAGCCCCTCTTAGGAACCGTTTGATGAGAGGATGTGAGAAGAGAGGTGGCTGTGTGCTGTAATGAGCAGAGATGGCAGACTCATTAATTTTTAATGGAAGAGAAGGATGGACCCCTGGGTAGTAGGTCTGGTAGGTAATCCAAGATGAGAGGTAGGGAGGGCTGTGCTGTTTCGACTCCCTTAGCCTAGATCCAGGTGCAAACCCTTTTCCACTTGTCAGCATAGGATTTTCTAGTGCTGGGGCATCTGGCTACACGTATAACATCTAGGACTTGTTTGCTGAGGCTGGCAGCTTGAGGAGAGGTCAGGGAATAAGCCAGGCTGCCAGGTTGAGGGTCTGCAATTGGGGATGCATGAATTCTCCATTCTTCTGGGTCATGAGTGTTGGGATCTGAGGCAGTTGCCATGGTGGCAGGGGTGACAGGCTGCACAGCAGTGGGTACCCATGCTGGCATGGCCAGTCTGGGGCAATCAGGATTGCCGTTGGTTTTTCCTCCCTTATTTTGAGCAGTACCCTTGAAATGAGTGGTAGAGGGGGAAATGCACAGACCAACATGTTTACCCACTGGAAGGGCAGAGCATTTACTTTCCAGGCCTTGCTGTGAGGTTCCCTGGTGCAGAACATGCTCAGCTGATGGAGTGGGAGGCAAAGAGGTCTACCTTCGGGGTGCCCCATTTCTGGGTTACAAGGGTGAAGGTTCTGTGGTCTAGCAGGTTTCTGCTCAAATTGTCTGCCAGAGAGTTTAGGGAGCCTGGCAGAAATTGTGCAAGCAGGTGTATTTGCATGGCTGAGGCAGTGTGCCAAAGGGTCATGGCGTGCCTCAGGAGAGAATAGGAGAGAGTCCCTCCCTGCTTGTTGATATGCCACATCACGGTGGTGGTGTGTTTTGATCAGTAGAGCCCCACAGAGAGCAGGGGGTATGAAAGCTGTCAGGGTGTGCTGAACAGCTAGCATCTGTTTTTGGTTGATATGCAGATATATTTGATTTGGACTCCAATGGCCCTAAATGCACCTGCCGTCCAGGTGTGCACCCCCAGGCATAGTCTGATGCATCTGTGGTGAGGGTCTGGACGGCATGGGGTTGTGAGAAGGGAAGTCCCTTGTTGTGGTTGCATGCTGTTGCCCAAAGAAAATCTTTCCTTACATGGGGTATCACTGGTATGATAGTTTCCAGGTCCTGAGAGTGTTGAGACCAAAGGCTTTTTAGGTACCACTGTAGTTTACTCATATGCAGTATGGCATATGGAATGAGTCTACTGCAGGAGGCCATGAACCCTAGAGCTTGCAGGATTTTCCTTGCAGATAACTGGGTTCCGGTGGTTCATTTAAAGTAGCAGCTTGTCAGGTAGGCTTGTTTTTCCGGAGTAAGGAAGCCATCTGGGATGCTGTGACCAGGCTTGCACCCAGGAATATAATTTTGCGTGGGGACTAGTTTTGATTTCTTTTCATTGATAGTACACCCCAGGGAGGCCAGTACGTCCTTCACAAAGGTCAGGTGCAACAGCTATTCCCGACTGTCTGCCTGAATCAGGCAATAGTCTACGTAGGGGTAAATTTGAATATTTCTTTGTCTGCAAAACGCAATGGATGGAGCCAGGCATTTTGTGAAAACTCAGAGCAGTAGATAACCTAAAGGGAAGCTCAGAGAACTGAAAGTGCATAGATCCTGCCCTGAAACGTAGATATTTCCTGCAAGACTGCCCGACTGGGATGTGTAGGTAGACCTTTTTTATGTCTAGGGTGGCTAAAGTACAGTTGTGTACATTTACCATAAATGTAGACGTTAGAGTGTATTCACTATTGCAGTCATTACATTTGGGGTTATCTGCCTGCAGGTAGCCCTCAGCCTGAATACCAGAGTCTAGGATTCCTGCATCGGATGCTGTCTCTTCTTCCATGACGTCAGGTCGGCAGGGATATAAAAGATGCAGCTGACGCCATTACATAAGTTTTTCTTGCTCCAGATGTCAGGTGCCCCCACAATGGGAAGCAATTATATGTTATGGTACACCTCACTCAAATAGCAAATACACCAGAAAGCTAAAAAACAAGAAAGCAAGTTAGACGGTTGGAGGGTGGGTAACCATGACTGCAACAGTGAATACTCTCGAACATGTACATTTATGACTGTACACAACTGCACTATGTTCTTCATGATTCACTGTTGCAGTCATCACATTTGGGTTGATTCCCAAAGCTAAGGAAGGGAGGAGGAAGTTAAGAGAGCATTAGGGCCAGCTATTAAGCCCTGCAAGACTGCAGTGGCAAAACCAGCTCTGGATTTAGAAAAAAACAGGCATGTGGTAATGTTTGGTGAAGGTATGTACAGAACTCCAGGTAGTAGCTTCTAGGATGCCCCTGGTAGGGACTCCTCTGAGAAAGGCTGTAGAGGTAGCTGCAGCCCTGATGGAATGTGATCTTATCCCCTTGTGGGGTAGGTTTTCCATGGTGCTTATAGCAAAAATGAATGCAATGGGCTATCCATTCAGAAATGGTTTGCTTTGAAATGGTCTTCCCCTCTGCCCCTGCAGCAAAGCCAACTAGCAGCTGTTCAGATTTCCTGAAAGGCTTAGTCCTGTCCAAATAAAATTTAAGCTGTATGTGCACGTCCAAAGAGTGTAGTATTTGTTCTCCTTTGTTTTGTGGATTCGGGAAAAAGGTAGGCAAATTAATGGACTGGTTTAGGTCCACACTAGACACCACCTGGGGCATAAAGGAAGGATTGGTCCTGAGGGAAACCCTGGCTGCATGGAAGATAATGAAGGGCTCCACTGCCATGAGGGCCTGTAATTCAGACACTCTTCTTGCTAAAGTGATGGCTAGAAGAAAGACTGTTTTCCACAAAAGGAATTTCAACTCTGAAGTTGCAGCTGGTTCAAATGGTGGGAGAGTGAGCTTTTCCAATACAAAGTTAAGGTCCCACGCTAGCGTAGGGGGCTCGCCGAGAGGTCTTACATTTTTAGCCCTCTGAGGAATTGCTCTAGCAGGGAGTGAGAAGAGAGGTGGCTCAGTGTTATAATGTGCTGAAATGGCAGAGACATGAATTTTAATAGACGTGAAGGATAGGCTCTTGTGGAGCATTTCTGTTAAGTACTGAAGGATACGAGGTAAGCTAGGCACCGTTGTGACCAACCCCTGAGTCTGGCTCCAGGAACAGTATCTTTTCCACTTTTCAGCACAGGATTTTCTAGTACTAGGCCTCCTTACTTCCAGAATGACATCTAGCACCTGCTTACTGAGGGCTGCTATTGGTGAGCTCAAGGAATTAGGCTGCAAGGTTCAGGGTTTGAAGCCGAGGGTGCAGAATCTGGCCTGCCTGCTGGGACAGCAGAGAAGGTGTCTGAGGTAAGTACCATGGCTCCAGCAGTATCATACTGCGCAAGAGGGGGTACACCAGTGCTAGAGAGTACAGTCTGGTACAATCAGTATTGTCCTTGGCTTGTCCCGTTTGATTTTTAGCAGAACCTTCGAGGCAGAGGGAAAGGCATAAACTGAGAGGCTTTCCAAGGTAATAGACAGGACATCCACTTTCCAAGCTTGACTGTGGGGAGTCCTTCTGCAGAATTTGTCCAATTGGTAGTTCTGACGGGAGGCAAATGGGTCCATCTCTGGAGTCCCCCATTTGTTCCTCAAGAGGGTGAATATTTTTGGTTCCAGTTTCAATTCATGTGGGTCCATGAGATTTCTGCTTAAGTTGTCTGCCAGCAAATTTAATTTGCCTGCAGGAATTGAGCTTGTAGGTGCACTTTGTAGCTCAAGGCTGTATTCCACAGAGCCATGGCTAGCCTGCAGAGAGGGTACAAATGGGTAGCCCCCTGCTTGTTTATGTACCACATAACTGTGGTGTTCTCGGTCTTTACCAATAATTGTCCTGGAAGGATGTGATCTTTGAAGGCTGTCAGGGAATTCTGTACAGCTAACATTTCATTTTGGTTGATATGTAAGCGCATCTGACTCTAGTTGCATTTGCCCTGAATGCACTGCCCTGCCAAGTGAGCCCGCCATGCATAGTCTGATGCGTTTGTTAGGGTTTGGGCGTCAGGGGGTAGAGTGAAAGGGAGCCCCTTGTTGTGGTAGCAGGCCTCTGCCCACCAAAGGAAATCTATCTTTATACAAGGAATGATAGGAATCATTGGGGTTCAGGCACCTAGGCAGTGAGACCTTTCCCTGTGGTACATTTGGGTGTTGACACATGGCTGAAGTGACATTCAGCTACAGAGAAATATGGCTGTTTGCAAATTCCCTGTGGGCAAAGAGAAGCACACACTGCCATGCTCACAGCTTTAATAACTAAATGATTGGAGGCAAAAAAAGTAATGAGTGTTGTGCTCAGCGTACAGTACATGCTTATGTAACTACAACATACAGAAGTGTGCTACAGCATGGAGGAAATTCTGCAGGCTACTATAGTCACATTTATGCTCCAGTATGCGTTTTAGGTAATGTTCCCTAGATACTGTGAAGGGGGTAGTGGTCCAAACACACTGATTATAAAAGAACTGCCCATTATGCACTGCATTTTTACTGCTACTGACATGCCCTCTGGCCAGCCTGCTGCTGATGTCTACCATATTGCCTGCTGTCTCATGTTCCCTTGGGGACCATGGACATTGTTTTCCCCCTGTGCATTTGGTTATTGAAGTTGTTGACATGGCAACACATTCGTCTCTTTGCCCACAGGAAATATGCAAACAGCCATACTTCTCTGCAGCTGAATGTCACTTCAGCCATGTGTCCCCAGTCAAATGTACCACAGGGAAATGTCTCACTGTCTAGTCGCCTGAACCCGAATCATTGATTCCAAGTCCTGAGAATGTTGACACCATAGGCTTTTTAGATACCACTGTAGTTTCCTCATATGCAGTCTTGCATATGGAATTAGTACAATGCAAGAGGCCATGAACCCCAGGGCTTGCAGAATTTTCCTTGCAGATAGCTGGGCTTTTTGTGGCCAGTAGTTTGAATAGGTTGTCAAACTTGTTTCTCTGGAGTGAGGTAAGCCATCTGGGAAGTTGTGTTCAAGCTTGCTCCCAGGAATACAATCTGTTGGCAGGGTACTAGTTGAGGTTTCTTTTTGTTTATTGTGTACCCCAGTGAGGTTAGAAGTTTTTTTTACAAATGCCAGATGTTTTAATAGCAAGTCCTGGCTTTCTGCCTGAATCAGACTACCGACCAGGTATGGGTATATTTGAAAATTTCTCTGCCTGCAAAATGAAATTGCTGGAGCTAAACACTTTGTGAATACCCTGGGCGCAGTAGACAAGCCAAAGGGAAGTGCAGAGAACCGATAGTGCATGGAGCCTGCCCTGAAGCGTAGGTATTTCCTACAAGATTCCCTTACTGGAATGTGCAGGTAAGCTTCCTTTAAGTCTAAGGTTGCCAACCAGGCATCTTTGCCTAGCATAGGAAGCAGCTGTTGAAGTGTTAGCATTTTGAATTTTGGGATTACCAAAAAGGTGTTTAGAATAGAGAGGTCCAGGATAGGACACCAGGAGCTGTCTTTCCTGGGTACCAGGAAAAGTCTTGAATAAAAACCTTGTCCCCTTTCTTCTGCTGGGACAGGCTGAAAGTACAGTTTTGTACCTACCATAAATGTAGATGTTCGAGTGCTAATACAGCTGCAGTCATAACAGATGGGTTCTCCTGCTGTCAGGCGGGTCCTCGGTCGGCCGAATTCTAAAGTCTAGGTCCGGCGTTGGTTGTTGTCGCTTCTTCCCTGACGTCAGAGTGACAGGGGTATAAAAGAACCAGCCGATGCCATTTTCTTCAGTTTTTCTTGCCCCAGATGTCAGGTGCACCCAGAAGGAAGGCAATACATAAAATTATGAAGTAATGCAATGCAATATAATCAAAAAACAGTAGTTGTAAGCAAATACACCATAAAAGAATACCCCTAGAGGGGAAGGAGGGAGGGAAACCTGGACTGCAGCTGTATTAGCACTAGAAACATCTACATTTATGGTAGGTACAAAACTGTACTATGTTCATCGTGCATACAGCTGCAGTCATAACAGATGGGTAGAATCCCAAAGCTAAGAAAGGGGTGGTAGGCACTAGGTGGAACTAGGAGGAGCCAAAATGCCCTGCAAGACTGCAGTGGCAAAGCCTGCTCTAGATTTGGAGTATAATGGTAGGTTGTAGTGTTTGGAGAAGGTATGCACAGAACTCCAAGTGGCTGCTTCCAAGATATCCTTGGTAGGAACTCCTCTGAGGAAGGCTGCAGAGGTGGCTGTGGCCCTGGTGGAATGAGTTCTAATGCCTGTAGTAACAGTTTTGCCATGAAAGGAATAGCAAAAGCGTATGCAGTGGGCTATCCATTTTGAGATTGTCTGCTTGGAAATTGGCTTTCCTTGAGCTCCTACCGCATAGGCCACAAAGAGCTGTTCTAATTTTCTGAAAGGTTTTGTTCTGTCCAAATAATAACGTAGTTGCCTGTGGATGTCCAAGAAATGTAGTAATCTCTCCCCTTTGTTTTGAGGATTGGGATAAAAAGTAGGCAAATGTATGGCCTGATTTAAAGCTACCCTGGATACCACTTTAGGCATAAAGGACGGGTTGGTTCGTAAGGAAACTCTGTCCTGATGGAAGATGATAAAAGGCTGGACTGCCATGAGGGCCTGTAGTTCCGAAACTCTATGAGCTGAAGTGATAGCCAGAAGGAAAGCTGTTTTCCAGGACAAATATTGCAAATCTGATGAAGCAGCTGGCTCAAAAGGAGGCAAAGTCAGTTTTTCCAGAATGAAATTTAGATCCCAAGCAGGTATTGGTCGTTTCCTTGGAGGTCTTAAATTCTTAGCCCTTCTGAGGAACTGTCTTAAAAGAGGGTGAGAGAATAAAGGAGGATCAGTGTTGTATTCTGCAGAAATGGCTGAGGCATGGATTTTGATGGAGAACGAAAGTCCACTGCTTAGCAGTTCAGCCAAATATTGTAGTATTTGAGGTAAATTCAATTTTCCAGGGTTCTGGCCCTTTTTCTCATTCCAGACACAAAAATGTTTCCATTTTGCGGAGTAAGCTTTTCTAGTTGATGGCCTTCTGGCCTCCAAAATGACATCCTGGCCTCCAAAATGACATCCTGCACCTACTTGGAGAGTAATGCCTGCTGTGATGCTAAGGAATCTTCCATGCGGCTAGATTGAGTGTTTTTAGCTGACTGTGAAGAGTTTTGAAGCTGTGCCGAGTTAGAAGAGGCATTAGAGGTAGGGTCCATGGAGGGGAATGAGTCGGGCTCCTCAGGAGTGGGTACTTGTGTTGCCTTGGCCAGTCCGGAGCAAAGAGGATCATCTTTGGTCTGTCTGCTCTGGTCTTCAATAGGACTTTGGGCAGCAGAGGAAGAGGCGGGAAGGCATAAACTGTCATTGATGTCCAGCTGAAAGAGAGCGTCCACTCTCCAGGCCTTTGGGTGGAAGGTCCTTGAGCAGAATTTTGTCAATTGATGATTTTTGTGGGAGGCAAAGAGATCTATGAAAGGCCTTCCCCATTCCTGGATTATTTCTGTAAAAACTTTTGGATGCAACATCCATTCGTGTGGATCTGTCATTCCTGCTTAGGTTGTCTGCCAGCGTGTTTTCATTGCCTGGCAAGTTCTGTGCTTGTAGTTTCATTTGTAAGTCCATGGCCATGTTCCAAAGTGATATGGCCAGTCTGCATAGGGGATAGGAATGTGTTCCTCCCTGCTTGTTTATGTACCACATAACTGTGGTGTTGTCCGTCCTTATCAATAGTTGACCTGGTTGTAGAAGGTCCTTGAAAGCTATAATAGCATTTATTACTGCTAGCATTTCTTTTTGATTGATGTGAAGGTGCTTTTCTTTTTGGGACCATTTGCCCTGAACGCACCGGTCTGTCATGTGCGCCCCCCAGGCGTAGTCCGAGGCGTCTGTTGTGATGACTTGATTTGCTTGAGGCTTGCTGAATGGAAGACCTGTGTTTGTTTGACATGCTTGAGCCCACCACAGAAATTCCTTTTGCAGACATGGAAGTAGTGGTATTACTGTTTCCAAACTGTGGCTGTGTTGAGACCATATGTTTTTTAGGTACCATTGTAGTTCTCATATGCAGCTTTGCACATGGGATTAGCAAGATGCAAGATGCCATGAATCCCAGAGCCTGCAGGATTTTCCTTGCAGTCAGCCTGGTGCAATTTGCCAGTGTTCTGAACTATTGAATTTGTTGCCCCTGCTTCTCTGGCGTGAGGTAGGCCATCTGGGTGTTTGTGTCCAAATTGGCACCCAGGAAAATTATTTTCCGAGAGGGTATTAGCCTTGATTTCTCTTTGTTGACTGTGTATCCCAGAGAGTTTAACATTATTACACAAGCCAGATGTTTCAGAAGAATGTGTTTGCTGGCCGCTTGGATCAGGCAGTCGTCCAAATAGGGATATATTTGTATCCCTTGAAGTCTGCAGTAGGCGATTACTGATGCCAGGCATTTCGTGAATACTCTGGGCACAGTAGATAAGCCAAAGGGCAATGCAGAGAATTGATAATGGGTTGAACCTACAAGAAATCTGAGGTATCTTCTGCAATTTTGTCTGATTGGGACATGCAGGTATGCCTCCTTGAGGTCCAATGTTACCAGCCAAGACTCCTTGCCCAGCATGGGAAGAAGTTGCTGTAGAGTGAGCATCTTGAATTTTGGTACGAGTAGGAATGTGTTTAGGATGGAAAGGTCCAAAATGGGTCTCCAATCTTTTCCCTTCCTTGGCACCAGAAATAGCCTGGAATAAAAACCTTGACCTTGTTCGTGTGTAGGTACCTCTTGAATAGCTTTCATGTTTATAAGATCTGAAATTTGCTTTTGTGCCTCTGCCCTTTGATTGTGTGGCAGATTTGGCATGCCTCTCATTTTTGGAAGGGTATGAAAGTGGAATTTGTAGCCTCTGTTTATAATGTCCAGGATCCATTTGTCCTTTGTGACAACATGCCAATTTTTTGAGAATAGTGCCAGCTTTCCTCCTAAGGGGGCTGCCATTTGAGACCTGGTTGGCCTGCAAAGGGGAAAGTCATTGGGTTCACTTTCTGAAAGATTGTGAGTTGTCCTCACCACCTCTTTGTGTAGGAGCTTGCCATTGTCTGCCTCTGTACGATCCTTGTGGTTGTCCTCTGCCTCTCGGGCGCCTGTATCTGCCTCTTTGGGGTCTGTCCATGGCAGGAAAGGACCAGTTTTTGGAAGGCCAATTTCTACTAAAACGTGGGGGTTGAACCTGCAGAAATTCTTTCACAGTTAGCATTGATTTAGCCTTTTCCTCCATTTTTCGTAATACTTCCTCAGCATTTGCCCCAAACAGTACATCCTTTTGAAGGGGTCGTCTAGTAATGTAGCTTTGACATGATCAGGCAAGGTTTGCTCCTTGAGCCAAGCATGCCTGCGTATGACTGAGCCTGTAACAGCAGCTCTACACGAGGCCTCTAGAGCATCAAAACCACATTGTAAGGTATGTTTACCCACTTGTTCTGCACTATGCATCAAATCCTGCAACTCCAAGTCTGGTTGTTCAGGTTGTTACATTTTACTTTTTAATTGAGATAACAGAAACTGTTGGTATTTTAGCATTTGAAACTGACAGTTTAAGGCCCTCATGGTTAAGGTAGCCGAGGTATATACCTTTTTTCCCCACCTTTCTAAGGATCTGGAATCCCTCTTGGAAGGCAATGGAAGCCTCAACTCCCTTGGGTCCCTGTGAGATGGTTTCTAGGTCAGCAGCATGGCTTTTGTAAAGAAATTGGTGTGAGTCAGGAACCCTGTAGTACCTTGTCAGGCTTAACTGGAGCTGGAGGTAGAGAGTCCGGGTTAAGGCAGGCCTCCGAGTAAACATCATCTAGGATGTACAAGACAGGAGGTATAGCCAGAGGCCTGTGCTGGGGCAACAAAAGAATTCCCTGAGCCTTTTCTTGGAATCTGAATAATCCTGGCCTTCCCAGTGGAAGTGTTCCCTTAAGGTATGCAGTTTCCCCAAATGAGAAATCCTCAGGGGGGGATACAGAAGGAATAGACTCCTCTGCATCTGAATCTTCAAAAGGGGAGTAAGCCTGTTCCTGATCATCAGAATGTTCTGAAATAATGGATCCCTGATCAGAGGAGGGGGAATCTTCCTCCACTCTGGGCCTTTTGTCCGGAGGTGGCAGAGCACCTCTGATTAGAGTAATTAAATCCTCAGCCATTTTAAGCATCTGTCTCTTAGGCATGGGGCCTGGAGATGGGCCCTGTGTAACTGGTCTCTTAGGGTGCATGGCTGCTTTAGACTTGGTGAAAGCCTTGATGGAGAAAGAAGAGGAAGGTCTGAAGACACCTTGAGTGGAGGTGGACCTGTCCACATTCTGTGTTTCCACGCCAAGAGTGGCTTCGGTATCTGTAGTCGGGGTGTGGGCCGAGGAGCCTGCGACCTCGGGTACAGGAGACACTGCCAAAGATGTGTCGTCGGTAGTCAGGGGCTGCGTAGGTGCCTTACTGAGAACCAGACCACGTGTAGTCGGTTTTGGCGTTGTGTCGGTAGAGGCCACGGACCTAGAGTGTCGTTCCTTGTCTTTGCGTTTTTTAGACAAAACCGGTGTCGGAGTATCCGACGACATGGTATAGTTAAATGCTTTCCCAAAAAAATGCTGGGCGAACTCCGCCTGACGCTTAATAGTGCATTTGTTGAAAGTAGCACAACAGTGACAGACCGAGACGTTGTGGTCTGGGCCTAAACAAGGTATACAGAGGGAATGGAAATCCTTATGCGGTATTTGCTTCCCACATGAAATACAATTATTAACTTTGTCTGACATCGGTCTGAGGCAAGAAAAGTTTCCCCAACGGGGTTCGGTTTTCCAAATTTTTCGTAATCTCAGGAGCTGGCCGACCGGCACTTGCGAACTGCTTCTGCTTCGGGCACCGCACGGCAAGAAAGACTGAAGAAAATGGCGTCGGCTGTTTCTTTTATACCCCTGTCGCTCTGACGTCAGGGAAGAAGCGACGACAACCGAAGCCGGACCTAGACTTTGGAATTCGGCCGACCGAGGACCCGCCTGACGGCAAGAGAACCCATCTGTTATGACTGCAGCTGTATGCACGATGAACATTAGCCCGGATACTTAGAAGAGAGAGAACTTGCTGTTGAGCCTCTGCCCATTGATTTGGGGGTAGGTCTGGCCAACTGTTTAGGGCTGGTAGGGTGTGGAAGTGGAATTTGTAACCTTGGAAAACTATATTTAAAACCCATTTGTCCTAGGTAATGAGTTCCTAGTTTTTTGCATGCAGGGCAAGCTTTCCTCCTAAGGGAGCAGGCAGTTGAGCTGGGCTTGGAAGTGTTAAGGTTAAGTCACTGTGACCATTTTCCGTAGGGTAGTGTCTTACTACTTCCTGCTTTGGAAGTGGGAGCCCCCTACTGCTTAGGCCTGTGTGTAGCCTAAGACTGTAACCTAGGTGGTCTGCTGTTCCTGGGTTTTGACTGAGAAGGCCTGGAAGATACTGGAAAGGACCAATTCTTTGAAGGCCATTGCCTACTGAATTTGGGAGGCTGTACTTGCAGGAAATCTTTATCAGTTTGCATAGATTAAGCTTTTTCCTCCATCTTTTTGAGGATTTCTTCTGCTTCGTTTCCAAACGGGCAGTCTTTGTTTAAGGGAGCATCCAGTAATTTAGCTTTAACATGATCTGGCAAGTTTTGCTCCTTAAGCCAAGCATGCCTTCTAAGTATAGACCCAGTCACAGCAGCCCTGCAAGATGCTTCTAAAGAGTCAAAACCACATTGCAAAGTACGTTTACCAACTTGTTTAACAGAATGCATTAAATCATGTAATTCTGTGTGTTCAGCACAGTAAGGAATCAATGTAATTTTCTGTTTAAGTAGTCCCATAATATGCTGCTGGTACTTTAACATTTGAAACTGGCAATTTAAAACCCTACTGGCCAAAGTTGCAGGTGTGTATACCTTCTTACCTAATCTGTCCAGAGCTCTATAATCTCTATCAGAAGGGGTAGGATTTTTGGCAGCAATAGCCTTAATGCCCTTTGGTCCTTGGGAAATGGCCTCTGGATCCACAGTAGGATTCTTGAAGAGGAACCTATGAAAGTTAGATACTCTGTAATACCAGTCAGGTTTTCTGGGAGCTGGAGGTAACGTGTCTGGGGGACAGGCTAGATGCCAAGAAAGCATCATCTGCAATATCCAGAACAGGAAGGATAGCTAAAGGCCTGTGTTAAGAAAGGATTAAGAATTCCCTAAGCCTCTTTTTGGAGTCAGAGTAATCCTGGCTTTCCCAACAGAAATGCTCCCTAAGAGTGTGAAAGGTTTCACCAAAAGAAAATTCTTCTGGAGGGAAAGCAGAGGGAATGGAATCCTCTGCATCAGAATCCTCAGAGGTAGATAAGGGCAAATCCTGGTAATCAGAAGAAACAGAAATATCAGAATCCTGATCAGAAGAATCAGAAGGAAAATCAGTTCTAGGTCTCAGAGGGGGGGGGGGGATGTCTTCCCCTAATTAAAGTAATAAGATCTTCAGCCATTCTAAGCATTTGTTTTTTAGGCATGTGGGCCTGACCATGCAGTTTGGATGTCGGTTTTCTAGGCATGTGTCAAGTTTTAGGCCTGGATGAAAAAGATGGTGTCCATTTAAAATGCAAGTCTGTAGGCGTGAATACACACTAAGAAGCCGGTGCCTGCACAGCGGCTCCGAACCCATCAAAGGTAGAGACAACCGCAGGTTCTATAGTCTAAGAAGCATCTCACAGCATACCGGACTCCAAATTTGTCTCAATAGAGGCCTATGAATCTGAAGTAGCGGGTATGAGGGGCTGCGAAAGCGCAGTGGACTAGCGACTAGCTTAATGGAAGCATCGTCGGCAGTTTTGAACCTATGCGGTCTGTCTCTGTCTTTATCTTTATATATTTTTTAGGAATATCGGTAGTCGGATGACTTACTGAAGCCATTTCTGAACAGTTATACCAAGTACCAAAATAATTTGCTGCAAAAATAAACAGACGAATAGTTGGGGGGTGGAATAAGACACAAAACCGACAGCGAGTGACATCATGGTCTGGGACCAGGCAAGGAATGTAGTACGAATGAAAATCTTTGAGACATTTGTTTTCCACAGGTAACACTATTGTTAACTTTTACTGACATCGGTTAAGACCAAGTAAAAGGATCCCCAACAGGGTACTTAGCTTTTTGAAGACTTTCGGTTCTGAATCTCAAAAATAAAAATTTCAGGCGTAGGCCGACCGGCACTTGCGAACAGTTTCGGCTTCGGGCACAGCGCGGCAAGAAAGACTGATGTAATGGCGTCGGCAGTATGTTTTATACCCAACATCATGGAAGAAGAGACTGCATCCGACGCAGGAATCCAAGAATCTGGTATTCAGGCCGGCTGAAAGCTACCTGCATGCAGACAACCCAAATGTAATGACTGCAACAGTGAAACATTGAGAACATCCAAGCATCCTTGGTAAGCACAGGAACGTCTAGAAACCCTTTTGGGGTTGGCAGAGTTTGGAAATAAAATCTGTATCCCTGGGACACTGTTGAAGACCCATCGGTCGTTGGTAACAGAGGCCCAATTGTTTACATGGAAGGAGAGTTTTCCTCCTAGGGGCATAAGCAGCTGGGCAGAATTGTAAAGTCATTTTGAGTTCTTACCATAAGGGAGTGGTTTAGCGCTCCCTGTTTTGGAAGACTAGGAACTTCATTGCTTAGAGATCTGCAATCCCTGGGACTGCTGTCTGGGGAGAGGGGGGTGCTTCTCCTGGGTCTGGGCTAAGCTGGCCTGGAGGGGGATGGAAAGGACCAGTGCTTGGAGAGGCAATGCCTACTGAACCTTAGAGGCTGGACCTGTAGAAAGTCTAACTTGTCTGCATAAATTTAGCTTTTTCTTCCATCTTTTTTAAGACCTCTTCTCCCTTGGTGCCAAACAAATTGTCTTTGTTCAATGGTGCGTCCAACAACTTTGATTTGACATGGTCTGGCAAGGTCTGCTGCTTAAGCCGAGCATGCCTTCTAAGGACAGAACCAGTGACTGCTGCCCTGCAAGATGCTTCTAGGGCGTTAAAGCCACATTGTAACGTGTGCTTAGTAACTTGGCTTGTAGAATGCATAAGCTCTAGTACAAGCAGGAAAGGAAGACATTTTTTTTGTTTGAGGAGTTCCATGGTATGCTGCTGCTATCTCAGCATGTGAAACTGACAATTTAGTGCTCTAATAGCAAGAGTTGCAGAGGTGTATACTTTTTTACTCCATCTGTCTAAAGCATGGGAATCCCTGTCTGAGGGGGTGGGATTGTTAGCTGAGGTTGCTTTAACTCCTTTAGGTCCTTGGGAGATTACCTCTGGGTCAGCACTAGGATTTTTGAAAAGGAATTTGTGAGCATCAGGGACTCTTGATACCGGTCAAGTTTCCTGGGAGCAGGAGGAAGGGTGTCAGGAGTCAAACTGGATTCCATAAAAACATCATTCACAACATCCAGGACAGGAGGAATAGCTAAAGATCTCTGCTGTGGCTAATCTATGAATTCCCAGAGTCTCTTTTTTGACAGAATAGTCCTGACATTCACACTGGAAATGCTCCCTTATGTATGTAGGGTTTCACCAAATGAGAAATCCTCGGGTGAAGAGGCAGAAGGAATGGATTTCTCTGCATCAGAATCTTCATAAGCAGAGAGAGGTTGCATGTCTTCATATTCAACAGCATCAGTCATCTGACTCCTGTTCAGATGAAACTACTGGGAAAAAGTATTTTTTTTCTTTTGGAAGGGGTAGCCTGGCTTCTCCTAATAAGCATTTGAGATTGAGGCATCGAAGCAGGTGCCCGAGCTTGGGTAGTCGGTTTTTTGGGCGTAGTTCATACCCTGGGCCTTAGAAACTTGGTAAGTTTTAGAAAGAAATGAAGATGTGAAAGATGTCAGTTTGTGTTGAGTATCGGCAGTGCGAAGAACTTCCTCTGAAGCCAGTGCCTGTTCAGCGGCTCCGGACCCATCCAAGGTAGAGACATCTGCAGGACCCTTAGTCAAAGAAGAGTCTCGCGGCATACCGGACTCTGAAAGGGTTTCGCTAGTGGCCTGCGAATCCACAGAAGCGGGCATCAGGGGCTGCAAAAGCACCTGAGGAACGGACAACTGATGACTAGCTTAATGGAAGCTTCATCGGCAGTTTTGGACCGGTGCGGTCTCTCTATCTTTACATTTTTTCAGACGATCGGTAGTCGGATGGCTTACCAAAGACATATCAGAATTCGAAAACAGAGAGAATATCTAGCTACAAAAAGGGCTCAATGACGTATAGTTCTGGCATTGAACAAAACACAAGTGACAGCGAGGGACATCGTGGTCTGGGCTTTAACAGGTGACTTAAGAATGGAAGTCTGTGGGGTATTTGCTTTTCACAGGCGAGACACAACTTTTTCTGACATCAGTTAGAGCAAGAAAAAAGGATCCCCAATGGGGTACTTAGCTTTAGAAGACTTCAACTTCAATTCGGAAAACGAAAACTCAGGTAGCGGCCGACTGGCACTCGTGTGAACTCTTTCTGCTTAGAGCTCCTCTGCAAGAAAGAATGATGTAATGGCATCGGCTGCCTGATTTTATACCACTGATTACCTGATGTCAGTCCTGGAGTGACAGCAACCAATGCAGAAATACTAAGCCTCTGGTATTCGGGCCAAATGAGGGCTACCACAGGCAGGATAACCCAAGTGTGATGACTAACAGTGAAATCTGAAGAACATCATCTGCAGTATAAAAAAAATTAACAAGGAACACTTATGAAAAACAGACCTGACCTTATTAAAAGCTTTAAATGTGGTCACAGTGAGTGATATTATTGCTGCACAGTTAAACAGCATTACATGTGCAGTGCTCAGTGTCCGTTTGCCTCCTTAAGTCACTCGATTTACTGTTCATTTGATGTAGTTTGGTTGAGTTATTAAGTAAAGCTGCTGTCTTTTCATGGGGATTAAAAAATGGACTGCGTGGTGGAATTAGAATACTAAGAAAGAAAAACGTTGGTTGCAACTCACAGTGGAGTCACAGTGATGATTTTCTAGGAATAGATCCAAAAAAGGGTCTGTCTATAGTGATGACTGCAATTAGGGGTACAGAAAATATACATGAGGGGGAAGGAACTTACTGGAGGAAGATGGCAAAAGAACCAAGGTACTGGGAACAAATCGAGAATTTAAGGTAATACAAATGGAAGAGGCCACAAAGCCATCTGGATTGCAGGCTGACTGAAATCATGAATTGCTATCAGAGTATAGAAAAAGAGAAAGGGATAGGGTAATCCTAAATGAAAGGCCTGTACTGGCAGAGTTTTTGAAGGTTGTGCGTCAGGGACTGGCAACTCTGCACGTAAAAATCTACTGCCAATCATTAGCGGACCGGAGTTCCGCTGTTGCGACCCCTAACCGGGAAAAGCCGAAAGACACAACAACATAGAACAGTAGCTGCTGTTAAAAATGGTAATTAGCACAGCACATAAAATACTGCTCAATAACAATAGGAGCCAATCAGAAGAAATCAGAAAAGATTGGGAAGAGAAATTAGATAAGCAATTCAGAAAGAAACAATGTGAGGACAGATATATAGCTCCCAAATATAAAAAAAATGTAGAAAATTCAGAAATTTTGCCTGGAAGTGGGGATAGCTTTATACCAAAGTAGACTCCACAAAGTTTTTTCCCTCAGGTAGATGGTAAATGCTGGAGGTGTGATGGGTAATAAACAAGTCACTGGAAACGTATGTTTTGGGAGTGTAATGAGCTGGCAACCTTTAAAAGTTCCCCCAGAGAGTACTCTGTCAGGAATACTAGGTGAGCAAATTAGTGTAGCTAAGGAAATTATTCTTTTAAGTTGGGATACAGGATCTGAACTGCCTAGATGTGAGCAAGGCTTTGCAAAGATTAATTCTGGTGGCTGTCAAAAAAACAATTACTAGAAAATCTAAACCAACTATACTTGCAATAATGAATATTGTAATGTTGATAAAACAGATAATGGGACCTTTAAAAAAGGGCAGCAGTATATTATAGAAAAATAGAAATTGTGGGAATAATACATGCAGAAAATGTTTTGTAGGAGGAGTGAGGTTTAAGAGAAGGTAGAAACTTAATAATTTATGTTATGTTGTTTATAGCTTATATGATACACAATATAAGTAATGTAGGTTTCTAAATGTGAACTTAATATCATTTGATTACTTTTATATAAATGCAAGTTTGTATGTCACAGCTGACAATTCAATAATGATGTTAAAGTCTAAAGTCTGAATGTTTTTGATGTAGCAAGTAGCTTGGAATCCATACAAATTAAGACTGCAAAGCAGACCAGACTATAATTTAGACATAATGCATTTAGAAGTAGCGACAACCGAGAACTCAGAGGATCTGCACAATCAGCGGCAAACCACTGAACTAGCCATCCGGCAAAAGTACAAGATCTAGGATTAAGCAGTCAACACAAAGTAATAAGGGCAGATGTGACAGTAGTAAACTGAAATAACAGATAAGGAAATAAGTGGAACTTAAGGCTGCATGCTATTTGGGAGGCTGAGGAAGCAAAGGAGAAAATGATTTCATGAATATGCGAGACCTAAAATGGTCAAATGGACTCTGCTTGAGAGAAGGTCCTTACAAAACAGTGCAGATGAAATACATGCCATTTTAAGAATCTGAAGATAAATATGGGGAAGTCAGTTTTGCTATGATTTTTGAGTTATGAAAATAAGCAAACACTGGGGTAACTGAAGAGAATGTTATCTGTGGCAGGAGACCTGTGCCTGTAGATTATGACTATTCAATGGAGATGAGGGAATGATTTTTTTTTCTTTGGGTCAAACAGAATACAAACGGAGGAGACTGGCATTTCAACTGTCCTTCCCAGCTATTTAAAGGTGTTAAAGAATGGAAAAGTGCTTACATCTTATACTGAAGCGGATGCTAGTGGAAAAATAAAATGCCCATAAAAGTAGCACAGTTACCAAATTAACAAAAAGATACACTGTTGAACTGAGAGATATGGATGCTTCTAGAAAAACAGTGGGCTAAGTGAGAGAGAGAATTAGATTCAACAAAAACAGATACTTGGATGTGCCTGCTATCCCAGTTGCAAGATGGCTAAACAGGTTGCCAAGTTTAACGAGAGGACATGAAATAGACTACGCTGGGGCATACAAAGTTCGAAACCTTCTATTCACCAAGATATGTGAGGGCTAAAATGGCATGAACATGGTATAGACAATAGTTTTTAAAGGCATAATGAAAGGTATACTTGTTATACATTGAACCTATGTTGATATGCTACACGGTTCCACATTCATGTTCTTGCTGAATAATATTGGTGAAATGTATATGTTGGTCACAATAACCGCTTCTGTTCATTCACAAAATCCCTTCGCTACTAGCCAATCACCTATCAGGGAATAAGGTATATAGGCAAAACGAATTGTGCTTAGGATTCGTATACAGGCGCACATAAGAGACATTAAAAATAAAAACTTCACGAATGCCCTCTGAACCCTGATCATACGTTCCATTTTATGGCCTTGCAAGTGATGGATTTCAGCATGAGAAGAGGAAATTTAAAAGCACAAACTGAGTATAAAGAGAGAAAATGGATTGCTGATTTGACAGCGGATACAGCACCAGGACTCAATGATATTTTGCCTATGAAATCCATTCTAAGGAGGAGTCGACTGAGGTGCTAATACTGATTGGATATACACCTTATTCCCTGACAAGTGATTGGCTAGTAGCCAAGGGATTTTGCAAATGAACTGTGTCAATCACAGAGGTACAATCTTAATTCTATTGGATATCGACATTTAAACTGCATATTTGATTGAAACAACAAACCTGAAGGCAAAAACCAAAAGCGCTCATCTCTTGTGTTTTAACAGTTTTAAATGTTTTAGTTTCAATAAAATATTTTCTGCCGTAGTATCACTTCTCGTTTTGTATTTGTGGAACCTTTTTTTCCTGGAGTGATTTTGCTGGATTAACTGAATTCAATACGTTTGTTTGCTCAATCTCAAACCAATTGGAGTAAGAGTCTACCAACACCAAATAACGTTGACCATTCCACTTGAAGATATCGGTGGGTACTGTCAACCAAGTTAGTTTGGGAATCTGGTTTAGCTTTAAGTGGTTCTTTTGTTGATGTGGCTTGGTACTATTACACAGAGGACAAGATAAAAGTACTGTCTCAATGTCTTATGACATACAAGGCCAAAATACTAGTCCCCTCATCCTTCTTTTGGTAGAGTCTGTTCTTGGGTGACAATGATACAAAATAGTAATGTACTCTTGTTGCAAGGACTTTGGAGCAATTGCTTTCGGACCCTTCATAATGATACCATTGGCAGACAAAATCTCACCTCTGTATGGAAAATAAGGTAGCACTTCTTGATGTAAACTGGACTGCTTTGACAGCCATCCTTGACAAAGTGGTTGAGCCTTTGTAAAACTGGAACTGTGGCTGTGTGATCCCTCAAGCTCATTAAGACGTGTGGAAGAAAAGTTTCTCACTTCCATGTCTTCAAAATCAAGGCTCTCATTCTCCTGCTATTTGGTGGTGTTTCTGGGCGATCTGGATAATGTATTAGCAAGGTAAAGAAATTTGCCTTTTAGACCAGAGTGAAATTATACTTTTGCAATTTCAGCATCATATGTTGCAATCAGGCTGGAGCTGAATGCATAGGCTTTCTCAAGATAGTGACTAGAGGTTGGTGGTCTGTTTCTATCTGGATAGGTCTACCATAAACAATGGTGAAACTTCTAACATGCAAACACAATTGGCAAAAGCTCTCTCTCGATCTGAGCATACAGCATTTCAGTTTGGGTAAGGGTTTGTGATGCAGAGGCAACAGGTTGCTCCTCTTGTAGAAAGACTGCACCATGACCAAATTTTGAAGCATCACATGAAAGAGTAACTTGGCTTGTGAACATCATAGTATCTGAGAGTTGATGGACTAGGAATTCTCGGTTTCAAGACATCAAATGCTCTTTGGTGTTGCTCTAACCAAGACCATGATGCATCTTTTCGTGTTATCTCTCTGAGTGGTGCTGAAAGTTGGCTCAAGTCTGGAATGCACTTGCCTAGATAGTTAACCATGCCAAGAAAACGTTGCAGGGCTTGAACATTGTCTGGAGCTGGCATCTCCAGAATGGCTGCTTGCTTGAAAGGTCTAGTCAGTCAAAGGCCTGAACTGGTAAATAAATGACCAACATACGTAACCTCTTGTAGCCTGAATTTGCATCTTTAAGATTCACTTGACATGCTCTTTCCAGAATTTTTCTGAGGTTTCTGTCATGCTCAGTTTCACCATTACCTCCTAACTAGTATGTCATCTACTACAATAGCACAAGGATAACCAGAAAAAAGTTGCTCCATGGCACGTTGAAAGACTTCACTTGCAGAATTTATCCCACATGGCATTCTCAAAAATCTGTACCTTCCAAACAGAGTACTGAAAGTAGTTTGCAATGAGGATTTCTGGTCAAACTGAATTTGCCAAAATGTACCGTCTGCATTTAAGACAAAAAAAAGTGGTATTTGGCATCAGAGCTGTGACTTCGACTGTGTGCATTGGATGAGGTCTTTTTTAGTGCTTTGTTCAAGTCTTGTGGATCAATACATATTCTGATAGGTTCATACTAGGCTATCTGCCCGAGGGCATTTACAAGCCTAGCCCATAGTTTTGTGGCTTACGCCACCCCTTTAGTTTGGAGAAACTATGCCCATTATTTTGCTGTGCCTCTGTCGAGCAGTGACACTGAGGTAACCCCTGGGGTGTATCTGCGATCTCCCATCCATTGGTCAAGATTCCTCTTGAACAAGGCCAGCGAGGTGCTCTGCCTCACATAAACCGGGATTTTGTTCCACAGCATAGGGAGTCTTTGGGTGATGAATCTATCCCTCCAGCACGCCCTATTAATAACCATGTCGAGGTTTAAGTCTCCCGCCTTGTGGCTCTGAGGGATCTAGATTTTTTGAGATGAAGCATGTTCATCAAATCTGGGTTTAACATGGCCTTGTATGTCAGGCATAGGTCACCTCTGAGCAAGCGGTAAGCAACTGAATATAACTGGAGTTCTTTCAGTCGGGCAGCATAAGACAGATTTTTGAGACCCTTTATCCTTTTGGTGAGGAACTTTGTGGCCTCTCCAGCTGCTGCAAGTGTCGGGTCAGATACATTCGAATGGGGCATTGTACTCGATCATTGGTCTGATGAGTGATGAGTATAGGGAGACTATGACTTCCCTTGATCTAGATGTGAATCCCTTCATGATAAGGTGGGCAATGTAGAAGGTCTTCCTAACTACTTTAGCAATATGAGTGTCAAATGAAAGGCTACTGTCAACCTGGGTTCCCAGGTCCCTAATAACTTCTTCTGTGTTCAGGTGATTGCCACCTATATGGTAGCTAGGGTAACCTTATTTTTCCCGAAGGGTATGACTATGCATTTCTTGGCATTTAACTTTAGGCCATGGCTCTGGCACCAGGTATCCGTTTCTGTGAGACCCTTCTGAAGGATATCTGTGTCGGATGTGTTTTCAACTACGGCGCCCAGTTTGCAGTCATCTGCAAACTTTGTCAGCCATAACCCTCCTGTGTTTGCTTGTACTTCAGAAAAGTAGATGTCAAACAAGAGTGGGCCCAGGACTGAGCCCTGTGGGACACCACTTGTGACAGGCTTTGAGTCTGACATGGCGCCAGCAACTCTGACCCTGTGGGTTCTGTCACTCAGCCAGTTTGCAACCCATCTTGTAATGTATGGGTTTACATTTAAGTTGGAGTTTTTCAATGATACCAGAGTGAGGTATTGTATCAAAAGCCTTCGCCAGGTCTAGGTAGGCTGTATGGACTGCCTTTCCCTTGTCAATGGCCTTGGTGACTGTTTCGAAAAAGTCAACCAAGTTTAGAAGGCATGATCTGCCTTTGACAAAGCCAAACTGGGTTGGATCCAAAGTCTGCAAGTTCCCTATGTCTTTATTTATGAGATCCATTATGATCCTCTCCATGGCTTTGCAGATAAGGCTTGTCAAGCTAATGGGACGGTAATTTCCAGGGTCGGTGGAGGCACCGCCTTTGTGGAGTGGGACCACAGTCGCCAGCGCCACTCCTGGGTACGATCCGAGGTGAGACTAAGATTAAACAGCTGTCCTAACTGTGGGTTTAATTCCTCGTTGAGTTCATGGAGCACACAGCCGGGGACACCATCAGGTCCCATGGATGCTGTGTTCTTTGCCTTGGAGAGAGCAATTCTCACCTGGGCATTAGAGATGTTTGGGGGCTACAATCATTTGGTATAGATATCTCTCCTTTAGGGGAGGGAGAAGTTTGCACTGAACCTTTCAGCCAGTATGTTGGCAATGTCTGTAGGATCAGTAATCTTCACATCATTTTGAACTAATTCTGAGCATATCTGGGAGTTTCCTCCTAGGTTTCTGACATAGCTAAATAATGCCTTATGGTTGTCTTTAGAGTCCTTAGCTTTTTTTTTCTCAAAATTACTTTTGGATGATTTTATGAGAGCTCTTAGCTTTTACTTATAGTGATCAGCGTGTCTTACCTTTAAGGATTTTGCTCTATCTTGTAGTAGCTTTCTCCTTTTGTTGTAGAGTTTGTTTATGGCTGGGGTCCACCAGACTGGACGCTTGCCTTTGGTACAAAGAGTCTTTGTTTTGCTTGGGATTGCCTGATCCATGCAGCCTGCAGGTGCTGGTAGAAGGCATTTGTAAGTGATTCAGCGGTTTGAGTAATGTTAACCGCCGGCTCAGGGGCCTTAAAGGAGACCACACTAGTCTTTAGAAGTGTGAAGTCTGCTTTCGAGAAGTTCTTTACTGTGGTCGTTTTCATTTCGGGTGGGGGCGGGATGAGGACCTCCAGCGAGATTAGTTTGTGATCAGATCTCACCAGTGAGGGGTATACTTCCGGCGTTGAACATTGTGCTCCCATGTTCGTGATGATGAGATCAAGTATGTTTTCTCCTCTTGTGGGGATGGTGACTAGTTGTTCCATAGCATTTGAGTTTATGAATTCCAGGAACTTTTGGGCTAGAGTGTTTGGGCTTGAGTAGTGTTCCCAGTCTATATTAGGGTAGTTGAAGTCACCTAGTATGATGATGTCATCTAAGTTTTTCTTATGAGCTGCCACCATGGAAGATACCCATTCATTTGGAGTTTATGAACCTACTGGACAAATCACACCTTGTCACACCATTTTACCGAGCTAAGCTTTTACTCTGTCGTGCAGGACTACTGGAAATTTTCAAGCTGGCCTGATATCTGGCCTATCTGGGTCTAACTTCATGAAGTACACAACTAGAAGCTTCCCTAGTTTGTCTTCGAAAAGATCAGCATACGCAGAAAAAATGTACTGGGTAAAATAAAAGTAGTGGTCTTTCAAGCTAACATGATGGGTTTCCTTATTAAATGAAAGCAGTCCCATTTTCAAATGGTCTCTGAGCCCTAATAATGACTGGACATTCCTCCTGACCACATAAAAACAACAAGTCGTAACATCTCCCAGCAGAGTAACATGAAAGCACTACTGAACTTTCAATCGGAATTTCTTCACCACCATAAGCATCAAGCTTCGCACACTGACCAATCAAACCCTTCATTACACACACTAGCAATTGTTTCTGCTGACATAACATTGCACTTGGAAACTGGGTCAACTTTGAGCTCTATGGGTTTTTAATTTATGCAAACAGTACAAAAAACTTCATTCTTTGCCCTTAAT
Source organism: Protopterus annectens (assembly GCF_019279795.1). NCBI lineage: Eukaryota > Metazoa > Chordata > Ceratodontiformes > Protopteridae > Protopterus > Protopterus annectens. The sequence continues at coordinate 1,055,381,301 of NC_056747.1, read as the reverse complement.
TCTACTGCATTAACTGTTTCATGAAGCACTGATGCACCATCAACATAAAAAGTAGGGTTGCAGCGTTCTAAGTGATCAACTTGTTTCTTAAAATGTTCCCTTTTTAATAAAAGAATGTGGGCCTTTTGATTTACTAAACCTCTTGAAAGGATTCCACATACTGCATTTATGGCATTGCTGACCAAAAGTTAAACATTTTGTCCTTTTAGATTCATGATTACCACCACAATTACGACAGTTGGCAATGAAACTGGGTTGGGGCCCATGCTTTAAGTTTGCTGACTCACTCTTGTGCTTCACTTAGACTCTGTACTTGTTGGAAAGCTCTGGGGTTTACCAGTGGGTAATGCATGGGCTACAGTTGCAGCCATATGCTTGGGCCAGTTTCTTTTAACCATGTGCTGCTTACTATCAACATGAGCTCTAAAAGTTACTGGAAAGCATACATCTCTCATTTATAAGCACGTGTGTGCTTTTCTGTGAGCCTGTACATCCGACCAACCTCAATGGCCTTATTCAAAGTTAAATCAATGTCACAAAGCAAAACTTTTCGCACAGCATCATCTTTGATACCACAAACAAGTTTTTTTTTTTATCAACTCATCCCTTAAAGCACCAAATCTGCACATTTTAGCCTGGTTTCACAAATCAGTTATATGCTGCAAAGTTTCAACAGGCTTTTGATCCCTTCTGTAAAATAATTGTCTTTCCATTGTAACATTTGTCTGGGTGTTACACATTTCTCTAAGATTAAGTTTTAAGCACTCAGGGTCCTCCCTCGACTCAGCCTGTTTAACAACATGACTGTTTTCCCCCTCTCCTGCACAGACAGCATGTGAATACACAAATGAAAGTTCCCTTTCTATGGCTTCTGACCCAGCTAAATTAACCAGAACAAATGCCTTTGCACGGCCATCTTTTTCAGAAAATGCAGCCTGTATGAAAATGCCATACTCTTGCTCAAACACACTGCAGTTCTCTGCATTATTATTATGAAACACAAGTGCACTGGGTTTTCAAAATCAGTCTGCCATGCCCACAAAGTATGCAGAAACACAATGAAAAATATGTTCCTTGTAATTTATGAACAAGCTTCTGTGAGCTTATAATATCATTTAAATGCACAATAAACTCTTCAAAATACTGTACTTTGCGGACTATGTTCTGTGATAGCTTTATTTTGTGAAAAACTTTACTGTAATGCTGCACAGACATGCAAACACTTTATACACATCTGATAACTTTTAATTAATATGAAAAAAACTTGCTTAGCGAAACGCAATCATTTTATTCGTTTTATGCAATTTGGACTTTATTTCAAAACATTTTTCGTAGTAATTTATAAATGTCAGACATATCAGTTTATTTGAATATCATTTAGTGTGTTATGTATGCCTCATTTCATATTTTGCGAATAAGAAATTTGAGCAAGTTTTAACATCTGAAATTTGTTTGACATGTTTTGCAAATTACGCAAGCAGTAGGGATGATTCAAGCCTTTATATTCCTTCCATACCAACAGGGTATCTCTTGGACTTAAATGGAAGAAACTGGAGCTCTTTCTAGAAAGAAGTAATTTTGGCCATGCTTCCTTTAAAACGATGCCTTTTTAGACATCCCGCTTCTGACACCATATCGCTCTTCCCTCTCTAACATGGATGCAGCTGGGGTATTTCGTTTAGATGCTTTATTATATAGAAATACAAGGATGGAAAGCAGCATTATCAAATATAAACAAACTGAATAACGGACAGACCTTTACAGACATGCATGCTTACATCTCAACAGCTTACTACAAAATTGCAGTCAGCCTCACACATGCTCAGTATTTATTCACCTGCGCAAGCCCTTGGATAGCTTCTTAAAGATAAATACAAACACACTGATCTACAACTCACTTTTGTTAATTAAAAAATAAATAAAGAAATAAACGGCCAGAACATGGGGGTACTTATGACAGCTAGATGGACTTACCTGACACTGACAAGTAATGAGCGTTAAAGGGTGTAAATTAATAGCAGTTGTCTCTATCAAGCTTTATCTGGTGAAACAAGATGGATACATGCACAATTATCATTAAAAAGTAGCTGCTGAATGAGGGAAAAGTAGACTCTCCTATACTGAGGAGCCAAACAGTGGAGAAGGTGAAGCTCTGATCATATAAAGTTCTGTATGTGACAGAAATATTTTGCACAGTGCAGTGAAAATATTGTGCATCTCAGGTAAGAGAGATCTATGAAGTGTAGACATTAAGTAAGCTTCCCAGGACTGAGCCAACAAACAATGTTGCAGAATAATTTTAAAGGAAAGGAAAATATGAGGCACATGGAACACCAGACAGAATGAAGAATAAGACAGAGAAGCGGGTATGGGCTGTGCGACAGGAAGAGGCGTGATGTGAATAGATGGAGTGTGAGTTCTCCCATACACTGTTGGATGGCAATAGCAAAATTGGCAAAGTCACCCATTATAACTGAGATTATCTGGTGCAGACACTGAAAAGACCTTCATAATGTAAAGTGATAAGGTAAACGGAGACTAGGACACAAAAATGTCTTATCAGAGAAATTTACTCAGAGATACTACTGGAAAAAAAATGAGGTTAAGGGGTTATGATTAATGCCAACAAAAGAAAGGAGTAGGGGCAATTCAGATGTAGGAGAAATTACAACTTCTAGCCAGCTTCAATTTTCAAGAAAATGGTTTTCAAAACAATATTGGCATGGCTGCTTACTGATACATGCCTGGTTAATGGCTTAGGTGATGAAAGACCAACATATAGTTGTTTACAGGCTTAAAGCAGCAACATAGCAGCATAAGAGGAAGAAAGATGTTGTTATAGAAGGGCTGGATCAATCACAGCATGTGTTTTTGTGAAAATATTTTGACTAAAAAATAATAAAAAATATGTTTGGTCAAAAAAGGATTAACTGAGAAATGAGAAAATGAACATATCATCAAAACTTAGATGCGATGAGTTACAAATGGCATACATATGTCATGTGTGGATCAAGGTGGAGGCCCAAATGCTTGCATAATTTTAACTTAAGAGTGCAGTAGGTGGTGTATGAGCACAAGTCTTATCCAGTTTTATTTAGATGATAAAAAAAAAAAAAACTGGGAAACAGGACGACATTTCTGCAAGATGAGTAAACGATAAAACCAGCATATTCAAAGGAGCCCGGAAGCAGAAAATATTTACTAGTTTTGATGACATTAAAAAACTTGAAAACTGAAGCCTGAAATGTATCAAAAGCATTGAAATGAGGTCAGACTTTTGGAAAGAGATGCTAAGAATTAAAGAAAATAAACTGGAGCACAGCTGCATACAGTAACATCTTGGTGAGAAACATCTTTCAACAAATGGAGCTGGATGATGCTTAAGAGGTCTGTGCATAAACTATTAAGACCACTTTCGACTAATGGAGCTCAAAAACTACTGACGTGAGTACAGAGCTAAGAAATTCAAACTTCTTTTTCAAAATGTAACAAATTACTCGAACATGTTAGGTTGTCTAGCTTGTGAGAAACTAGGAAAAGTAAAGTCAATCTGCAGTGTAAACGCAAAGACTACACATATAGAAAGTCAGACACAGACATTTCAGAAACTGTATAAAACTGTAGAAATATCCTAGAAGACTTTGCAGACCATTTACATACTTAACAAAAAAAATTACCAAGAGACAATTGCATAAAAACAAAACTTGCACTGTCAGTAATCTGTGCTTCCAGGGAAGTATATGCAGCTCTCAGAAGTCCAAATGAAAAGATGCATACATAATGGAAAAACTAGTGTCACAGAAAAAGAAAACAGAGCCCATGGAAAGCTAAACTGCATGGTTACTCTTGAAAAGAAAGACAAAAAACTTACATTTATATCGATTTGCAACATAAAAAAACACAGTGATTACAAGACAGTCTTACCTCTGTTTGCTACTGAAGATATTTCAAGAATGCCATATGCAAATTTAGATGCAAATCGCATTTTCTGGCAAATAAAGCTAGATGAAGTAGGCTCCAAACTATGTATACTTAGACTGTTAAGACAGTAAGTTCTTCAAAAATCAAGTTTCATACTCTGACAGCACCAGTGGCACTACAAAGAGTGGTTGTCCAGAAAACTGAAGGCTTGGAAGGTGTAGTAGATGTATTACATTATCTCACAGAGAGGTTCAGTCAAAAGAACAGCATGACAAGAACAATATAGCTGCTAACAGACCAAGATAACTTTACACAACAGCAAAATAAAAAAAAAAAAACAGAAAGGGAGGGGGATCTGAAGTATAAGGGCCACATTTTGCTGTTTACGGATTTGAAATTGGATCAAGAAAAAAAAAAAATCAAAACTGTACAAATGCCAAGAACAGGAAAAACAGGCACATATTGTTCTAGAAATTATATATTATCTAGCAATGTATATTCTGAATATATATTAGACACATTTGCCTGTGAGACTGGCTCACAGACAGGATGCAGGAAATCAAAATAGGGAAAGATACCTCCACAAACAGACCAATCACCAGTGAAGTCCCCCCAGGGTTCGGCGCTGGGACCTCTCCTCCTTGAATTTATTTTTCTGAAGTAAAAGCATATTCCAAAGGGCTCTGGCTGACACAGTTTTCAGATCACTACAAACTAGAAGCGGTCAGTGAATCCCAAATGACTTTAGCCATCCTACAGGAAGGTTTGCCCCAAATAACTGGTGCCAAGATTATGGACTGTAACTAAATGCCAAAAACTGTATTACTGTATCCTTGGGGAAGTAATCAACCCAAGGCAACTCCCAAACTGATAATATTCCCCCTGGAGTTGACAAGGTTGTGCGGGATTTGGGAGTTTATGTTGACACTGACATAACTCTTATAGGTTCATAGGTAGGTAATAGGCTATTGGACCAAGGGCCTAAGTAAGCCTAGCCAACAAGGTTCCCTAGCTTGCGCCACCCAAGAAAGTTAATTTCCTGTGCCCCTGTCGAGAAGAGCCACAGAAGTGATCCCCAGGGTGCATTTCCTACTTCCCCATCGACTCAAGATTTTTCTTGAAGCGTGCTAAGAGGAACTTTGCTCGACATACATGGATAGCTTGTTCCAGAGTATAGGAAGTCTCTGGGACAGGAATCTATCCCTCCAGCATATCCTGTTTATGGTGGTGACGAGGTTAGGTCCCTAGAGCACGTAGCTCGGAGGGATTAGGATTTCCTTAGGTGTAGCATGTTCAACAGCTCTGGGTTTAACATAGCTTTATATGTTAGGCAGAGATCTCCTCAGAGTAGGTGATATGCTACAGAGTAAAGCTGGAGTTTTTTGAGACTGTCAGTGTAGGGCATCTGTTTGAGGCCAGTAATCCTCTTTGTAGGGTACTTCTGTGGCCTTTCCAGCTGCTGCAGATGTCTTGTGAAGTACATTCCAAAAGGGGCGTTGTACTCTATAATGGGTCCGAGTGCCAGGTAGAGGGGAACAATGACCTCTTTATTCCTGAATGAGAACCCTTTTGTGATGAGGTGTGCCACATAAAAGGATCTCCCGACTACTTTGGTGATGTGATTATCAAAAGGAGAGACTACTGTCCACCTGGGTCCCAAGGTCTCATCACACATTTGGCGTTAAGCAGACAGCCGTTTATGTAGTAGTTTTTAGCAAAGGGGATGACAATGCACTTTTTGGCAATGAGCTTGAGGCCATGCCTCTGACACCAAGCATCTGTCTCTGTGAGGCTTCTGTAGGATGTCCACATCATTTGGGGACTCTACTATGGCTCCTAGTTTGGAGTCATCTGCGAACTTCATTAGCCAGAGGTCTTCAGTGTTAGCTTGTATGTCAGAGAAGTAGATACCAAAGAGGAGAGGTCCCAGGACTGAACCCTGTGGTGCTCCACTTGTCACTGGTTTGAAGTCAGATTTGGAGTCTGCAACTTTTAGTGTGGGTTCTGCCAGTGAGCCAGTTGGCAACCCATCTTGTGATGTAAGGATTTATACCTAGTTTAGTGAGTATAGCTATAATTCCAGAATGGGGGATGGTGTCGAAAGCCTTGGTGAGGTCAAGATAGGCTGTGTGAAACACCTTACCCTCGTCTACAGCTTTGGTGACTGCCTCAAAGTCGATCAGGTTCAGAAGGCATGATCTGCCTTTCACAAACCAGAACTGGGTGGGGTACAGAGTTTGGAGGTTACCACCGTCTTTGTTTACGAGTTCCACGATGACACATTCCATGGCCTTGCAGACCAGGCTGGTCAGGTTAATAGGGCGATAGTTCACAGGATCAGTGGTAGCTCTCACTTTGTGTAGTGGGATAACTGTTGCTGTGTGCCATTCAGTGGGCACAAAGCCTGACATGAGACTATGATTGAACAAGGTGCTTAGGTGGGTAGCCAGTTCGTTTTGAAGTTGGTGTAAAACACAGCCTAGGATGTTGTCCAGTCCCCATGGATGCTGTGTTTTTGGTTTTAGAGTGCAGCTTTTACCTTCATAGATGTGATTACAGGGACTGTGCATTCTTCCTGTATAGATATGGGCCCTTTAAGGGGTAAGAGGGGGGGGGGGTAAAGTTAGCAGTGAACCTATTTGCCAGGATGTTGGAAATATCAGTTGGTTCTAATTTTTGTGCCATTGTGCTGCCACTCAGAGCAGATCTGGGTATTGCCATTGAGATTCTGGTCATAGCTATAGAATGCTTTGTGGTTGCTCTTAGAATCCGTGGCGATTTTGTTTTTGTAGCTAGCTTTGGAGGATCTTATAAGGGATCTCGGCTTCTTACTGAGGCTGACCAGGGAGCTCCTCCACTCATGGAATTTTACTCTTTTGCAACAGTTTCTTCCTTCTTTTGTAGAGTTTATGGCAGAGGACCACCAGATTGGCTTTTTTTTTTTTTTTTTTGGAGGACAGCGTCTTGGTTCCGTTTGGGATAGTACAATCTATGCACTAGTGTAAGTGCTTATACAGTGAATTTGTGCAAGATTCAGCAGTCATAACTGTATTGTCCATCTGCATGTGTGTCATGAAGTTCGCCACTTCTGTCTTAAGCATGAAGTTGGCTTTGGAGAAAAGTTTTACTGTGGTTTCCTTAATGGTGGGTGGGGGTGAGATGTGGATATCTAGGGCGATTAGCTTAAGGTCGGTTCTGACCAACGAGAAGTTGACTTCAGGTGTGGAACACCGGTCACTCGTGTGGGTAAAGACTAGGTCAGAGATATTGTTGCCCCTGCTGGGGGTGTGGATAAGTTGATCCAGGGCATTGGAATTTATGAATTCCAGAAAGCGTTGAGTGAAGGAGTTGGTACACGAGTAGTTTTCCCAGTTAATGGTGGGGTAGTTGAAATCGCCCATTTTTAGGTTGTTTGGTTGAACCCTAATATTTTCCAGTACATCAAGAAAAGAGGAGTGGGAATCCTGGGGTATGGTGGGGGGAATCTGTAAAAAGCTACAGTTAGAATTGCAGTTTCGCCCAGAGTTACTTGCACTTGGATAACCTCGGATGCATTATGCTGCGCAACTAGCCTGCAGGTGTAGATATTCTTAATGAATATGGACACACCTCTGCCTTTGGAGTTCTGGTCCAGATTAGATGGCCGAAAAGTGCGTTATGAGTTATAGTCTGGTAATGCAGGGGTGCTCTCTAGAGCACTGAAACAGTTCCGTCACTGTACAGATATCAATGTTATCCATTGTAAGGACTACCTCAAGTGAGTACATTTTGACATTTAGACTTCTAGCATTGAGTAGCATTACCCACAGTTTTTGCTTGCCTGTCCCTGCTATGGTGGTGAATTTGTCATTTGAACCTTGCCTAAAAAAGAACTGGCAAGACCCTTAGCCAGTAACCGGAATCCCAGGGGCGACAGGTACAGGCCATCTCTGGCAAAGCATTGTGGTCTGTTGACCATGTCATCCCCAGGCAGACAGATACTGGATCCCCTTAGAATGACACCAGAAGCTTAGCCAATTGTTGAAGTCAATCATTTTGTCCTTGTACTGCAGTATCATTCTGGGCAATGGCAGGATACTACTCAGGGCTAGGGTCATATCTGTCTGGGCTACAAGATCGGAGAGCTCTTCCGTGTATTTTTTCATGTAGTCCAGGGAGGTACTTCTCAGGTCGTTCACACCAACATGGCCAATGACAGTCACATTTGTACTTGTTGTGGAGTGACCTGAGTGCGTGGGTTATGTGGCGGATCCTGGCAACCAACAGGCAGCTGACAGTAACCTTCCCCTTGTTTAGCCTGGTGAGTGGGACATCAGTGTGCCTGACTATAGAGTCACCTATGACTAGTGTTGTTGGGTAAGTTGTTTTGCCTTATGAGCTGTGGTTTACTGGCACACTGAGTCTGTGGGCTGTGTGTCATTTAGGTTGTGTTGGGGGGGGGGGTGGAGGTTGCTTGTGTTTCTGCTTTGAAGGTCTGTTGCTTGAGCAGATTATTATTGAGAGCGTCTGCAAATGTTTTTTTGTTTGTGTGTGGATTTTGGTGGTGTAGGTTTAGTGGGACTGTGTGATGAGTGTGGTGTGGTGCAAGTGTTTACCTTCTCCTCTTGACTGTAAAGTTCAGTTTTGGTTGGAGAGAGCTTTACCTCCAGTTTGGCTAGATAAGTCCATCTCTCACAGGTTGTGGTGTTGGGTGGTAGGAGGAGAGAGTTGTCTGTGTACATGAGGTAATTGCTACATTGCCCCAAGATGCCCAGATTCATCAGACAGACAAGAGAGAACACTGGGAGCTGACCCTTGGACATGACTGAATAAAAAACTACTTTCCTCTAGACAAGTGAAGAAATTGAGTATAAGAGCTGTTTTTCTCTAAGCAAGTGAGGAAAGTAAGTACAAAAACAGTTTTCCTCTAGGTGAAGAGGAAGGTTGAGTGCTGTAGTAATTTGTTGCTTATTTAGTGCCAACAAGTTCTTAAGTGCTGAACACGAATAAGCAAATTCAAGTGCTAAAACTAAGAATCTGTACCTGGATCTTGCGGTAGATAGGTTACCTAGTGCTTACCACTCCCACTGATAAGCTAGAATGCTTCCCTCCAACACAGAAATACTTGGGGGGGGGGGCTCAGAAGCTAGCAAACAGTCCTGGATACAGCAAATCTGTATCTGGACTAGACTAGTTACAGGAAAGGTGGGAAGCTAGCGCAAACGCAAGCTTTTCAACCAGAAAGTTGAAAGAGATGGAAAAACTGCCCAAATGGCCAATAAACTACAATTTCTGGGCCAGAAACCACTCTTGTGGTAGATAGACTACCTAGTGCTTACCACTCCCACTGATAAGCTAGAAGGCTTCCTCCAACACATGAAGGCTTTGGGGGCTCAAAAGCTTACAAACAGTCCTGGACTGTATCTGGACTACACTAGTTACAGGAAAGGCAGGAAACGAGCTTAGAAAAAAATTTTTTTTTTGAAAGTGAAAAGGGAGAAAGGAGAAACGGAAAATAATTCAAAATTAAGGACCTAAGTGGCTTGCCCTTCACAAATGTTCTCTCTATATTAGGTAGAATGAGCTAGTGAAGAAAGAAAACACCAGCTAGTAAACCAACGAGCTTTATTCTCTTATTCTTCTCTATTATTGAGATGTCATTACTCTTTGAAGACCGCTACAGTTTATACGTTAGAGAGAGAAAGCTCGTTGGCTTACTAGCTGGTGTTTTTTTTTTTCTTTGTTGCTGGCATTCTGGTGGTTTTCCAGAATGAGTTAGTGACACTAGACTGGAATAGAACTGGGATAGAGCTGAACAGATGGGACTGGTAGGAGTGTCTGAAGTCAAAGTATGATCTCACTGTACTCGGTTGAGTGAGTAAATGAGATAGACCCAGTTGGAGTGTTCAAACACTAATTTACAGGAGGGCCAGGCAATTTCAAAGCCACCAAGAGTAATACCAGAACAAGAACCGGGAGGGCGGGTGGGAAACTAACTGCTGAGACAGAGACCACAGTATTCTATGAAACAATTAAATAGAAAAATAAATAACTACAGAGAGGCAGACCACAATATTCAATGAAACAATTAACTAAACAAAAAAATAAAATGCTGTACAATCTTTAATACTGCAAGTTTGTACTTAAACTCAGCTAGTAATGCAGTTGATTGCAGGTATGTAGCAGAAGCCAAACAACTCAGATATTGAGCAGTAATGTTAGGCAACAGGAGTACACTGTTGTAAGTACTATACTGCACAGCTTATAAACAAAAGGATTAAGTCCAGATCTAGGGATGTCCTTGCCCTCCTTTACTCAGCCCTCATTAGGCCAATCATTGAATATAATGCCCCACTTTGTAATGCATCTGCCCAGATACAGGTGACAACTGGAGCACCCACAGAGATACCATACTAACAGGATACATGGCCTGAATGACATGTTCAGCATGGACTGACTCAACACCCTGTCACTTTACTCTGTATCCTACAAAATGTTAAAAGGTAACTGTGCCTGGCATACAAGGTATTCTCCGCCCTATTAGTGATGGATTTACTGTACAGCAGCAAGTTAAATGACATCTGAAATGCTCTGTCTAGAGATATAAACATTTTCTACATCAACAGAAAGGCTTAGAGGGAAGGTGTACCACACAGAGGATACTGCTTCTATGGAATAGACTCCCCATCCACATAACACAAATTTCATCCCTGTTCATCCCATCCACATAAAACAAATTTCATCCCTGTTCATATTCAAAAGCAAGTTAGATCTATGAATGGGAACCTGAAAACTTACCCCAGGATTGCCCCCCCCCCCCGTAGTACTAATGGGCAGCAGTTCCTAAATGCTTTATCCCATGCATGGGTCCCCTTAAATTATCTATGGTAGGATCCCAGTTATTCTCATGAGGGGTAATATATAATTATCAACCATAGGATGGGCAGGACCAATCAATAACCAAATGGTCTAGATTATTTCAAGCACCAAAAGGAAAACTGGTTAGGCTTAACATGGCCCACAAGGGCAGCTAGCCTAGTACTCACCTATGAGCCTATAAAAAGTTGTTACTGACATGGAAATAGAGTTATGAACATGAAAGGAGTTTTGAAATGATGAAAAACTAGTCAGTGACAGTATCTGAAACAATGTTACAATGGCAATGGAGCTGCTATCCTCAAGGAGAACAAACCAGCTACCTGGGTCTCAAAAGCAATTAGTGATGCACAAAACAGACATCAGAATCAGAATTACATCTATTGGCTAAGTATGCACACACACAAGGAATTTGATTCTGGTTTTGATGACTCTCCAAGCACAAGTTACATACAGTAATCAAAATACATACAACTGTTAATCACACACCTGAAATAAAATAATAAAAAAAAAAGACACTACAGAAAAATATAAATATATACATACAAAGTGCAACTCAGTGCAAGAAATGCTGAAATAAACACTGAACAGCAAATATTAACAAAATGTAAACAGTACTGCAAGACCCTAAGAGGCCTGTAAGACAGTGTACCCAGCCTGATTAAGCTGAATTAACCATTTAAGAGCTTGGTGGTCTGTGGGGGGAAAAACACTGTTCCTATATCTGCTTTTTTTGGTGTATATTAATTTATAATGCCTGGCCAATGGAAGTCGTTCAAAAAGGTTGTGGCCTGGATGTGAGGGGTCAGTGATGATTTTCCCTGCCTGTTTCAGGACTACAGAATAGTACAGGTCCTGTAAGTTGGGCAGACTGGCACCAATGATATTTTCAGAAGACCTGACTACTCGCTGTAGCCTGCTTTTGTCACGTTTAGTCACTGATCAAAACCATACTGTTACAGATGAGCTGAAAACAGACTCAGTGAATGCTATTTATAACTGAATAAGCAGCTCCTTCGGAATTTTTAACTTCTTCAGCTGTTGCAGGAAGTACATTCGCTGTGGTGTCTTTTTACTGATGGAACTTGCAATGGTCTCCATTTCATGTCACAGGAGATTAGGGATCACAAATGTGAAGGCTTCCACAACTGACATAGCAGTATTAAGTATGAAGAGGGAGAATAATATTGTGGGACCTCTCCTAAAGTCCACTGTCATCTCCACAGTTTTGTGTGTTAAGCTCCAGATTGCATACAGACAGGAGGTCGAGCAGATGGCCCTATGGTGTAGTCAGAACAGACTTAATCACCGAGCTCATCAGGAATGGTATGTCCGCATATTTGAGAAGTTTGAGAGAGGGGTCCTTCCAGGTGCAGTCATTGGTGTAAAGGGAAAAGAGCAGTGGGGATAGCACACATCCCTAGGGGTGCCCTAGTTGATCGTGCAATAACTAGATGCAGTATCCCCAGTTTCACCTGTTTCCTACTCGTCAAAAAAATGGAACCATTAGCAAGTACTGTATTCCATGATCATCTTGATGCTGAAGAAGTTGTTTAGGGGAGCAAAACAAACCCCTGAATAACATTCAAAAAGTTCTTCTACTAAACACGAGTGAGACTGCAGAGTATGTTATTTAAACCACACAGTAAGACTAAGACAAAATATACACCAGGCAAGGAATGCCGCATGACAGAACATATTGAAAACAGCACATTTATCGGAGAAACATGAAAAGTTGACAGAGAGGTTAAGAGTCTTCAGGTAATTCCAGTTATCAAAGCTAGAAGAAAAACTGAGATGTACTAATTCTGTCTTAGAAAGAAAGCTACCAAATTGCATTAAAATGCAATGCTGGCCTAAATAAAATCATGGGACAGAAACCTTGGAAGAACAATTAAGGTGAAACAACTTGAGTTCTGGAATTCATGTCCAGAGCTAACAAAATCAACAATTCCTAACTACGGAAAACAGATGTCGGAGAAGACTCATGAATCACACCTGAAAATAGCCAAGTGCCAATAACAACATATATCGAGTTCTGTCTTTGAAACCCATCTTAAAAGCAGTACAGAGTTGAAACGTACACAACAATCCAAAGGGAAACATGTCAGCAGTTCCACTACCAGATAGCATATAGCTAAATGGGTACAAATTTGTTCCAATACAGAGTATTCATGCCATATCTGACAAAAGTCCAAAACACACAAATTAGGAATTCAAGTGGTTCGAGTATGAGTGGAATTTAGGTAAGTTACGTGGCGTTCACACTATCCTCAGTCAAATGGTCAAGCAGAGAGAACTATCCAAACACCAAAGTATCTCAAGACAACAATATAGCAACTATGATGATTTTCAAGTTAAAACAATGAAATACAAAAGTAATCCACTGTAGGGATCTGGTCTTCACAAAAGGGGAGGAGGCTGAAAAAGCAGGTTACCAACGTCAGCTGCACTGCTGACACCCGGAAACTAGCACAAAGTAAAGGAAATCCTGGACAGACATCAGTGAAACTGAACAATATGGGGGGGAACATAACAGTTAAAGTCTTTATCTCGCATAAAAATTAGGACAGCTGGTTACTGGCTAGACTTGTAGTAGTCTGCAGGCTAATATCCTAGTATTTACCTATAAACCTATGACAGAAACTGCAGAGTTAACATGCTGGAGTCAAAGTCTAAACTCAAAACCAATGGGAAAATCAGAATCCTTAAATTGAAGTTTCTGATTAAGCAGCTGGTAAACCAAAATCCTATACAATTAAAGGAGATGATGCATGCAAAAAGAATAGCTGTGTAAGAACTTACCATAACCTCAGATATCCTTCTCTTCCATGTTGCAGTATTCATATTCATAGGGAGTTGCTGCCTGCAGTGCCACTGTCTGGCCAGTACACCAAAGTTTTTGTTCCAGGAGGGTGCATATGATGTCCCTTACCAGGGCCATAAACAGACATTGGGTATAAAAGTGACGTCTGCACAGACCCTCAGAATGTTTTGCCGCACACAGTAGAGCTCCTGTGGGTTTATGGGGGGGGGGGGGACTACTTGGAGACGCTTAGACTTGCATGCAGGCCAGGCCCAAGGCAGTAGGTTGGCTGTGTTGAGAGTGGAGACTGGTGAGAGGAATGACTATGTCCCCACAGGTAGGCCATGGCATGATAGTTGAGAGAAACAGGGGGGTAACGTGGGTGGGACTGAACACTGCAACATGGAAATGAAGGACATCTAAGGATATGGTAAGTTCTTACACAACTACTCTATGTCCTTCTATTCTCATGTTGCAGTACTCCTAACAGTAGGGAGGGTACCAGAGCTTTAGGTATGAACCTGGGTGGAGGAGTGGTTTCCGTGGTCAACCAGGCCTTGGAAGATTGACCTGGCAAAACATGCTCTTGGTCTGGAGGCCATATCCAGCTTGTAGTGCTTGGTGAAGGTGTGGATCGAGGTCCAAGTGGCTGCTTCTAAAATGCAGAAGTTAATGCCTTTGAAAAAGGCAGCAGGGTGAGGTTTAACATGGTCCTGCAAGGATTTTCAATGATGGGAGTAGCACCATGTAATGGATTTAGAGTTCCATGAGAAAATGGTCTGTTTTGAGACCGCCTTCCCTAGGGCTCTGGGATGGAGGGAGATGAATAACTGGTCAGATTTTCTAATAGTTTTGGTTTTGTCCAAGTAGTACCCAAGTTGCCTGTGTACATCCAAGGAATGAAGTGCCCTCTCTGAGGAATTTTGTGGATGAAGGTAGAAAACTGGTAGGTTAATGGTTTGATTTAATGAAAGATCATTAAACTACCTTGGGCATGAAGGAAGGGTTGGTCCTGACAGCAACTCTATCCTTGTAGAAAACAAGATAAGGAGAGGTAGCCATAAGGTCTTGCATCTCTGAAACTCTCCCGATGGAGGACTACTAGCGGAACTGTTTTCAGGGTGCATAACTTCAGGGAAACAGTGAACTGGTTCAAAAGCAGATAAGGTTAGTTTTACTAATATGAAATTGAGGTCCCAAGGAGGGGGAGAGTAGGTCTCCTGGGGGGGGGGGGTCCGATATGAAGGACTCCTTTCAGAAACAGCTCAACTTCTAGTCTAGATGCCAGTGGAGGTGAAATGAGCAGACAAGCAGAAATGGCAGATAAAAGGACTTTGACTGAAGAATAAGTTGGTCCTGAGTGGAGTAGCTCAAATAGGATAGGACCATTGGTATAGGAGTAATAAGCGGGTCCTGGTTTTTCCTTTGACACCACTTGGAGAATCTGCGCCACTTTGATACATAGTTTCTTTTGGTACTAGGTTTTCTGGCCTCCTGCAGAACACGGAGAATGTCCTCTGAATATAAATGTCTGCAAGGGATTAGAACCTTATCACCCATAAGGTCAATTTCAGGTTGTTCACCTGTGGGTGGAGTAGGGATCCCTTGTCCTGTGTGAACAGGTCTAGTCTGTGGGGTAACCTGTGGTGACCGCCTTTGGCTAGTAAGTGTAGAAGTGGAAAACCAACGCTGTCTTGGCTAAAATGGGGTCACCAGCAGGATTTTGGGTTTGTCCGCCTGAATTTTCAGAAGGGCTTTCTGAATTAGTGTGAAAGAAGGGAAGACATAAAGGTTCATTCCCTCCCAAGAAAAGGAGAATGCATCCACTTTCCAAGCTTGTGGATCTGGGTCCCTTGTGCAGAAGTTGGGCATCTGTTTGTTCTGGGGGGAGGCAGAGAGATCTGCTTGTGGAATACCCCACCTGTGTATCAGGTCCAGAAAAACTCCTCTCTGATGTATCCATTCTTGAGAGGGGGCTGAAGTTCTGCTGAGTTTGTGCGCCATAACATTCTCTGTTGAGAGGGTGTACACCGCTACCAGGTGGACCTGGAGAGAAGATGCTAAGTTCCAAATCTGGATGGCCAGGCTGCATAGGAGTAGGACCTTGTCCACCCTTGCTTGTTGATGTACCACAGGACAGTCATACTTGTCTGTGATTACTTTTAAGGCTCCTGGCAGGAGAGTAGATTGGAAGGTTAGAAAAGTTAGTAATAATGCCCTCATTTCCTTGATGTTGATGTGGTCCTTTTGTCTTAGAGTGAACCATTTGCCTTGTACTGAGAATGGTTTCTGGTTTGTTGGGAGCACTACACCCCACCCCAGGTCTGATGCATCTGTAGAAAGCTGTTGTTGGGGGGGGGGGGGCTGGAACCTGTAGGTGGGTTCCTAGGTTGAGGTGCACTGCTGACACCCATCACTTATTTCCCTTTTTAGGCACAGAAGTAGGGGAAGGGGAGAGTCCATGGGTTGTGAGTGTTGGCTCCACAGGTTTTTGAAAACCCACTGGATTTTGCACATGTGGAGTCTTGCCAGAGGTAACATGGGTATCAGAGTTGCCATGTGACCCAACATTCTCAGGAATTCTCGAGCTGTCAAGGAGGAGTGCCTGAGGATCTGTGTAAAGTATAGACAAAGGTCTTTGATCCTTTGGTCTGGGATGAAGGCTTTCATGCTGTTCTAATCCTGCACCCTAAGAAAACTAAGTCTCGAGAGGGTCTATATTATAACAACAAATGATCAAATGAAAGAATGTTGTTATATCGAACTCAAAAGTTCGAATTCACAACACATCGAACTACCAGAACAGCGACTTTTTCCCAGGGAAAAAAATTGCTGTTCCCAAAAACCCATTCAAACATTCATCATCTTCTTTCGGCTGTTTCCGTTAGGGTTCGCCACAACGGATCATCTGTTTTCATTTCTTCCTGTCCTCTGCATCTTGCTCTGCCACACCAACCACCTGCATGTCCTCTCTCACCACATCCATAAACCTCATCTTAGGCCTTCCTCTTTTCCTGTTAGCAGTAGCTTCATCCTTCACATCTTTCTCAATATATTTAGCAACCCTCCTCAGCACATGTCTAAACCAACGTAATCTTGCCTCTCTGGCTTCGTCTCCAAACCTTCCAACCTGGGCTGACTCTCTAATATACTTATTCCTAATCCTGTCCACCCTCGTCACACCCAGTGCAAATCTTAACATCTTTAACTCTGCCGCATCCAGCTCTAAATCCTGCCTTTTTGTCAATGCCACTGTCTAGAACCCATATAACATAGCTGGTCTCACTACCCTCTTGTGGACCTTCCCTTTCAATCTTACTGGTACTCGTCCGTCACAAATCACTCCTGACACTTCTCCATCCTGCTTGAACTCTCTTCTTCACCTCTCTTACACACTCACCATTACTCTGAACTATTGATCCCAAGTATTTAAACTCATCCACCTTTGCCACCTCTACTTGCATCCACACCATTCCTCTATCCTCCCTCTCATTCACACACATGTTCTGTCTTAGTCCTGTTGACCTTCAATCCTCTTCTCTCTAGAGCATATCTCAATCTCTCCAGGGTCTCCTCCACCTGTTCCCTTACTCTCACTACAGATCACAATGTCATCTGCAAACATGAGGACTCCTGTCTGATTTAGTCTGTCAAACTGTCCATCACCATTGCAAATAAGAAAGGCACAGAGTTGATCCTTGATGTAATTCCACCTCCACCTTAAATGTAGCTGTCACTCTCACCGCAGACATCATCGCTGTCACACTACCCTCGTACATATCCTGTACCACTCTTGTATACTTCTCGGACACTCCCAACTTCCTCATACAATACCACAACTCCTCTCTGGGCACCCTGTCATATGTTTTCTCCAAGTCTACAAAAACACAATGCAACTCCTTCTGACCTTCTCTGTACTTCTCCATCAACAATCTCAGAGAAAACATTGCATCTGTAGTGCTCTTTCCCAGCATGAAACCATACTGCTGATCACTAAGCATCACGCCCCTTTTTAACCAAGCTTCCAAGCTTCCACTACTCTTTCCCATAACTTCATGATGTGACTGATCAATTTAATCCCTCTGTAGTTACTACAGCTCTGCACATCACCCTTAGTCTTAAAAATTGGTACCAAAACACTTTCTCAAACATTACATTACTTTAATATACCAACTCCGAGATCGCACTACAGTGCCGTAAATGGCAAAGTGATGGAAACAGCCAAGCAACTTCTTTACCAGGGAAAGAATTCACTTATATGCCACTTCATTTTGTGCTTTCGACATTTGAAGTTTGACCAAGACGCATTTGGCAAAATCTGATAGGAACCCTCCTGAGAAGGGGTCAACGGAGATTTTTCTAAATTTAGGGTGAACCCTAGTTGAGGTAGGGTGGAAGACATCTGTTGTAGGTTAAGTACAAACACTTGTTAGAAGACATCTGTTGTAGGTTAAGTAGAAAAACTTGGTAGCCCTGATGAAGTATGCACAGTTCATCTAGGTATGGGTATAGCTGTATACCCAGAGTCCTGCAGTGAGCAAGGAAGGGGGATTGGCACTTTGTGAACACAAGAGGGGCATTGGAGAGACCAAAGGGCAAGGCAGAGAATTGAAAATGGCAGGAGCCTAGAGCAATGCAAAGGTATTTCCTGTAATTGGGATGGAAAGGAATGTGGAGAAAGGCATCCTTCAAATCCAGGGCTACCATGAATGCTTGTGGGGGTATAAGTGGTAAGAAAAGGGGCAAGGTAATCATTTTGAAGCTGGGAACTTTGAAGAGGAGGTTTAGGAAAAATAAGTCTAGGATTGGCCTCCAAGGGCCGTCTTTCCTTTGTACAAGAAACATCCTGGAGTAAAAGCCTGTGTTTTTAAGGGGTGGGTACCTGTTCTATGGTACCCGGAGTTAGGAGCTGCTGAATGATGGTTGGAAATATGTGGGTCGGGTTTTTTTGGAGGTTGTGCAATACCTTGGAAAGGTGAAAGCATCCACCAAGTCATGAAATATCCTCTCTGAATGATAGAGGGGACCCATTGCTATGCTGTGATTATCCACCAGGAGGGTAGGGAGAGGGTGAGAGGAAGGGATAAGGGTGTGTTCGGTGTAAAGGAGGTGAGCCACAGTGGAGGTGGTCTGGATTTGTCAGACTGACTCCAAAAATATGCAGTGGAGGAGGTGGTGGGAAACCTGGGAGTAGAAGTTTTTCTGGGTTGTTTGCATCCCTGTGATAGAGGAGCTGTGTGAAAGGACTGTCTTCTAACAAAGGAGGGCTTCTGTGGGTAGTTTCTATGGTACTTGGGAATAAGTGATACCACAAGATGTTTGAGATTTTGTAGTTCATTTCCCTTTCCTTGAAGGGATTTGAGGAGCTCAGCAGAAACCTGTCCAAAAGGGGCCTTATTGTCCAAGGGTGCGTCAAGTAACTGTCTGTACATCCATGCAGAGAGGTTGAATCCTTACCTAGAAGTATCGCCTTAGAACCGATCCTGATGCAGCTGATTTAGATGAAGCTTCCACAGCATCATAACTGCACAATGGAATGCCTCATCACTTGGGATGCTGTGGAAAGCAGAGCTGAACTTTTATGGGAGAATTCTGCACCTCGGCCAGGAGGATACAGGCTTTAGATATGGTATCTAGGACATACCTATCCATATGTGTTTGATAGTTGAGGGCCCTTATAGCCACAGTAGAAGAGGTATACACTTTCTTCCCTAATCTTTCCATGAATTTGCTGTCTTTATCCATTGGGTAAAGAGCAGCAGAAAGTAATTCTCAGTTTTGTCAGCAGAGACACCTATAACAGCTGGGTATGCTGGAGGGCTTCTAAATAGGAACTATGTGTCCTGGGGGACCTTATAAAAACAGTCTGGGCGTTTGGAGGCTGGTGGTTGAGAGTCAGGAGACTGAGAACCAGCCAAAAAAGCATCCTGGAAGGCAGGTAATAAAGGGGGGGGGGGGACAGCAAAAGGAGATGGTTGTTCCATTTGTAAAAGGTCAAAGTACCTTTTCTTAGAATCAGAAACCTCAGATGAGAAATGGAATCCTCCTCCTCTTGGGTAATGAAATCCTTGGGAGAGTTTATTTGGGTTCATAAGAAAAGGATTACTCAGAAGGAGAGTAATCTTCCTCAGATACCTGTAAGGGCAGCTGAGGTGAGAGTAGGGAGAAGTTGTTGCGTCTGCAAGACCTGAAATGCCTTAAAGCGACTTTGTGAAAACACTTCCCAGCCAGAAATGGTTGAGGTTCAGGGTGCTTAGTTTGTTGTTTTCTCTTCAAAGGAGTAGCTGGAGGAGAAAGCATCGAGGTGGACACCAGTTTAATAGGATGAGAAGGAACAGGGCCTTCTGACCGACTCTTGGTTCCCCTCTGCTATCAGGGCCCGATGACTGATTAGCCTCAGCGGAGTTACACGTGGGTTCTGGTATCCTAGCTTCCATTAAGGTTTCCGGGCTTGCTTTTGAAACCACCGTCTAGAGAGGATTATGGGCTTTCAAGTGCCTCTAAAACCTGCTCAGATGGCGGAGGCACAGCTTGGGTTTCCGGCTTAATTTTCTTAGCCTTCATCTTCAACAGCTCGGCGGGACAGGCCTAGCCCTCCCTCCCATACCAAGCGCTAAGCATTGTAGCCTTTGATTCTCTAAATACAACTTCAGTGCTGCGAGGTAGCTGCGAAGTGTTTTGGGGACAAAAGATTTGCAAATGGGGAAGGACGTATGGTCGTGGGCCTCGCCTAAGCAAAATATGCACTTCTCATGCGTGTCCTTGTGAGGAATTTGTCTCCTGCAAGCACACTGCCACTTTCTAGCTGACATGCAAGTCTAAACTGTAACCAAAAACAAGGAAAAAAACCAACAGGGCACATATCTGTATCGGTCAAAGAAGCGATAGTCTGGTCTTGAACAGAATCGTAACTGGTCATCTGAAGAAACACAATCTGCTTACGGAACTGGCAAACAGGAGTCAGACGTTCACTGCGGCAGAAAAATTCTGATGAAGGTGCGTGCAGACGTCACTTATTCCCAGCATCGGTTTACGGCCCTGATAAGGGACATTACACGCACCCTCCTGGAACAAAGACTTTGGTAAACTGGCCGGACGGTGGCGCTGCTGGCAGCAACTCCCTACTGTTATGAATACTGCAACATGAGAATAGGACATCATTGCAGACATCTCTACAGAATAAATATAATGAAGTTCTTCATCCTTGTGAAGATTCCTCCAAATGAGATTTCCTCTGAAGAGGAACCAGGAGATACTGCCCCCTTTAGCGCATCACAGCCATACCAAAGCTGCACCTGAGAATATTAGTCTAATGGCTCCTCAACTTTCCTGGGACTTCTGTGGCTGGGCAGAGACTGAGCCAGATTTCTCTTGGAGGACAGAACTCCAGACACAAATTCTGTATCTGGCTGAAAGACCTGCAACATCTTAAGTAGCCATTGGGTCAAAAGGAACCACTGCCTAGGAAAAACTTGGTGATAGAAAAAAGGAAATAACCCATTAAGTGACCGCAAACTGGACTTCTGCCTGGTGGCAAGAGATAAACATGTTTAGTTTTATGGGTCTTCTTTAATGTCATGGCCACTCTGGAACATACCTTTCAACATCTTTGCACAAGAAATCCGGACAAAAACAAAAAATGGGAGGACAAAAGCCCAAAAATAGGGACAAAATTAAGATGCTGTTCTTACAAACTTAAAAAGTTGCTAGAGTATGAGGTTTTGCATTAATGTGTATTTTCTGAAGGAAATGAAGTCCAACACTCAAGAGTTTGCCTTTATACTTAGTGACTTCAGTTGTCAACGATTTGCCTGAAAAACAGAAACTTTATGAGGAAAAGTCCAAAAATGACTTTATGAGGAAAAGTCCAAAAATGAAGCAAAAATCTGGACATTCTGCTAAAATTTGGACAGTTGATAAGTATACTCTAAGTCGTATTGTCTGCGTAGGAAGGCCAAATGTGTACACAAATCTTTCAAACCTTCTCTCTATCCAAAATCATGGGTCTCTGCCTTCCCCTGTAAAATAATCCAGGCCCAAGAACTCACACAGAATTAGATGTTTGAAAAGAAGCCCCTCTCATTCCTTAGTGCAGCTGGATATGCCCACTTAAGTAAAAATGGTAGCCTCCAAAAGGACACTGTTGGTGGACTGTGAAAAAGCAGATACCCAGTCGTATGAAAGCACCTTCCAAAAACAAGCACCTTCGGACTCAACATGGCACTGGATGCCAGTACTGAATAATCGCCTACATCTTTTGTTTTTTTGTTTTGCTTTTTCTCTTTTCCTTTAGGGGACATAGGAGGAAGATGACAATACTCAGGATGCCACAGCAAACTAAATTTAAGGCCTTCAGTCTCTTGTATTTGAAGTAGTCCTGGAAGGAAAATAACCTACTGCAAAGAGTTTTAGAGGTGAATCCCTGGCAAGTGACATGCTTCTGGATATTATGGTTCTAACTCAAGCAACAAGCACTGTGACTGCAGTAATCAGAGTAGAATCTGCCCACCACTGTCTCAACTCTATTTAGGCCCAGACACAAGCTTAACATTCTATCCAAAGACCGCAATCAAACAAACAGTAAATAAGGAGAAATGAATGGGTTCTCAAAGACAGTACTTGTCGGTTTCCTCAGCACCAAAGCCACACAACCATGAGGGAAAATGGACAAACTTTGCTTGAAAAAGCCTTTGAGTTGTCTGAAACACACTGCAGCAAGAAGGCTTTGAAATGGCAGAGACAAAAAAAAGAAGTTATGTACTCACCATAACGTTCCATCTGAGTAGGTAACTTCATTTGTCAGCAACCTGTGGGTATCAGGATCAGATTCGGATCTGAGCCGGCAGCTTTCCTAGCTATAAGATCCAAGCTCCTCCCCCTACCCATAATACCCTGGCCATCTCCCTCTAACCCTCAGATCGAGTTTGCCATAAAGTCATACAAAAATACTATGATACCAGAAAGGAGAACTATACATTCCACCTGATGTCATATGAAAGTGACATATCCTGATCTTTTCAAAACGAACTAAGGGTCTGGGGGAAGGAGGGCAGGTTGGTTGCTGACAAATGAAGTTACCTACTCAGATGGAACGTTATGGTGAGTACATAACTTCTTTATCTGAAGTAGTTAACTTCATTTGATCAGCAACCTGTGGGACAGACTCCCCAGCTACCAACAACTTGGAAGGTCCTCATGGAAGGATATTCCAGAGCACTGCAGAGCCAAAATATGCGCATCCTCTGGATATTAAATCCAACTTATGTGTAATAAAGGTATGAGAGGAAGCCCAAGTAGCTGCTGAGCAAATGTCATCCAAAGAAACCCTCGACCAGAAAGCAGCAGAAGTAGCCACAGATCGGGTGGAATGGGCTCACACCCTCAGGGGCTCAGGACGACCAGAGCTTTTGTATGCGAGAAGGATGCATTGGGAAATCCATCTAGCTAAGATTACTTTAGTGACTGGCTTACCCAGACAGGATTTAGCAAATGACACAAAAAGTTGATCTGATTTTCGAAGATCAGCCGTTCTGTTTAAGTAAAATCGTAACTGTCTACGAACATCCAGACAATGGAGTCTATACTCTCCTTTGTTTTGAAATTTAGGAAAGAAGACAGGTAGATTGATGGACTGGTTGATTTTGGCTTCTGAATCCACTTTACGCAGAAAGGAGGAGTTAGTCGTGTGGGAAACCCTGTCTTTATGAAAGATGATATATGGAGGCTTACTGCAAAGAGCATGAAGCTCCGATATCCTCCTAGCTGAGGTAATGGCAATCATGAAGGCCGTTTTCCAAGATACACATTTTAAGTCGACTGCAGCCGCAGGTTCAAAGGGAGGACCGGTCAGAGCCTGTAGAACTAGGGTTAGATCCCATGGAGGAACTGTGTCTTTAACAGGGGGTCTTAACAGAAAGGTTCCTTACAGGAATGTTTTGCAAATCTTGGAGCAAGCTAGTGGGCCTAAACTGTTTCCAACGTGGTAGTGGGAAATAGTTGCCAATTGGACTTTAATAATAGAAGAACTAGCTCCTTGATGAAAAGTATGGGATAGAAAATCTAGAACTGCTGGAATAGGAGCCGTGAAGGGATCCAAGTTCCTATGCTCTGCCCAGACAGAAAAACATTTCCATTTACTCTTGTAGACTTTCCTGGTAAACTGTTGATGGGCAGCCACCAGGATGGCCTTAACTGAGGAAGATATACCGGGAGTCCTAGCCATCAATGGAACTGGATCAAACAGAGCTTGAGGTTGTCCAGGTCGGGTGTCATCAATCCTAAAGGAGGAGAGAGCAGATCGGGAATGGGATCCAACATCCAGGGAGGATGTACTAGAGGAGACTGTAGTCGTGGGACCGTAGGCATGGGAACCAAGTTTGGCGAAGACAGAATGGGGCTATGAGGATAACTTTGCTCCCCAACCGACGAGCTTTCTACAAGAATTTTGCTGTCAAAGGAAGGAGGAGGATTAAGCATACAGTAGACCAGATGGCCAAACATGAACCAGAGCGTCTCTGGGGACTTCCCCTGGTGGGGGGATTAGTGCGAAGAACTCGGTGCACTTTGTGTTCGAAGAAAGGCGAACAGATCGCAGCAAGGTTGGCCCCATTTGAGGAAGATTTGCTCAGCTACTACTAGGTTCAGAGACCACTCTCGTAAGGTGAGAGGATCGTTCGACTCAACCTGTTCGCTAAAATGTTTGACCGACCCGGAATGTGCGTTGCTATGAGAAAGCAGTTGGTGAATATCACCCATTCCCACACTCTCATGGCCTCTCTGCAAAGTGGGTAAGATCTGGTTCCCCCCTGTTTGTTTATGTACCAGACGACGGACATGTATGTTTTGAATTGCAATAGTCCCTGGAGAAAGAAGGGGGTGGAGAGCCTGCAATGCTAGAAGCACCGCCTTCATCTCCAGGACACTGACATGCAATGAAGTCTCTGTGAGAGTCCACGTGCCTTGGACGGATCTGCCTATGCAATGCCCCACCCCCACCCAAGGAGAGATGCGTTTGTGGTCACCGTGACTTGGGGTGGGGACAAGACGAAGGGGCGCCCTTCCCGGAGGTCTCTGGAGCGGAGCCACCAAAGTGGAGACTCCCTGCAAATTCTGCTGAGGGGAATAAGTGTAGACAGGGGATGTAGGATGGACCATTGAACCTGTAAGGTCCATTGAAGGATTCTCATTTTTAGACGTGCGATAGCCGCCAGACTGATGGCCACTGCCATGGACCCCAGGGCTCTCAGGACTAGCCCTGCTGGGGGGGCTGATGGTTGTAGAAGAGCGAGAATGTGAAGGTTCAGATTGCGAAGTCTGTCCGCCATCAGAAAGACTTTGGATTGTATTTGTGTCTATCCATTCCTGGCCCCTATGAAGTCCAAAATCTGAGTAGGTTGAAGGGAGGATTTCTTGTGGTTGATAGTGATCCCTAGGTGGCGGGCTAGATGTAAGAAATAGTCCCTGCCTGAACAAAGTTGATGCCTAGTGGGGGAGGTTAGAAGCCAGTAGTCTAGGTAAGGAAAAAACTGTACTCCCTGAAGCCTCAGGTGGGCCCCCTACAACTGCCATGACCTTGGTGAACACCCTGGGGGCCATGGTAAGACCGAAGGGTAGGACCCTGAACTGATAATGGCTGGCTCCCAGCTGAAAGCAGAGAAACCACCTGGATCGCCTTGTCCATTAGAATGTGGTAGTACGCATCCCTGAGGTCTATCGAGCACATCCAGTTGTTCTCCTGTAAAAGTGGGAGAATGGATTGTATAGTGACCATCCGGAACTTTTCTTTGGAGACTGACAGGTTCAGTGTGGGCAGGTCGAGAATGGGTCGCAAGTCTTCGGTCTTTTTTGGCACCAAAAAAAACCTGGAATAAAAGCCCGACCCAGATTGCCCGAGGGGGACGTGCTGGATGGCTCTTTTTCTTAGCAGCTCTCGTACTTCGAGGGCTGCTGTCTCCCTCCGATTGGGTGGAACATCTAGGAGATCCCCTGAACGGGGAGGGTACGTTAGGAAGGGGACTGAATAGCCTCTAGATATAATTTGGAGCACCCAGCGATCTGCATGATAGACTCCCAATTTGTTAGGTGCCTCGAGAAGCAACCCCCCCCCCCCCGACTGCCTCCAGAGAAGAGCAGTCGGGTAACCCCTCCGGGCTGTTGCGAGGGTCGATCGGAAAAAAGTTCCCTCTACCCGAAATTCTTGGGCCCCCCTTTGCCTCTGGGCCGGTGTCCACCCTTGTCCTCCCTCTGCCTCTGAAGGACGAAGGATCCGGAGTGAAAACGGGATTGTTGAGCTTTCCGGAACCACATCTTCTTTTGTTCTCTTTGGTTCCTAGAGAAGAACCTCTGAGGAGCTGAGAAGCGGATCCCGATGGCAGACAATGTTTTCCTGTCTTTCTCGCTCTGGAGAAGCGTATCGCAGATGGTTTTGCAGAAAAGCGTAGACCCGTCAAAAGGGATTTCACGAAGGACGCCTTGAAGGATTCCGCAAAATCGCAGAGACAGAGCCAGGCCTGTCTGCGTAAGAGAACGCCTGTTCCGCTGGCTCTAGCAGCTCCCTCCGTGGCATGGGAGAGAAGCCACATAGATGTATTAGTAACTGACTTGAGAGAGTGGCCATCCGAGCAGAGAAAGTCCGTTTATCCTCGGCCGACCTGGACTCTGGGTGACCCAGCATACTCTGATAAGGTCCCACTGGAACCGAATTACATGTGCCATATAATTCAGTGACCTTACAGAGAAGGTCGCTGAAGTGAACATCCGCTTTCCAAGGCGGTCCATCTGAGACTCCTTGTCTGGAGGATGCACAGAGGAACTCTCCTGTGCCAATTCCTTTTTAGTGGCAGCCGCCACCACCATGGCATCCACTGAGGCGCCCTTGCTCCAAACTGTCCTGTCCGTGGGAGGGCTGAGTATCCTGTCAGGTCTCTTGGGTATTGGCTCAACTGTCCGGCTCCTTCCATGCCCTGGTAGTTATGAGGTCCATGAGGGGGTCGGCGGGAGGAAACAACCAAGAGGTAGATGGGCCTGCGTCAAACGCCTCCAGAAACACAGACTCATCCGAGGAAGGCTTTTGGGCAGACCACCCCCCTCTAATGCGTAACATTTCCATAATGTCTCCAAAGGAGACTTCTTCAGGGGGGTGACCTTGGGGAACCTTCCCCTTCCTCCAAGTCCGGGTCTTCTGTGAGGGACTCTGGTGAGTCCAAGTGTCTCCTCTTGCACTTTCGTTTGTGAGGGACCTCCTCAGGGGGGCTGTCCGAAGAGGTCTTACCAACAATGGCCTGTTCCTCAACGGGAACTATCTGGGACGTAGGCGCAGGCTGCCCCTGGGGCCGGATGATGGAAGACAGGCCCGTCTGAGAAGGAATGGTGGGTGGATCCATAGCAAGAGCCTGGGGCCTAGAATCCCTCGAAAGAACCCTCTCCACTACGTCGAATGCAGAGGGACAGCTGCTTTCCCTAGGATCCGAAAGCAGTCCCCTTGGATCAGACGTGCGGATCAGCGCCAGAGGTGACCCGATCGGATCCAAAAGGGTAGTGTGCTCCGATCTCAATGGAGCCGAAGGCCCACTAAGCCCTCCGGATCAGACGCTCAACTCACGGCCCCGAGAGCTCTGATCCGAAAAGGGATCTGACAGACGAGGGTACAGTCTGTGCCGAAGTAGGGAACACTGTCGGCGCCGACATAACCCCAGCTCCGAAACTAGTCGGATCCGACAGCACCTAACCCAGATAGCGGGTCGGAGGAGCAATGGGGACGAAAAAGT
>NC_056747.1:1055298953-1055351453 GCF_019279795.1 Protopterus annectens | reverse complement strand
TCTTATCCCCTGTGGGGTAAGTTTTCCATGGTGCTTATAGCAGAACTGAATGCAATGGGCTATCCATTTAGAAATGGTTCGTTTTGAAATGGCCTTCCCCTCTGCCCCTGCTACAAAACCAACTAGCAGCTGTTCAGATTTCCTGAGAGGCTTAGTCCTATCCAAATCAAATCTAAGTTGTCTGTGCACATCCTAAGTGTGCAGTATTAGTTCTCCCTTGTTTTGTGGATTCGGGGAAAAAGGTGGGAAAATGAATGGACTGATTTAGGGCCACACTAAACACCACCTTGGGCATAAAGGAAGGATTGGTCCTGAGGGAAACCATGTCTGCATGGAAGATAATGAAGGGCTCCACTGCCATGAGGGCCTGTAATTCACACTCTTCCTGCTGAAGTGATGGCTACAAGAAAGGCTGTTTTCCAAGAAAGGAATTTCAACTCTGCAGTTGCAGCTGACTCAAAGGGAGGGAGAGTGAGCTTTTCCAATACAAAGTTAAGGTCCCAGGCTGGAGTAGGTGCTCTTCTAGGGGGGTCTTAAATTTTTGGCCCCTCTGAGGAATTGCTTTAGCAGGGGGTGTGAGAAGAGGGGTGATTCAGTATTATAAATCTGCTGAAATGGCACAGGCATGAATTTTAATTGATGAGAAGGATAGGCCCTTGTGGAGCATTTCTGTTAAGTACTGAAGTACATGAGGTAAGCTGGGCACCGTTGTGCCCATCAACAGAGTCTGACTCCAGGAACAGTAGCTTTTCCACTTCTCAGCATAGGATTTTCTAGTACTAGGCCTCCTTGCCTCCAGAATTATATCTAGCACCTGCTTACTGAGGGGTGCTACTGCAGAGCTCTAGGAATTAGCCAGGCTGCAAGGTTCAAGGTTTGACGTTGAGGGTGCAGAATCTGGCCCGCCTGCTGCAAAGTACAGTTTTGTACCTACCATAAATGTAGATGTCCGATAGATATACAACTGTAGTCCTGACATATGGGTTGTCCTGCCTCAGGCAGCCCTTCGGTCGGCCGGATTCCAAAGTCTGGGTCCGGCGTCGGCTCTTCCCTGACGTCAGAGCGGCTGGGGTATAAAAGCATCAGCAGACGCCATCTTCTTCAGTGTTTCTTGCCCCAGATGCCAGGTGCCCTCCAAGGAAGGCTAAATTTAGAGAATGGATAAAAAATCCAGACATGCACAACAGCAATAAACAGATACACCATAACAGATATCCCCAGCTAATTTGAAAAAGGGGGAGTGGACCGAAAAGAGAGAATTACAGAGGGGTAGGAGGGAGGGAAAACCTGACTGCAGTTGCATATCTATCGGACATCTACATTTATGGTAGGTACAAAACTGTACTATGTCCTTCAAGAATGCAACTGCAGTCCTGACATATGGGTTGAATACCATAGCCAAGCTGGGGGTGGTAGGATCTAAGATAAGGATGGTGTAGCTAAAATGCCCTGCAGTACTGCAGAAGCAAAGCCTGCTCGGGATCTGGAAATATAAAGGCAGGTTGTAATGTTTGGAAAATGTATGCACGGAGCTCCATGTAGCAGCTTCTAGAATGTCCTTTGTAGCCACCCCTCTTAGAAAGGCTGTGGAGGTGGCTGTAGCTCTGGTGGAGTGTGGCCTGATATTGGCTGGCACACCTTTTCCATGGAAAGAGTAGCAGAATCTGATGCAGTTTCCAATCCATTTTGAAACTGTTTGTTTGGAAATTGCCTTTCCTTGTACTCCAGCAGCGTAGGCTACAAATAGTTGGTCAGACTTTGTTGGCCTTTGTTCTGTCCAAGTAGTAGCGCAATTGTCTGTGTATGTCCAAAGTGTGCAGAAGCTTTTCTCCTTTATTTTGAGGATTGGGAAAGAAAGTAGGCAGGTGAATTGCTTGATTTAGAGAAACCCTGGATATCACTTTTGGCATGAATGAAGGATTGGTTCTTAAAGAGACTCTGTCCTGATGGAAAATGAGAAATGGAGGTACTGCCATGAGGGCCTGTATCTCAGAGACTCCTCTTGCTGAAGTAATTGCCAACAGGAAAACTGTTTTCCAGGAGAGAAATTGCAATTCTGAAGATGCTGCTGGCTCAAAAGGAGGAAGAGTTAATTTTTCCAAGACGAAGTTGAGGTCCCATGCAGGCACTGATGGTTTTCTTGGAGGTTTGATATTCTTTATCCCTCTTAGAAACTGTCTTAGCAAAGGATGTGAAAACACAGGTGGATCACAGTTGTATTTTGCTGAAATTGCTGAAGCGTGTATTTTTATGGAAGAATATGAAAGGCCATTGTGAAGCATTTCTGCCAAGTATTCTAGTATCTGTGGGATGCTCATTACTGATGCATCCTGACCCTTGTTAGCATTCCAGATGTTGAATCTCTTCCATTTGGCTGAATAAGTTTTTCTGGTGGAAGGCCTGCGTGCTTCCAGTAAGATCTCTTGAACTTTTTTGGAGAGAGAGATATGGGGAGAAGTCATGGAACCCTCCAAGCTGTCAGTTGCAATGTTTGCAGGTTGGGATGAACAGTCCTGTAACTGTGCTGAGTTATAAGCAGAGGCCATTGAGGCAGGGGCCACGGCTTGGTGCGAGTTACGCTCCTTAGTAATGGATACCAGTGCTGTCTCGGCCAGTCTGGAGCTATCAAAATGCCTTTCGGTTGTTCTGCTTTGATCTTCAGTAAGAACTTGGTCATTAATGGTAGAGGTGGGAATGCATAGATTGTTAGAGAATTCCAGCTGAAGGAGAGAGCATCCATTCTCCAGGCTTGAGAATGGTGTCCTTGAGCAGAACTTCTTCAGATGATGATTGAGGTATGAGGCAAAGAGATCTATGTCCAGCCTTCCCCATGCATGAGTTATTTGTGAAAAAAAATCTGGATGCAACATCCATTCGTGCGGGTCCATAATGTTTCTGCTGACTGTCCGCCAGAACATTGTCCTTGCCTGGAACAAACTGGGATTGCAACTGTATGTTCAGTTTCAGGGACTTTTCCCAAAGAGTCATTGTTAGTCTGCAGAGGGGGTAAGAATGGGTGCCTCCCTGTTAGTTTATGTACCACATAACAGTGGTGTTGTCTGTCTTTATTAGCAGATGACCTTGCTGAAGAAATTTTCCGAAGGCCTCGATTGCATAAATCACTGCCAACATCTCTTTTTGATTGATGTGCAGATGCAATTCAAGGGGTGCCCATTGCCCTTGAATGCATCTGCCCTCCATGTGCGCCCCCCATCCATGATCTGAGGCGTCTGTTGTAATGGTTTGGCTTGCTTGAGGTTTGTTGAAAGACATGCCTTTGTTTATCTGGCTTGCTTGCGCCCACCACAAAACTTCATTTTGTAGACATGGAATGAGTGGAATAATTGCTTCTAAGTTGTGGCTGTGTTGAGACCATAAATTTTTTAGGTACCATTGTAGTTCTCATGTATAGTCTTGCCAGTGGAATCAGAAGAATGCAAGATGCCATGAAACCCAGGGCCTGCAGGATTTTCCTTGCAGTCATCTGGGTGTGCTTTGCTAGGCTTTTGAAGTAAACTGTTAATTGTTCTTGTTTTTCTTTTGTGAGGAAAGCCATTTGTGAGTTTGTGTCCAGTTTGGCTCCTAGAAAAATTATTTGTTGGGATGGCAGTAGTCTTGATTTTTGAATGTTGACTGTGTATCCCAAAGCCTGTAGTAAGTGAATGACATAGTCCAAGTTTCTCATCCAGGCTTGCTTGCTGTCCGCTTGTGTAAGGCAGTCGTCCAGGTAAGGGTATATTTGTATCCCCTGGAGTCTGCAGTGTGCAATTACTGATGCCAGGCATTTCGTGAATACTCTGGGCGCAGTAGACAGGCCAAAAGGCAATGCTGAGAATTGATAATGCTCTGACCCTGCAAGAAATTTGAGGTATCTTCTGCAGCTGTGTCTGATTGGGACATGCAGGTATGCCTCCTTGAGGTCCAGAGTAACTAGCCAAGAGCCCTTGCCCAGCATGGGAAGAAGTTGCTGTAACGTCAGCATTTTGAATTTTGGCACATTGAGAAAAGTGTTTAGAGCGGACAAGTCCAGTATAGGTCTCCATTGCTTTTCTTTTCTTGGAACAAGGAACAGTCTTGGAGTAGAATCCCTTGCCTTGTTCCTGAGGAGGAACCTTTTCTATTGCTTTGATTTGTAATAGCTTTGAAACTTGTATGAGTGCCTCTGCCGTTTGATTTTGTGGCAGGTTTGGCATGCCTTGTCTTGTTGGTAAGGTATGGAAGTGGAACCTGTAACCTTTGTCTATTATGTCCAAAATCCATTTGTCCCTTGTAAAAACGTGCCAATTTTTTGAAAATAGATAATTTTCCGCCTAAAGGTGCTTCTCTGAGCCTTGGTCGGCGGTGTCAAAGTCAAGTCATTGTGATTGTCCCTGTGGAGCAGCAGAAGTCCCTGCGCCACTTCTCTGATTAGTTGGCTGCCATTGGCGGCCCCTGTAGGAGCCTCGGTATTGCCCTCTACCTCGAGCACGCCTGTTTTTTCCCCTTTGGAACTTGTCAGTGTCTGGAAAGGACCAATTCTTCGAAGGCCAATTCCTGCTGAACCTTGGTGGCTGAACCTGGAGGAAATCTTTGACTGTTTGTACTAATTTAGCCTTTTCCTCAATTGATTTCAACACACCCTGTGCATTACCACCAAATAGCTTGTCTTTTTCCAGAGGTGCATCTAGAAGCTTTACTTTAACATGATCTGGCAATGTCTGTTCTTTCAACCAAGCATGTCTACGTATGACGGCCCCTGTCATAGCTGCCCTACATGAAGCTTCCAATGCATCATAACCACACTGAAGAAAATGATTGCTAACCTGCTGAGTATTATGAACCAAATCCTGCAAGGCCTTTCTATCTAAAGGCTCAGGAGAGGCTAACTTTTTCTGCAAATCATCCATCAAGAAATCCTGATACTGAAACATATGAAAAAGACAGTTAAGTGCCCTCATGGCAATAGTGGTTGAGGTATAAACTTTTTTACCCCACCTCTCCAGGGACCTAAATTCCCTGTCTGCGGGTAAAGGATTTTTGGCCGTAGAAGTGGTCACTCCTTTGGGCCCCTGAGAAATAGTTTCTAGATCAACAGAAAGGGCCTTAAAGAGATGTTTATGAGTTTCAGAAACCCTGTAATATCTGTCTGGCTTGATAGGAGCAGGAGGGAGAGAATCAGGAGAAGTACTGGAGTCTGAGTACACATCATCCAATACATCTAACACTGGGGGTATAGCTAAAGGCCTGTGCTGGGGTAACTTAAGGAAAGTCCGAAGCCTTTTCCTGGAGTTGGAGAAATCCTGGCCCTGCCACTGAAAATGCTCTCTCATGGAGTGGAGAATTTCCCCGAAATAAATATCCTCAGGAGGAGAGGCAGAGGGAATGGATTCATCAGCATCAGAATCCTCGTAGGCCGGGAAAGATTCTTCCTGGGAATCTGAATGGCCTGACTCACCAGAGTCTTCATCTGAGGAAAGGGTACCTGCCTGCTCAACCCTAGGCCTTTTGTCTGAAGGCGGCTGAGAACCTCCGTCTGGATGAGCCTGAGAACCCCTGATTAAAGAAATTAGATCTGCAGCTAAAGTCATGATCCGTTTATCAGAAGTGGGACCCTGTGAAAGATTTAGGAGGGTGAGACTTAACCTGGCTGGCAGCCTTAGCACGTGTGTAGGCCTTGATGGACTGACACAGGAGGCCTAGCTGCCCCACATGCTGGAGTAACTTTGTCCACCGGTATGGTGTCAGGCAAATCTTGGGCTTTGGTTTCAGGAGGAAAATCAACAACCGGCACCGGGGTAGCCTCCGGGACTGAAGTGTGCGGTAAAGCGGTGTCGTCGGCCTGGAGCGGTTGAATTACCGCCTCCGAAGAGACCGATGCACTCGCGGTAGGCTTTAGCGTGGTGTCGGTGGAAGTCGCAGGCCGCGAAGGTCGGTCCTGGTCCTTCCGTTTTTTTGAAATATGTGCTGTCGGTAGCTCCGACGGCATGATATAGGAGTAATTTTCCACAAAAAAAGTCTTCAGCAAATTCTACCCGGCGCCTAAGTGTGCGCTTATTGAAGCAAGCACAGGCCGAGACGTCATGGTCTGGGCCGAGGCAGGGAAGGCAGTAAGAATGGAAGTCCTTATGAGGTATTTGTTTACCACAAGACAAGCAATTAACTTTTGCAGTTTTATCTGACATCGGCTGAGGCAAGAAAAGGTTCCCCAATGGGGTACTTAGCTTTTTGATGACTTAGGTATCTGAAAACACAGGAGCTGGCCAACCGGCACTTGCGAACTGCTTCTGCTTCGGGCACCGCGCGGCAAGAAAGACTGAATAAGATGGCGTCGGCTGATGCTTTTATACCCCAGCTGCTCTGACGTCAGGGAAGAGCCGACATCAGCCGACGCCAGACCCAGACTTTGGAATCCGGCCGACCGAAGGGCTGCCTGAGGCAGGACAACCCATATGTCAGGACTGCAGTTGCATTCTTGAAGGACATCAGCAGGGAAGGGGGTCTGAGGCAGGTGCCATGGTTCCAGCAGTGTCCTACTGTGCAAGAGGGGGTACCAATGCTGGAGTGGCCAGTTTGGTGCAATCAGTACTGTCCTTGGCCTGTCCTGTTTGATAGTTAGCAGAACCTTCGAGAGGACAGGCAAAGGGAGAAAGGCATAAACAGAGAGGCTTTCCTAGGTAAAGGACAGGGCATCCACTTTCCAAGCTTGACTGTGGGAGGTCCTTGTGCAGTATTTGTCCAGTTGGTGGTTCTGAGGGGAGGCAAACAGGTCCATCTCTGGAGTCCCCAGTTGTTCAAGAGGTTGAATATTTTTGGTTCCAGTTTCAATTTGTGTGGGTCCATGAGATTTCTGCTTAAGTCATCTGCCAGAGAATTTCGTGTGCCTGGCAGGAATTGAGCCTGTAAGTGCACTTGGTAGTAGCTCAAGGCAGTGTTCCACACAGCCATGGCTAGTCTGCAGAGAGGGTATGAGTGGGTTCCCCCCTGCCTGTTGATGTACCACCTAACTGTGGTATTGTCTCTGTCTTTACCAATAATTATCCTGGAAGAATGTGGTCCTTGAGGGCAGTCAGGGAATTCTGTACAGCTAACATTTCTTTTTGGTTGATAAGCAGGTGCATCTGTCTCGGGTTGCATTTGCCCTGAATGCACTACCCTGCCAAGTGAGCCCCCCATGTAGTCTGATGCGTCTGTTAGGGTTTGGGCGGCAGGGGGGTAGAGTGAAAGGGAGCCCCTTGTTGTGGTAGCAGGCCTCTGCCCACCAAAGGAACTCTGTCTTTATACAAGGAATGATAGGAACCATTGATTCCAGGTCCAGAGAATGTTGACAGCATAAGCTTTTTAGATACCATTGTAGTTTCCTCATATGCAGTCTTGCATATGAAATTAGTAGAATGCAAGAGGCCATGGAACCCCCAGGGCTTGCAGATAGCTGGGTCTTTGTGGCCAGTAGTTTGAAGTAGGTTGTCAAACAAACTTGTTTCTCTGGAGGGAGGAAAACCATTTGGGAAGTTGTGTTCAAGCTTGCTCCCAGGAATACAATCTGTTGGCAGGGTACTAGATGAGATTTGTTTTTGTTTATGGTGTACACCAGTGAGATTAGAAGTTTAACGAATGCCAGATGTTTTAATAGCAAGTCTGGCTTTCTGCCCGAATCAAACAATCATCCAAGTACGTGTATATTTGAATATTTCTCTGCCTGCAAAATGCAATGGCTGGAGCAAGACACTTTGTGAATACCCTGGGCACAGTAGATAAGCGAAAGGAAAGTGCAGAGAACTGATAGTGCATGGAGCCTGCCCTTAAGAGTAGTTATTTCATGCAAGATTCCCTTATTGGAATCTGCAAGTAAGCTTCCTTTAAGTCTAAGATGGCCAACCAGGCATCCTTGCCTAGCATAGGAAGCAGCTGTTGAAGTGTTAGCATTTTGAATTTTGGGATTACCAAAAAGGTGTTTAGCAATAGAGAGGTCCAGGATAGGATGCCAGGAGCTGTCTTTTCTGGGTACCAGGAAAAGTCTTGAATAAAAATCTTGTCCCCATTCATCTGCTGGAACAGGCTGAATAGCCCTGATACTCAGGAGAGAGAGAACCTGCTGTAGAACCTCTGCTCACTGATTTGTGGGTAGGTCTGGCCAACCATTTGAGGTTGATAGGGTGTGGAAGTGGAATCTGTATCCTTGGGAAACTATATTCAAAACCCATTTGTCCTGGGTAATGAGTCCCCAGTTTTTTGCATGCAAGCTTTCCTCCTAAGGGAGCAGTCAGTTGAACAGGGCTTAGAAGGGTTAGGTCAAGTCACTGTGCCATTTTTCCATGGGGGGTGTCTTACTACTCCCTGCTTTGGAAGTGGGAGCCTGTGTGTAGCCCGAGACTGTACCCTAAGTGGTCTGCTATTCCTGGGTTTGGACTGAAGGCCTGGAAGAGGCTGGAAAGGACCAATTCTTTGAAGGCGATGTCTACTAAATCTGTGAGACCGTACTTGTAGGAAATCTTTAACAGTTTCAATAGATTTAGCTTTTTCCTCTAAATTTTTGAGGACTTCTGCTTTGTTGCCAAACAGGGGGTCTTGGTTTAAGGGAGCATCCAGTAATTTAGCTTTAACATGATCTGGCAGGTTTTGCTCCTTAAACCAAGCATGCCTTCTAAGTACAGACCGAGTGACAGCAGCCCTGCAAGATGCTTCTAAAGAATAAAAACCACATTGCAAAGTATGTTTACCGATTTGTTCCAGAAAGCATTAAATCCTGTAATTCTTTGTGTTCAGCACAGTCAGGAATCAACATCATTTTCTGTTTAAGTAGCCCCATAATATGCTGCTGGTACTTTAACATGTGAAACTGGCAACTTAAAGTCCTAATGGCCAAAGTAGCAGAAGTATATACATTCTTACCCCATCTGTCCAAGGCTCTAGAAACTCTATCAGAAGGGGTAGACTTTTTAGCAGCAGTAGCCTTACTGCCCTTTGGTCCTTGGGAAATTGTCTCAGGATCCGCCGTAGGATTCTTGAAGAACCTGAGAGAGTCAGGTACTCTAATACCAGTCAGGTTTTCTGGGTGCTGGAAGTAGTGTCTGGGGAAAGGCTAGATTCCAAGAAAGCATCATCTACAATGTCCAGAACAGGAGGGATAGCTAAAGGCCTGTGTTGAGGGAGGAGTAAGAATCCCCTAAGACTCTTTTTGGAGTCAGAGTAATCCTGGCTTTCCCAGCGGAAATGCTCCCTAGTGTTTGCAAGGTCTCACCAAAAGAAAAATCTTCTGGAGGGGAAGCAGAGGGAATAGAATCCTCTGCATCAGAATCCTCATAGGCAGGTAAGGGCAAATCCTGGTAATCAGAAAAAACAGAAATATCAGATTCCTGATCAGAAGAATCAGAAGGAAAATCAGCTCCAAGTCTTAAAGGGGGAAGGCTGGCTTCCCCTAATAAAGACAATAATGTCTTCAGCCATTCTAAGCATTTTTTAGGCATACGGGCCTGAGCATGCAGTCTGGACGTCTGTTTTATAGGCGTGGGTCGAGTTTTGGGCCTGGATGAAGAAGAT
Organism: Protopterus annectens; assembly: GCF_019279795.1. Lineage (NCBI taxonomy): Eukaryota > Metazoa > Chordata > Ceratodontiformes > Protopteridae > Protopterus > Protopterus annectens. The sequence continues at coordinate 1,055,341,937 of NC_056747.1, read as the reverse complement.
GGCGTCTGTTAAAAATGCAAGTCTGTAAGCCTGAATACACCCTCAGAAGCCGGTGCCTGCACAGCGGCTCCAGACCCATCCAAGGTAGAAGACATCCGCAGGTTCCATAGTCGAAGAAGCATCTTGTGGCATACCGGACTCTGAATGGGTCTCAGTAGAGGCCTGAGAATCTGAGGTAGTGGGAATCAGGGGCTGCAAAAGCACCTCACAGAGTACTGGCGAGTACCTTACGGAAGCATCAGCAGTTTTGGACCTATGCGGTCTGTCTCAGTCTTTACCCTTGCGTTTTTTTGGAATAAATCTGTAGTCGGATAGCTTACCAAAGCCATTTCTGGACAGTTATACCGAGAACCAAAATAATTTGCTGCAAATATGGCCAGACAACGAATAGTTTGGGGGTTGAACAAGGCACAAAACCGACAGTGAGGGACGTCGTGGTCTGAGCCTAAGCAAGGAATGCAGTACGAATGAAAATCTTGATGAGGTATTTGCTTTCCACAGGTAATGCAATTGTAAACTTTTATTGACATTGGTTAAGAGAAGAAAAAGGATCCCCAACGGGGTACTTAGCTTTTTTTGAAGACTTCGGTTCTGAAACTCAAAAACGAAAATTTCAGGAGTCGGCCGACTGGCACTTACCAACTGCTTCTGCTTTGGGCACTTTGCGGCAAGAAAGACTGATGCAATGGTGTCAGTTGCATGTTTTATACCCCTAACGACCTGACGTCATGGAAGAAGAGACAGCACCCGATGCAGGAATCCAAGACTCTGGTATTCAAGCCGGCTGAGGGCTACCTGCAAGCAGATAACCCAAACGTGATGACTGCAACAGTGAAACATGAAGAACATCCATAAGAACATAGAATTATAAAGAAACAAAACAGCATAGACTGCTATTAACAGACAGGGTCTCAGATTAGGTCTATCCAGTCACTAGGAGCTGTCGATGAGAATACTGGAAGGAGGGAGGGATGTTGAACCAGATGCAAGTAAGACAACCCGGACCTATCAGTATGTTAATTACACAAGACTTTCATATCTGATGCTGTCTATTTTCGACCCGTTCCACCTTTGGAACAGTTTCCCAAAATGCCAATTACCTTGACAGTATCAAGGAAGGACACTCCCCAGGACAGTGGAACCAAAGAAAGAATGTGACCTAGATCATGCTTCCAATTTATATGTGTGAACCATGGACCAAGGTGCTGCTGCACAAATATCACCAACTGGAATTCTATTCATAAAGGCTGTAGACCCCTTGTAGAATGAGCTCTGGGTTTCTCAGGTAAAGATGGTCCACTTTTACTTTAAGCAAATGAAATACACTTTGATAAGTCTTGATAGGGTAACTTTAGAAATGCCCTCACCCAGTTTTGCCCTGAAGAAGGCTACAAATAATTGTTCGACTTTCTGAAATCTTTTGTTCAAATAAGATAGAAAGGAAAGTTGTGTAAAATCTTAAAACCATAGATGTCCTTCTCTTCCGTGTTGCAGTATTCTACATGTGGGTTTACCATTCTTCCTTCCAGTTCGTCTGGCCAAGATTCAAAAGATTTTCAGTCCCTCTAGGTGCATCAGACGTCTGACATGGCAGCAGAAGCATGGGCCGTAAATGTGACGTCTGCACACACCAGCCCTCAGGACCAAAAAGCCCCAGTTGGAGCCAGTCCGATAAGGGCATAGCCTATCCAGTGTCACCCAGGAGAGCAAGTGTAACCTGACAGGAGGGAAGGAATACTGCAATATGGAAGAAAAGACATCTATGGTTATGTTAAGATTTTACACAACTTTCCTATGTCCTTCTGTTCCAGTGTTGCAGTATTCTACATGTGGGTGAGTACCAAAGTTCACTGAGAAATGGGTGGTGGCCTACAAGAGGTTTCTAGGAATCCGTGTAGGATAGCACTGGCAAACCCCGCCCTGGCTCTGGAGATATGGTCTAGCTTGTAGTGCTTGGTGAAGGTGTGCAGAGAGAACCAAGTGGCTACTTCAAGTATGGTGTTGGTATCTAGCCCTTTAAAGAAGGCTCCGGAAGAGGCCATTGCTCTGGTGGAGTAGGCTGACATTGTCCTACAAGGTCTTCCCATGGTGAAAGTAACAGAATGAAATGGGCCTGGAAATCCACACCAATATGGTCCATTTGCTCACCGCCTTCCCCAGAGCCCTGGGGTGGAAGGAGACAAACAATTGGTCCGATTTCCTAATGGGCTTGGTTTTATGTACATATAAACCTAAGTTGCCTGTGGACATATAAGGAAAGAAGTACACTCTCGCTATCCCCCTGCGGGCTGGAGAAAAATGTAGGCAGTTCAATGGCCTTGTTCAAGGATAGGTCATTCACTACTTTGGGTGTGAATAACGGATTGGTCCCGAGAGTCACCCTGTCAAGGTGGAAGACTAAGAAGGGTGGTGTAGCCATAAGAAATTCTGGCCGTCAGAGCTACCAACAAAAGTTTTCCATGTGCAAAAGTTTATGGGAGCCTTGTCTGCTGGCTCAAATGGGGGCTAAAGTGAGTTTCTCGAATACATAGTTATGGTCCCAGGGAGGGGGGGGGGGGGCGTAGAGAGGATTCCTGGGAGGTCTCAAGTGTAGTACCCTTTTGAGAAAAAGTTTAGCTGGAAGTCTGGATGCAAGGGGAGGGTCCATATGTAAACAGGCAGAAATTGCAGACAAATGTGCTTTTAGAAATGAGTAAGCCAGTCCTGTCTGCATTAGTTCACACAGGTAAGACAGGATTTGAGGATTGTCGCTTTCCAGTGGTTCCCAACTGTCTGTTGTGGCACCAAATACAAAACCTTTGCTACTGCGCAAAATTGGATTTTCTTGTGCTGGGTTTCCTGCCCTCCTGCAGGGCATTTAGCACATCCTCACTGTACAGTTGTCTAAAGGGAATCAGAATCCTATCAGCCACAGAGTTTGTTGCAGGGATTGCCACTGTGGGTGAATCTGATTCCCCTTGCGCTGTATGATCAGGTCCACTGAGGGGGATAAACTTGTGGGGATTGCCCTTGGACAAATTAAGTAGGAGGGGGAACCAGTGCTGTCTTGGCCAGTAGGGAGTCACCAGCAAGATTTTCGGTGCGTCCTGATGAATTTTCAGCCGTACTCTCTGAAACATGGGGAAAGGGGAAATGCATACAGAAATTTCCCCTTCCAGGGCATTTAGAAGGCATCTGTTGCCATTGCCTTTGGGTCAGGTGTCCTGGTGCAGTAACCAGGGAGTTGCCCGTTTATGGAGGAGGCGAACATGCCCATCGGAGGTATACCCCACCTGTGGACCAGATTCAGGAAAACATCTCTTTGAAAAATCCATTCATGGTTGTTTGAGATGGTCCTGCTTAAGTGATCTGCCAGGGAGTTGTGCAGGGAGGGTATTGTAGGCTGCCTGTACGGTAATTCCCTTTGAGGTGGCCATATCTCACACCTGCAGAGCTAGTGTACACAGGAAGTAAGTTTTGTCCCTTCCCTGTTTGTTGAAATACCACAGGACTGCGGTGTTGTCCATGAATATCTTTGACAAGGGCTTTCTCTCAACAGGGTAGAAAGGCCTGTACAGCAAGGAAGATTGCTCTCATTTCTCTGACATTTGTGTGTTCTAGTTTGTGTCTGTCCACAAACCTTGCACTTTTCTTAGTCCTAGTGTTGCTCCCCATCCCAGATCCGAGGCATCCGTATGCACCGTCTGGGAGGGTGTGGGTGCTTGAAGAGGAAGGCCTGGGTTCTTGGTCACCTGCTTCACCCACCATTGTAATTCCTGCTTCCTTATTATCTAGAAGAAAACAATTTTGGTACTTACTTTCCTCACTTGCTTAGAGAAAAACAGCTCTTGTACTCCCTATCCTCACTTATCTAGAGGAAAAATGTTTTTTTTTTATTCAGTCATGTCCAAGGGTCAGCTCCCAGTGTTCTTCCCTGTCTATCTGATGAATCTGGGCATCTTGAAGCAATGTAGAAATTGCCTCATGTACACCGACAACCCTCTCCTCCTACCACCCAACACTACAACCTGTCAGAGATGCACTTAAGTAGCCAAATTGGAGGTAAAGCTCTCTCCAATTAAGATCGAACTTGACAGTCAAGAGGAGAAGGTAAACACTTGCACCACACCACACACATCACATAGTCTCACTAAATATACACCACCAAAATCCACACACAGAAATACAAAAACATTCGCGGAGGCTCTCAATAATAATCTGCTCAAGCAACAGAGACCTCCAAAGTAGAAATGCAAGCAACCTTCACCCCCCAACACAACCCAAATGACACAGCCCGCAGACTTAATGTGCCACTCAACCACAGCCAATAAGGAAAAACAACGTACCCAACACACTAGTCATAGGCGACTCTATAGTCAGGCACACTGATGTCGCACTCACCAGGCTAAACAAGGAGAAGGTTAATGTCAGCTGTCTGCCGGATGCCAGGATCTGCCACATAACCCACACACTCAGGTCACTCCATAACAAGTACAAATATGACAGTCATTGTCCATGTTGGTGTGAACGACCTGAGACGTACCTCCCTGGACTACATGAAGAGAGACATGGAAGTGCTCTCCGGTCTTGTAGCCCAGGCAGGTATGACCCTAGCCCTGAGTAGCATTCTGCCATCACCCATAATGATGCCGCAGTACAAGGACAAAATGATTGTCTTCAACAATTGGCTAAGCTTCTGGTGCCATTCTAAAAGGATCCAGTATCTGTCAGCCTGGGATGACATGGTCAACAGACAACGATGCTTTGCCAGAGATGGCCTGCACCTGTCATCCCTGGGATTCCGGATACTGGCTAAGGTTCTTGCAGCCCCTATACTGCCTTTTTTAGGCAAGGTTCAAATGACAAATTCACCAACGTAACAGGAACAGGCAAGCAAAAACTGAGGGTGATGCTACTCAATGCTTTAAGTCTAAATCTCAAAATGCACTCACTCGAGGCACTCCTTAAAATAGAGAACATTAATATCTATGCAGTGACAGACCTGGTTCAAGGGTCCAGAGAGCACCCCTGCACTACCAGGCTATAACTCATACCACACTTTTCGGCCATGTAACCTGGACTGGAACACCAAAGGCGGAGGTGTGTCCATATTCATTAAGGATATCCACACCTCCAGGCTAGTTGCTCAGCATAATGCAGCCGAGGTTATCCAAGTGCAACTAACTCTGGGCAAAACTGCAATCCAAATTGTAGCTTGCTACAGATCACCCACCATGCCCCCCAGGATTCCCACTCTTCTTGATGTACTGGAAAATATTAGGGTTCAACCAAACACCCTAATAATGGGCGATTTCAACTACCCCACCATTAACTGGGAAAACTACTCCTGTACCAACTTCTTCGCTCAACGCTTTCTGGAATTCATAAACTCCAATGCCCTGGATCAACTTATCCACACCCCCACCAGGGGCAACAATATCCTAGATCTAGTCATTACCAATATGAATGACCGGTGTTCCACACCTGAAGTCAATGCCTCATTCGTCCTATCAGACCATAAGCTAATTACCCTAGATATCCACATCCTGCCTCCACCCCCCATTAAGGAAACCATGGTAAAAAATGTCTCCAAAGCCAACTTCATGCTTCTGAAGACAGAAGTGGTGAACATCATGACACCCATGCAGATGGACAATACAGTTACTACTACTGAATCCTACACAATTGCACTTTATAAGCACTTACATGAGTGCATGGATCATGCTATCCCAAACAGAACCAGACGCTATCCTCCAAAAAAAAAGCCAATCTGGTGGTCCCCTGCCATAAACAAAGTGTACAACAGAAGGAAGAAACCCTTGCAAAAGAGATTGAAATCCCAGGAGTGGAGGAGCACCCTGGTCAGCCTCAGTAAGAAGCTGCGATCCCTGAAAATCCTCCAAAGCTAGTTACGAAACTAAAATCGCCACCGATTCTAAACACAACCACAAAGCATTCTATAGCAAGGTCAAGAATCTCAATGGCAACACTCAGATCTGCTCCGAGTTACAGCACAATGGCACTAAATATACAGACCCAACTGATATTGCCAACATCCTGGCAGATGGGCTCTTTAGGGGGTGGGGGGGGTAAAGCTAGCACCGAACCTCTCTCTATACCGGAAGAATGCAAAGTTCATGTAATCACGGCTACACAGGTAAAAAAAACACACTCTCCAAAGCCAAGAACACAGCATCCATGGGACAAGACAACATCCCAGGCTGCATTCTACACAAACTACAGAATGAACTGGCACCCCACCTAAGTACCAAGTTCAATCATAGCCTCACCTCACGCTTTGCGCCTGCTGAATGGCACACAGCAATGGTTATCCCACTCCACAAGGGGGGAGCCACCACAGACCCCAGGAACTACAGTCCCATTAGCCTGACGAGCCTGGTCTGCAAGGCCATGGAACGTATCATCATGGAACTTATAAACAAAGACATTGGTAATCTGCAAACTCTGGATCCCACCCAGTTCGGGTTTGTAAAAGACAAATCATGTCTCCTAAACCTGATGGACTTCTTTGAAGCAGTCACCAAAGCCGTAGACAAGGGTAAGGTGGTTCACACAGCCTATCTAGATCTTGTCGAGGCTTTCGACACCATCCCCCACTCTGGAATTATACCAATGTCACAAGATGGTTTGCCAACTGGCTCACTGACAGAACCCACACTGTGCAAGTAGCAGACTCCAAATCAGACTTCAGACCAGTGACAAGTGGAGTACCACAGGGTTCAGTCCTGGGTCCTCTCCTGTTTGGTATCTACTTCTCTGAAGCACAGGCTAAAAGAAGGTCTTTGGCCAACGAAGTTCACAGATGACTGCAAACTAGGAGCCATAATCGAAACTCCTAACGATGTGGACATCCTACAAAAGGGCCTCACTGAGACAGATGCCTGGTGTCAAAGCCATGGCCTCAAAATCAATGCCAAAAAGTGCATTGTCATCCCCTTTGGTAAAAACTCTGTACCCATGAACTACAACATACGCGGTAGTATACTTAACGAAAGTGTGATGAGACCTTGGGACACAGGTGGACAGTAGTCTCTCCTTTGATAATCACATCACCACAGTAGTCAGGAAATCCTACGTGGCACACCTCATCACAAAAGGTTTCTCATCCAGAAAAAAAGAAGTCATTGTTCCCCTCTATCATCACTCATTAGACCCATTACAGAGTACAATGTGCCTTTTGGTATGTACCTCACAAGACATCTACAACTGGAAAGGCCGCAGAAATACCTCACAAAGAGGATTACCAGCCTCAAACAGATGCCCTACGCAGACAGTCTCAAAAAAGCTCCAGCTTTACTCTGTCGCATATCGCCTACTCAGAGGTGATCTCTGCCCAACATACAAAGCTATGTCAAACCCAGAGCGGTTGGACATGCTCCACTTAAAGAAATCCCAATCTCTCAGAGCAACACTCTCTAAGGACCTAAACCTTGTCACCACAATAAAAAGAACATGCTAAAGGGATAGATTCCTGTGCCAGAGACTTCCCATACTCTGGAATAAACTACCTATATCAAACAAAGCTCCCCATTAGCACTTCAAGAAAAATCTTGATGATTGGATGGGAAATAGGAAATTCACCCCGGGGATCACCTCTGTGGCTCTGCTAGACAGTGGCACAGGAAAATAATTTTCTTGGGTGGCAAAAGCCAGGGTACCTTTTTGGCTGGGCTTGTATAGACCCCACGGCCAATAGCCTAGTACCTACCTATGAACCTAAGCAGGGAAGAAGGGGAACCCTGAACTATAGGGGATGGGAGTGTTGAGTCCACAATGAACGAAAATACCATTGTAGTTTCCTCATGTGCAGTCTCGCTAGGGGCAAAATGGGTATGGTGGCTGCCATGTAACCCAGAAGTCTCAGAAATTACCTTGCTGTCAATTCTGAAGCTTGAAGGACTTCCGGTAGGTGGTGTGACAGGAACACCACCTTCTCTGGTGATAGGAAGGCCTTCATAAGGCCAGTACGGATTCTGCAGCCCAGGAAGACGATGTCCTGTGCGGGCTCCAGGTGAGATTTTGGTAAGTTTATAAGGAAACTCAGACTGCAAGAGAAGCAGAAGGGCCTGGGTGTGAAGAGGAGTCTTCTGATTGGGTGCCTGAATTAGAAGGTCATCTAAGTATAGAAATACTTGGTTCCCCTTTGTCCTGCAGTAAGCCATGACTGGAGCCAAACATTTTGTGAATGCCCTGAGAGCAGTGGAAAGCCCGAAGGGCAAGGCACAAAACTGAAAATGTGATAAGCCTGCCAGAAATCTGAGTATTTCCTGAAGGTGGGCTTTATTGGCATGAGGAGGTAGGCATCCGTTATGGCTAGGGTTGCCATAAATCCTTGTGGTAGGAGTAGGGGAAAGAGGGTAGGAAGACTGAGCATCCTGAAGGTAGGAATCTTTAGGAAGGGGTTGAGATGAGAGGTCTAGGATAGGCCTCCATGGTCCAACTTTTCTGGGTACCAAAAACATTCTGGAGTAGAATCCTTTACTTTATGATTATGTAGGCACTTTTTCTATAGCGCCTTGCATTAGTAAGGTTTGCAGTACCTGCCTTAGGAGGGGTAGCTAACCGGAGGGAGGCTGAGGCATGCCCAGCTTTGTTGGGGGGGGGGGGGTGATCTGGGTCATAAAGTAACCATTCTATATGATGGACAGAACCCATTTGTCTGAGGGCAATGAGAGACCACACAGGGAGACAGTGAGAAAGACGGGCAGACAGAGAGGGATGTAGGAAGGGTGGGAAGACAGACTGGCAGGCAGTCGGACACTACCTGCTCTATTTGTAAAGAGAGACCTTTGGCTGGAGGAAGGAGAAGCTCTAGCCAGAGGGAGCCGTCTTCTAGGGTGTCTCCTGGACTCGGGGGGGGGGGGGCGCTGAAGGCCTAGAGTTTTATTTTTGTTGAATTGTGTCCCGGCCAGGTAGTTACTGTGGAACTTTGGGACGGGCGAGACTAGCAGGTGTTTAAGATTCTGCAATTCCTTGCCTTTTTGTTGCAGGGAATTAAAGAGGTCAGCCACTTTTCCACAGAACAGGGCAGAGTGATCTAAAGGAACATCAATAAGTGTAGCCCTGAAGTAGTTAATGAGGGGCTGAAGGTGAAGACAAGAATACAGTCTTAATGCAGAAGCTAATGCAGCTGACCTGGCTGAGGAGTCAGCTGCATCTTAAGGAGTGTCTACTCACCTTAGAGATGAGAGCTAGCAAGGAAGTCAAGGAGGCTTTGGCTGCACAATCTGGGATGTCAGCTAATTCCTTAGTGGCCTTGTCCAGTAGTGCCAAGGAACACTTGGTCATGTGAGTTTGGTAGTTAGTGGCACTGAATGACAAGGTGGCAGAAGTGTATATTTTCTTGCCCAACCTTTCCATTGTCTTGTTGTCCTTGTCAGCTGGGAGAATGGTAGTGGTAGGGAGAAGCTTGGAAGCCCTACCAGTAGAAATGGAGATAGTGTCCGCTTCAGCTAGAGGGCATTCTATCAGAAATTTCTGTGTCGCAGGGACTTTGTAGAGTCTACTCTGAAGAGGAACCAGGAGATACCAGAACCAGGAGAGTCTGCTCTCCAAGGGGATGGAGGTTAGGAGTCAGGGTTGATGGAAGCAGAGGCAAAGGCATTTGGGAAGGTCGGCTGAATGAGGGGGGGGGGATACTACTACTGGGGAGTCAGGCTCACTAGTCCCTTCCTCTGGAGATCCATATCACGGGGGGGGGGGGGATCTGAGAGGAGTAGGAGAGGGAATCCTCTGACGAATCCGACAGTTCCTCTTCCAAATGTTCTACTCTTTCAGGAATTAGAGGTCTAGGACTTAGGACGGGAGAAGCAGTGGTAGGGGTCCCTGTAGTAGTACGCCTAAGGGCCATGAAGGCATTAAATAAACACTGGCTGAAGGCCTGCCAATCGGGCATGGTTTCAGAAGCAGGAGATAAATTTTTTTGTGCGCGTTTCAAAAGACCTAGTGGGAGTCTTGCTGGGCAAGGGCCTCGGGTCAGTCGTAGGGATGGCGGCTGCAGAATCAAACGTACCCGCAGAATGCAATGGTACCCCCCCACCCAAAGTCTAAGGTATGACGCCAGTAAAACCTCTAAGGACATGCTATCCGCTCGAGATTGCATGGCTTCCTGAGAGGTACCCACTTTATTCATACTGGCGGAAGCAGAATCCTCGGTCATCTCATGTCAGCCACAGACTGAGTAACAGTTGGTAGAGGCGCAGCTGAAGTAGTAGGCCACAGGGTAATGGCCCTCTTTTTTTGGCGGTTCCGACAGGGGGTCGGACATGGCCTCCTTCCCCAACACTACTTGTTTTAGTCACTGGTTTTCTAGGTACAGATGCTAAGCCTGAAGACGGTGACGTAAGGTCTTGGGGACAAAAGACTGACAAATACTGCACTTCTCATGGTCGTGCTACCTACCTAAACAAGAGAGACTGATCATGGGTGTCTGTGGGGAATCTGCTGGCCACACTTACACTCACCCTTTCTGGATTACATGGACTACATGAAAAAACAGTAGGACTGAAAGGATCCCCAACAGAGTACTTAACTGAATTTTTCTTGATCCAACGTCCATGAGAATCAGAAGCACCTGGCGTATAACTGGCGGCTGAAAAGTTCTGAGGGCAGGTGTGTGCAGACTTCACATTTATGGCCCAGGCTTCTGCTGCCATGTCAGACGACAAGATGCACCTAGAGGGACTGAAAATCTTTTGAATCCTGACCAGACAAACTGGAAGGAAGAAGGGTAAGCCCACATGTAGATTACTGCAACACTGGAATAGGACATCCAAAGTTGACAATGAACATTTACTATGTGCAAGATATACTCTCCTTTGCTTGACAATCTTGGGAAGAACACTGGTGGATCAAGAGACTGATTTAGGTTTGCTTCAGATGTCAGTTTAGGGAGAAAGAACGAGTTAATTCTTAAAGCCACTCAGTCTTTGTAAAAAACTAAATAAGGATTATAAGAAAGGGCTTGCACCTCAGAAATTTGTCTCTCTCAAATGACTGCAACTAGGAATAATGTCTTCCAAGAAAGGAACCTTACGTCTGCAGAAGCTGTTAGCTCAAAAGGAGGGGCAAGTCAAGATTTGGAACTAAATTGTGATATCCCAAGAGGGAATTGGGCCCCTGTCTTAGTAAAAATAATTTCCCTGAGGAAAACCTTAGAAATTTTCACAGATGCTAAGGAGGTGTCATTTTGTCCAATGTGAAAACTGGAAATGGCAGCCTTTTGTAGTTTGATAGCTGAAAAATGTATCCGTTTTGAAAAAGTTCTGACAATTCCAAAATAGAAGAGGTGCTGAGAAGGGTCTAAATCCTTCAATAAGGCCAAAATAGAAAGCCTTTTCCACTTACTTCGGTACATCTTTTTTGGTGAACTGTATTTGAGAAGCGGAGATGTGGGTCACTAATGCAGAAAGCCTTGTGTATCTCTCTACAGTTAAAATTAGAGAAACCAACAGATAAATCTGATGGACATTTAGTTCGAAAGCAGCAACCCAAACAAGTGAATTAGATTTGGATAGTGACCAAACATCCAGGGTGGATGTACAAAATTAGGCCAAAGGAAGGGGAACCAAACCTGACAAGGTCAAAAGGGAGCAATGAGAATCACTCCAATCTTGCACCTTTTGGCTTTCTGAAGAAGTTTGGTTATTAGGTATCACCCATCCTTCTCTAGTATAGATGACAACCAGGTGGGGTTAGTTTGTTTATATGCTTTATTATACAGAGAAACATCAGGATGGATAGCAGCAGTACAAAATATAAAACAGATTGACAGACTACACAGACATACATGCTTGCATCTCAATAGCTTACTAAAACATGGCAGTCAGTCTTGAACATGCTCAGTAATTATACACTTGTGCAAGCCCCTAGAAAGCTTCTTAAAGGGGTACATACATATTGATGTACATCTGCCCTCTTACATAAATTGTCATCAATGAAATGACACTGGAATAAGACATGCAATAATATAGACAGAAACAAACACAATGTTCATGCCCAAGTTGCCGTGCATCTGTAACATGGTCTGGAAATGCAACCTGATCTAGAAATATAGTAATTAAAACTGGGTTTAGCAACAGGGGCAGTCTTCGGTGAACAACTCTTATCGGGAGTTTTGGTATTCATCTCAGGAACAGGGATCTTTACTGGAAAGTCTTCTGGAACAATGGACAACTTACTCTGGGATACAGTCTTGCTCACAGGCTAAATGCTGCGGTACAGGCTCGGAGACTGGCATCAAAGGTTTCAGATTCTACCTAAATGCTAGCCCTTGTGATTCCATAACGTACGATCTCAGCTCTGGGCAAATACTCTTCATAACTCCAGTCCAATCATAACCTTTGCACATTTGCATTCTCACTCTCTCCTTCATGTAATGGACTGAGCGGTTTGCTGGACTTGTCGTAATAAGACTCCAGGGATAGGTGCTTCTTTAACAGATGGGCTTTCACTGATGAGCTACTCTTGGCACCTGGAACCAACTACTGCTGACTGGTAATGTAATTCTGGTTTGTCTCGACAGAAGTCTCTGGGCAGGTGAACCAAGGTGTTTACAAGGAAAATTTCTGAGATTCAAGAGATTCAGGGAAACATTACTATTATCTTGTTTCGATTTCTCCAGCAACTGTTTCGCACTTTGAACTGCATGTTCTGCCAAACCATTTGACTGCGAGTATTCAGGACAACTTGTAAAGTACACTTGTGTACACTTACCATAAATGTAGATGTTAGAGTGTATTCACTGTTGCAGTCATTACATATGAGAAATCTGCTGGCAGGTTGCTCTCAGTCGGCCTGATTAACAAAGTCTAGGGTCCTGCGTCGGTTGCGGTCACTTCTTCCATGACGTCAGGGGGATAAAACATGCAGCTGACGCCATTACATAAGTTTTTCTTGTCCCAAATGTCAGGTGCCCCCAAAAGGGGAGCAAACCATATACAAATAATTAAACACACAAAAATATACCTCCAAACAAAAGCAAATACACCAAAAAGGCTTTTAAAGTATAGTAAAAGAAAATAAGGCATAGTAAGAAAAAAACAGGGGGCTGGAGGGAGGGTAACCAGGACTGCAACAGTGAATACACTCTAACATCTATATTTATGGTAAGTGTACACAACTGTACTATGTTCTTCGTGTTTCAGTGTTGCAGTCATTACATTTGGGTAGATTCCCAAAGCTATGGTTGGGAGGATGGATTTATACAGCAATAGGACTGGCTATAAGGCCCTGCAAAACAGCAGTGGCAAAGCCAGCTCTGGATTTAGAGAAAATTGCTAAGTGATAATGCTTGGTGAAAGTATGAAATGAACGCCAGGTAGCAGCTTCTAGAATATTCCTGGTAGGAACACCTCTGAGAAAGGCTGTAGAAGTAGATGCAGCCCTGGTGGAATGGGATCTGATCCCCTGGGGGACAGCTCTTCCATGGTTCTTATAGCCGAAATAAACACAATGGCTTAACCATTTATAAATGGTTTGCTTTGAAATGGCCTTTCCCTCTGCCCCTGCAGAAAATGTTACTTGCAGTTGTTGAGATTTTCAAGATTTTGTCCTATCCAAGTAAAATCTAAGTTGTCTGTGTATATCCAATGAATGCAGAATCCACTCCCGCTTGTTCTGTGGATTGGGAAAGAAAGTTGGCAAATGAATGGACTGATTAAGAGCCACACTGGATACCGCCTTGGGTATGAAGGATGGATTGGTCCCGAGTGACACCCTGTCTGCATGAAAGATGATAAAAGGCTCCACTGCCATAAGGCCTGTAATTCAGAAATCCTTCTAGCTGAAGTGATTGCTAAAAGGAAGGTTGTTTCCCAGGAAAGGAATTTTAAGTCTGCAGTAGCAGCTGGCTCAAAATGAGGTAGAGTGAGTTTCTCCAATACAAAAGGTCCCAGGCAGGGGTTGGAGCTCTCCTGGGAGGTCTCAAATTTTTGGCCCCTCTGAGATGCTGTTTTAGCAGAGGATGAGAGAAGAGGGGGGTTCTGTGTTGTAATGAGCTGAAATGGCGGAGGCATGGATTTTTTTGGAAGAAAAAGACAGGCCCTTGTGAAGCATCTCAGTTAAGTACTGCAAAATCGGAGGTAAACTGGGTGCTGCTGTGCTCATCCCTAGAGAATGATTCCAAACACAGAATCTTTTCCATTTATCAGCGTAAGAATTTCTAGTACTAGGTGTTCTAGCCTCCAAAATGACATCCATTCACAGGTTTGCTGTCCCACTCACCAGGTTGAAAATCCGTGGTTCCAAATTTCCATTAGTGTGGGTCCATGAGACTTGGATTAGTTTGTCTGCCAGAATATTCAGCTTTCCTGGCAGGAATTGAGCTTGTAGTTGTACTTGATAGCTCAAAGCGGTGTTCTACAATGCCATGGCTAGTCTGCAGAGGGGGGTATGAATGTGTACCTCCCTGCTTTTGTTTATGTACCACATAACCGTGGTGTTGTCAGTCTTTACCATTAGTTGTCCTGGATGAAGGTAGTCCTTGAAGGCTGTCAGTGCAATCTGTACAGCTAGCATTTCTTTTTGATTTATATGAAGGTGCATTTGATTTGGGCTCCATTTGCCCTGAATGCACTTCCCTGCCAGATGAGCCTCCCATGCACAGTCTGATGCGTCTGTAGTTAGGATATGGGTGGCAGGGGGTGGTGTGAATGGCAGAGCCTTGTTTGGGTGGCAGGCCTCTGCCCACCATAGGAACTCTAGTTGCAGGTAAGGTATGATAGGAATCATTGTTCCCAGGCTGTGACAATGTTAACTCCATAAATTTTTTAAGTACCACTGAAGTTTGCTCATATGCAGTCTTGCATATGGAATTAGAAGAATGCAGGAGGCCATGAACCCCAAGGCTTGCAGTATTTGTCTTGCAGATAGCAGGGATTTTGTGGACACATGTTTGAAGTAAGTCACCAAATGAATTTGCTTTTCTTGCATAAGGAAAGCCATCTGGGCAGTTGAATTCAAGCTTGCACCCAGGAATGTAATTTATTTGAGAGGGTACCAGTTGTGATTTCTTTTCATTTATGGCATACCCTAGACAAGTTAGAACCCTTTTTACAAACGCCAGATGTTTTAGAAGAATGGCCTGGTTTTCTGCCTGAATGAGACAATCATCCAGGTATGGATATATTTGAATATTTCTTTGCCTGCAAAATGCAATTACTGGAGCCAGGCACTTTGTAAATACCCTGGGTGCAGTAGATAAGCCAAAGGACAGTGCAGAGAACCGATAATGCAAGTAGCCTGCTATGAAGCATAGGTATCTTCTGCAAGACTCCCTGATTGGGATATGCAGGTAAGCCTCTTAAATCTAGAGTTGCCATCCAGGCATCTTTGCCTAGCATAGGAAGTAACTGGCGAAGAGTCAGAATCTTGAATTTTGCAATGTCCAGAAAAGTGTTTAGAGTAGACGGGTCCAGAATTCTGGGTACCAGGAAAAGTCTGGAATAGAAACCTTGTCCCTTTTCCTCTTCTAGTACTAGTTGAATTGCCCCCATGTTTAGGAGGGAATGTACTTAGTTTCTGAGCCTCTGCTCACTGATTTGGGGGCAGGTCTGGCCACCCGTTTGGAGTTGGTAACGTGTGGAAATGAAATCTGTATCCCTGGGACACTATTTAAAAAGTACAGTTTTGTACCTACCATAAATGTAGATGTCCGAACTGGATAGCATCTGCAGTCATAACAAATGGGTTGTCCTGTCGTCAGGCAGCCCTTCGGTCGGCCGGATTCCAAAGTCTGGGTCCGGCTTCGGCTGATGTCGCACTTCACCCGACGTCATCTCTGCTGGTCTTCGGGTATAAAGGCATCAGTCGACGCCATTTTCCTCAGTGTTTCTTGCCCCAGATGCCAGTTGCCCTCTTGGAAGGCTAAATTTTGGAGAAATGCCAATGTTTCCAAAAGGTAGAAGGCAAACACAAAAAATAAGCATGTATGTACATATATACAAACAAATACACCATAAGAGACTCCCCCCCCCAGCTAGCTATTAGGAGGGTAAATACCCTAGGAGTACCACAGAGGGAAGGAGGGAGGGTAATCCTGACTGCAGATGCTATCCAGTTCGGACATCTACATTTATGGTAGGTACAAAACTGTACTATGTCCTTCATGGATGCATCTGCAGTCATAACAAATGGGTAGAATACCATAGCCAACTAGGGGAGGAGGAAGAAAAATTATGGTGTGGTTAGGATCCCTTGCAGTACAGCAGTGGCAAACCCTGCTCGGGATCTAGAATATAGAGGTAAATTATAATGCTTGGCAAATGTATGCACGGAGGTCCAAGTAGCCGCCTCAATAATGTCCTTGGTTGCCACTCCTCGTAAGAAAGCTGTGGTAGTGGCTGTAGCCCTTGTAGAATGAGGCCTTATGTTCTGTGGAATTGGTTTTCCATGGTAGGAGTAACAGAATCTTATGCAATTGCCTATCCATTTGGAGATTGTCTGTTTGGAAATTGCTTTTCCTTCCCTTCCTGTTGCATAGGCTACAAAAAGCTGGTCAGTTTTTCTGTTACTTTTGGTTCTGTCCAGGTAGTAGCTTAACTGTCTATGTACATCCAAGGTATGCAGCATTCATTCCCCTCTGTTTTGTGGATTGGGAAAGAAGGTAGGTAGGTGGATTGCCTGGTTTAAAGACACTCTGGGTACCACCTTAGGCATAAATGTAGGATTAGTTCTCATGGACACCCTATCTTGATGGAAGATTAGGAAGGGTTGCACTGCCATTAAGGCCTGTAGTTCCGAAACCCTCCTTGCTGAGGTAATTGCCAGTAGGAAAGCAGTTTTCCATGACAGGTGTTGTAGATCTGCTGTTGCTGCTGGTTCAAACAGAGGGAGTGTCAACTTTTCTAGCACAAAGTTCAAGTCCCATGCTGGTAATGGTGGTTTCCTAGGAGGTTTTACATTCTTGATCCCTCTGAGGAACTGCCCGAGTAGAGGATGTGAAAAGACAGGTGGATCAAAGCTGTATTTTGCTGAAATAACTGATGCATGTATCTTGATGGAGGAATAGGACAGGCCTGTATGTAGAAGCTCTGCCAAGTACTCCAGAATGTTAGCAATATCTATGTTAGACATCTTTTCCTCTTTCAGTACTCCAAATGACAAACCTTTTCCATTTTCCTGCATAGTTCCTTCTTGTTGAAGGTCTGCGGGCTTCAAGGATAATGTTTTTAACCCTTTGGGAAAGATCTGGGTTAGTTGCTGCTATGTGATGTTCCAGGCAGTCAGTTGCAAGGTTTTTAGGTTTGGATGCATGATGTTGTAGTTCTGAGTTAACATCAAAGGCATCAGGGGTATTGACCACATTTTCTCCCGAGACATGCTCCTCAGCAAAGGGTACCAGTGTTGTCTTGGCCAGTTCGGAGCTATCAGGATTATCCTTGGACGTTCCTCTTTGATTTTCAGTAGTACCTTGTGTATCAAGGGAAGAGGTGGAAATGCATATGCTGTCAGGCCTTTCCAGCTGAAGGAGAGAGAATCCACCTTCCATGCAAGTGGGTGGAATGTCCTTGTGCAGAATTTTTTGAGCTGGTGATTGAGTGGGGAAGCGAATAGATCTATTTGTGGCATTCCCCATTTCTTTGTGATGGCCTTGAAGATGTCCGGGTGTAGCATCCATTCGTGAGCATCCGAGGTGGTTCTGTTTAACATGTCTGCTAGGGTGTTCTCTTTTCCCGGTACAAATATTGCCTGTAACTGGATGTTGTAGCTGAGAGCCAGATTCCAAAGGTCCAAAGTCATTCTGCATAGGGGGTATGAATGAGTGCCTCCCTGTTTGTTGATGTACCACATAACTGCGGTGTTGTCTGTCCTTATCATCAAATGGCCTTCTTTGAGGAATGGTCTGATTTTTTGGATTGCCAGTTTTACTGCCAGCATTTCTTTTTGGTTTATGTGCAGGTGCAGCTGGTCCTGAGTCCACAATCCTTGCATTTGTCCAGCATGTGCGCCCCCCATCCTAGGTCTGAGGCGTCCGTTGTGATGGTTTGGCTTGCTCGAAAGTTGTGGAAGGGTAAGCCTGGGTTTGACTGGCATGCTTGAGCCCACCATAGGAACTCCTGTTTTAGGCATGGGATTAGTGGTATTTCTGCTTCTAAGCTGTGCCTGTGTTGAGACCATAAATTCTTTAGGTACCACTGTAGCTTTCTCATATGCAGTCTGGCATGTGGGACCAAGATTATGCATGATGCCATGAAGCCCAAGGCCTGCAGAACTTTTCTTGCTGTTAGTTTGTTCTGCTTTGTTAATGCCAAGAAGTAAAGAGGAAGCTCTTTTTGTTTTTCTGCAGTTAGGAATGCCATTTGTTTTACTGTGTCCAATTCCGCGCCCAAGAATGTCCTTGTTTGGGATGGTATCAGCCTTGACTTTTGTAAATTGACTGTGTATCCCAGGGCTTGTAGCAAGTAAATGACCCTTTGTAAATCTGTTGTCAGCTTGCTTTTGTTGTCCGCTTGTAACAGGCAGTCGTCCAGGTATGGATAAATTTGGATTCCCTGTACTCTGCAGTGAGCGATTACTGATGCCAGGCATTTTGTGAATACTCTGGGCGCAGTAGATAAGCCAAAGGACAATGCTGAGAATTAATAATGCTCTGATCCTGCAAGAAATCTGAGGTATCTTCTGCAATTTGGTCGAATGGGGACGTGCAGGTATGCCTCCTTGAGATCTAGAGTTACCAGCCAGCACTCCTTGCCCAGCATGGGAAGAAGTTGCTGTAGGGTCAGCATTTTGAATTTTGGGACAATGATGTATGTGTTTAAGATGGACAGGTCGAGAATAGGTCTCCAACTTTTCTCTTTTCTTGGTACTAGGAAGAGTCTGGAGTAGAATCCTTTGCCCTGTTCTGTTATTGGTACTCTTTCCACAGCTCTCATCTTTGTTAATTCCATTATCTGCTGCAGAGCTTCTATTTTTTGATTTGGAGGCAGGTTTGGCATCCCTCTTTTTACTGGTAAGGTGTGGAAGTGGAACTGGTAGCCTTGGTCTATGGTTTGCAAAATCCACTTGTCTTTTGTGATATAGTGCCAATTTTTCGAAAATAAGGCTAACTTTCCGCCTAATGGTGCTGCTATTTGCTCCCTGGTAGGCGGAGTTAGAGCCAAGTCACTGTGATTGTCATGTTGCAGTGGCAGTGGTTGTGTCTGTGCCTCTGTTATTGCCTTGCCACTGTCGTCCTCTGTAGGCACCTCCTCTGGATTGATTTCTGCCTCTAGAGCGTCTATTCCTGCCCCTTTGGGATCTTGTGGAGTCAGGAAAGGACCAATTTTTGGCAGGCCAGTTCCTGCTAAACCTTGGGGGCTGAACCTGTAAGAAATCTTTAACCGTTTGTACTGATTTTGCCTTTTCTTCCATTTTCTTCATTACCTGCTGGGCAGGTGTACCAAATAGACTGGCCTTATCCATAGGAGCATCTAATAGCTTTGCTTTAACATGATCCGGTAAGACCTGTTCTTTCAACCATGCATGCCTTCTTATCACTGTGCCAGTCATGGCTGATCTAAATGAAGCCTCCAGTGCATCATAGCCACATTTTAAGGAATGGTTACTAACCTGTTGGATGTTATTCACCATTTCTAATACATATTTCTTATCTAAAGATTCATCAGAGGACAGTTTTTTAGTTAACTGATCAAGCATAAACTCTTGGTATTGGATCATGTGAAACTGACAGTTTAAAGCTCTAGCTGAGAGAGTAGCAGAGGTGTAAACTTTTTTCCCCCATCTCTAAGGACCTGGATTCCCTTTCAGAAGGAATAGGGTTTTTTGCTGTGGTCGAGGCTACTGCCTTAGGCCCCTGGGAAATAGTTTCGGGGTCTGCCAGTGGGGCCTTGTATAGGTGGTGATGAGTGTCTGGCACCCTGTAAAATCTATCTGGTTTGGCAGGGGCTGGAGGTAAAGAATCAGGAGCAGTGCAGACATCATTAAATGCATCATCCACAACAGGCAGAACAGGAGGTATAGCTAAGGGCCTATGTTGTGGTAAGTGCAGAAAAGTCCTAAGCCTTTTATGAACTAGAAGTGGGCCTGTGTGAGGGAGGTTTAATAGGCACTGATTTAGCAGATTTGGCTGCTTTAGCCCTGGCAAAGGCCTTGATAGACATGGCTGCAGGGGGTCTAGCAGCACCACGTGCTGGGGTAGAGACATCCAAAGGGATGGTGTCTGATAAATCACTAGAAACCACAGTTGTAGGCAAAATTTCTGAGGCCGATTCAGGTAAGGTAGCAGGAGCCTCAGTAGTAGTCATGGATTCGGCTGAAGATTGACCAGTTTTCTCGGTTTCGGCCGAAACCGAGACACTCGCGGTTTGCTTAACCGTGGTTTCGGCCGAAACCGCGGGCCGCGAGTGTCGGTCTTTTTCTTTGCGTTTTTTAACAATTTGGGTAGTCGGAGGATCCGACGGCATAATGTACGCAAAATCTAAGCCGAAAAACTGTTCAGCAAACTCCGACCGACGCCTAAGCGTTCGCCGGTAGAAGGAAGCACAGGCCGAACAGGCTGCTACGTCATGGTCTGGGCCTAAGCAAGGCAGACAGTAAGAGGGAAATCTTTATGAGGTATTTGTTTCCCACAAGTTAAACAGTTATTGACTTTCTGACATCGGCTGAGGCAAGAAAGAGTCCCCAACGGGGTACTTAGCTTTTTAGAAGTCTTCGAAGTAGTATTCGGTAGTAGTAATCTCTGGATCTGACCGACCGGCACTTGCGAACAGCTTCTGCTTCGGGCGCCATGCGGCAAGAAAGACTGAGGAAAATGGCGTCGACTGATGCCTTTATACCCGAAGACCAGCAGAGATGACGTCGGGTGAAGTGCGACATCAGCCGAAGCCGGACCCAGACTTTGGAATCCGGCCGACCGAAGGGCTGCCTGACGACAGGACAACCCATTTGTTATGACTGCAGATGCATCCATGAAGGACATCCCATTTGCCCTGGGTTATAAGTTGTCAGTTTTTTGCATGAAGAGCCAGTCCCCCCCCCCCCCCAAAGGGGCAGCTAAGAGGTAAGTGCTTGGTAATTTTAAAGGAAAGTCATTGAGATAGTTTGCCATAGGGTGGTGTCTTGTTATTTCCAGATTTGGAAGCGGTGGCACCCCCATTGCTTAGTTCTTAAAGTCCCATGGGACTGAAACCTGGTACTTTTGGAATGCCTGGGTTTGGCTTGAGTGACTCCGGAAGGAACTGGAAATGACCAGTTTTTAGTAGGCCAGTGCCTACTAAATCTTGGAGGTTGTACTTGTAAGAAATATTTCACAGTTTGCATAGATTTAGCTTTATCTTCCATCTTTTTTAGAACTTCTTCAGCCTTATTGCCAAACAGATGTTCCTGATGCAAAGGAGCATCCAACAGTTTTGCTTTAACACGATCAGGCAGAGATTGCTCCTTAAGCCAAGCATGCCTTCTAAGCACAGACCCAGTAACAGCAGCCCTGCAAGAGGCCTCCAAAGAATCAAAATCACATTGCAAAGTATGTTTTCCAACTTTTTCAGTTGAAAGCAATAAATCCTGTAAATCCATATTTTCCACACAGTCAGAAATCAACATTTTCTGTTTAAGCAGTCCCATGATATGCTGTTGATATTTTAGCATATGGAATTGGCCTGAATACACCCTCAGAAGCCGGTGCCTACACAGCAGCTCCAGACCAATCCAACGTAGAGACATCCACGGGATCCATAGGTGAAGCATTTCGCAGCATACCGGACTCCGAATGGGTCTCACAGTAAAGGCCTGTGAATCAGAAGTAGCGGGTATCAGGGGCTGCAAAAGTGCCTCACTGAGAACTGGCGACTGGCTTAGGAGAAGCGTCGTCGGCAGTTTTGGACCTCAACGGCCTGTCTTAGTCTTTCTTTGCGTTTTTTCGGTATTCCGGTAGTCGGCTGGCTAACCAATGTAATTTTTGGATAATTAAACCAAGAAGTGAAATATTTAGAAGCAAAAATGTACAGATGACGGATAGTGCGCTGATTAAAGCACAAAACCGACAGCAAGGTATGTTGTGGTCAGGGCCTAGGCAAGGAATACAGTACAAATGAAAACCATTATGAGGTATTTGCTTCCCACAAGTAATACAATTATTAACTTTTACTGACTTCGGTAAGGAGCAAGAAAAAGTTTCCCCAACAGGGTACTTAGCTTTTAGTTGAAGACTTCATTCCGAAACTCGAAAACGAAAATTTCAGTAGTCGGCCGACCGGCACTTGCAAACTGCTTCGGGCACCGTGCGGCAAAAAAGACTGATGTAATGCCATCAGCTGCATGTTTTATACCCCGACGTCATGGAAGAAGGGACAGCAACCGACGCAGGACCCAAGACTTTGTTAATCAGGCCAACTGAGGGCAACCTGCCAACAGATTACCCAAATGTAATGACTGCAACAGTGCAACACGAAGAACATCATGGACAGTCTCACTCTCTACTGAATCTTTTGAATTGCTGACTAGTTCATAGGTTGGTACTAGGCTATCTGCTATAGGGCCTATACAAGCCTAGCCATAACAATTCCCTGGCTATTTCTTCCACCAATATTTACTTCCCTGGACCCCTGTCTAGCAGGGCAACTGACGTGATCCCCTGGGTGAATTTCCTTTCTCCCATTTAATCAAGGTTCCTTTTGAAGAGGTCCAAAGAGGTGCTCTGCTTGACATGTATGGGCAGTCTATTCCAGAGTCTGGGGAGTCTCTGGGTCAGGAACCAATCCCTCCAGTATGTTTTGTTTATTGTGATGACAATGTTTAGATCCCTAGGAGCGTGTGGCTCAGAGATTGGGATTTCTTTAAGTGTTGCATGTCCAACAGCTCTGGGTTAGACATGGCCTTGTATGTTAAGCAGAGATTGCCTCGGAGTTGACGATATGCGACAGAGTATAGCTGGAGTTTTTTTAAGGCGGTCAGCATAGGGCATCTGCTTTAGGCCCGTGATTCTTTTAGGGAGATATTTCTGCAGCCTTTCCAGTTGTTGCAGATGTCTTGAGAGGGACATACCAAATGGGGCGTTGTATTCTATAATGGGTCTAATGAGGGATGAGTACAGTGGGACAATGACCTCTTCTGGATGAAAAACCCTTAGTGATGAGGTGTGCCACATAGGATTTCCTGACTATTGTGGCGATGTGGTTGTTGAAATTGAGACCACTGTCAATGTCTTCCCAGAGTCTCTCAACACACTTTCGGTGTTTAGTGTACTGCCACCTATGTGGTAATTCACAGGTACATGTTTTTTTCCCAAAGGGGATAACTATACATTTCTTGGCATTGAGTTTGAGCCCATGGCTCTGGCACCAAGCATCTGTTTTCTGTAAGGCCCTTTTGTAGAGTATCAACATCATTTGGGGATTCAATAATGGCTCCCAGTTTGCAGTCATCTGCGAACTTTGTCAGCCAGTGGCCCTTAGTGTTGGCCTGTACTTCAGAGAAGTAGATGCCAAACGAGAGGTCCCAGGACTGAACCCTGATGTACTCCACTTGTTTGGAGCTGGATATGGAGTCAGCTACATTTACAGTGTGGGTTCTGTCAGTAAGCCATTTGGCAACCCATAGAGTGACGTAGGGATTAGTGCGCAGCTTAGTAAGTTTGACACCATCCCCCACTCTGGAATCGTAGACAAAGGCCTTGGCAAGGTCCAGATAGGCTGTGTGGGCTGCCTTACCCTCGTCCATGGCTCTGGAAACCGATTCAAAGAAGTCAATTAGTTTCAGGAGACAAGACTGGCCCTTCACAAACCCAAACTGGGTGGGGTCCAGTGTTTTAAGGTTGCCAATGTCTTAAAGTTCCATAATACGTTCCATGGCCTTGCAGATCAGGCTCATCAGAATGATGGGGTGGTAGCTCCCAGGAACCAAGGTGGATCCCCCCTTGTAGAGTGGGATAATTGTAGCTGTGCGCCACTCAGTGGGCATGAAGCCTGAAGTGAGGGTATGATTAAATATGACACTTAGGTGAGGTGCCAGTTTGTTTTGTAGTTCATGTAGTACACAGCCCGGGATGTCATCTGGTCCCATGGATGCTGTATTCTTAGCTTTGGAGAGTGCGTTTTTTCACCTGTTTGGCTATTACCGGAATTTGGCAATCTTCCAGTATTGAGATGGGCCATTTAGGGGGTGAAGCTGGCACAATCAATCTGCCAGGATATTGGCAATATCCTTGGGATCAGTATATTTAATGCCATTCTGTTTTAGCTCAGAGCAGATCAGAGCATTGCCATTTAAATTCTTGACATAGTTATAGAATGCCTTGTGGTCGTCTTTGGAATCTTTCACAATTTTATTTTCGCAACTAGTTTTGGAGGATTTTATGAGGGATCTCAGCTATCTTACGGAGGCTGGTAAGGGAGTTATTTGCATCCTGGGATTCTCCTCTTTTTTGCAACAGTTTCTTCCTTTTGTTGTAAAATTTGTTTATGGCAGGGGACCACCAGATTGGCTTCCTTTTTTTTTTTTTTTTTTTTTTTTTTGGAGGAGAGCATCTTGGTTCTATATGGGATGGCACGATTCATGCATTAGTGATGTGCTTCTACAGTACCTTGGTGTAGGATTCAGCGGTCAAACTTTCAGCTACCATCTGCATGGGTGTCATGAAGTCTGTGTACCATTGTCAGAAATAACTGTGTATGGACTGCAAAATGAAACTTCATCTTAGTAATGACAGCACTGGACACCAGATTAAGGTCAGTTTCAAAATAATAATAGAAGTCTATTGACACCAAGCAATGTTAACCATTCCATTCGAAAATGTCAGTGGCTACTGTCGACCAAGGTAGTTGAGGAATTTGGTTTAACTGAAGTGGTTCCTTCTGTTTATGTGGCTTTGTACTATTACATACAGAGCAAGACGAAAGTACTCTCACAATGTCTTGACATAGAAGGCCAAAATACAAGGCCTCTCGCCCTTCTTTTGGTAGAATCAGTTCCTGGGTGGCCACGATGCAAGGGGTCTACTATGTTTCATTGAATCTCATTGAATTTCATTTCACCCCGCTGAAAAAACAAATTACTGAAAACTCATTTCAGTGATTCTCATTTCACTGAACTGAACTTTGTATATATGGCACTGTGTAGAGTACTGTAAGACAACTAAAAGGTATATGCCCTTTTCCCCACTGTAGTGCGATCCTGGAGTTAGTGTACACACACACACATTTTATATATATATATATATATATATATATATATATATATATATATATATATATATATATATATATATATATATATATATATATACATATATATATATATATATATATATATATACATATATATATATACATACATACATATATACATATATATATATATATATATATATACATACATATACATATATATATATATATATATATATATATATATATATATATATATATACATACATACATATATATATATATATATATATATATATATAGTGGGGGGGGGGCCTAGCCCACCATTTTGTTTTACATTGTAATTTACCAAAAACTTCAAAATAAGAAGTTATGTACTCACCATAACGTTCCATGTGAGTTATTCATCTCACCTTCATTCTTAAATGATGGGTTCAGAGCCGATCCCTCGGCTCCGGTACGGCCACATGCAAAGCTCGAGGTCTTCCGGTAGCTCGAGGTCAAGCCTACTATCCCATGATGCACGGTGAATTACCTCAGATCTTGTTTGCTGCACACACTAAAACCATATATAATCGTTATTACCCTATAGAAGGGAAGAAGAATTTGAGCAACCAGGATGAAACCAGCATCTAGGTCAACTATCAGCCAAGGAGGAGGTAGGAGGGAGGGACACAAGAATGAAGGCGAGATGAACAACTTACATGGAACGTTATGGTGAGTACATAACTTCTTAATGTGAAGTTGTTCAATCTCGCCATTCATTCTTAACTGATGGGTAGCGTGCCAAGCACCATCAATCTCGGGTGGCTCACGGGAGTACATTTCTCAGGACCGCGGGCCCAAAAGATGCTCCATCCCTGGAGGCCTTATCCACTTTGTAATGAGTGATAAATGTATGAGGTTTTGACCAAGTTGCTGCTGCACAAATGTTATCAAGGGGAAGTTTGGCTGAAAACGCAGAGGATGTAGAAACTGCTCTGGTTGAGTGAGCTTTAATCTTGTGGTGAAAGAGCATATTAGCAGCTGAATAGGCAAAGGTGATATAACCAGATAAACATTTAGACAGAGTTGTTTTAGCCACTGGTCTACCTATCCTGGATTCAGAGAATGAAACAAAAAGCTGGTCTGATTTCCTGAAATCTTTTGTTCTATCCAAATAAAATCTGAACTGTCTGTGAACATCAAGTTGGTGCAGCATATACTCTAACTTGTTGGAATGATTAGGGAAGAAAACTGGTAACTCAATAACTTGGTTAATATTGGATTCAGAACAAACTTTTGGGCAAAAGAGAAGGATTTGTCCTAAGTGAATCAAATAAAAAATCAAATAAGGCGGGTTAATAGATAAAGCCTAAAGAATCAAATGTGAAAGCATAAAATTTAAATTCCATGGAGAATAGGGAGTATTCACAGGTGGTTTCATATGAAATGTCCCCCTGAGAAAAGCTTTGGATAACTTGCGGGACATATTTAAACAGTCAATCCCAAGATGAAAATTAGAAATAGCAGCCAACTGAACCAGAACTGTTGCTGCTGCCGCTCCTTTGTTAAAGACCATAGTCAAAAATTCTAATATGGATGTCAGAGGGCTTGGTAAGGATCAATATTATTTTTAGAGGCCCATATAGAAAAACTCTTCCACTTGCCAAGACATAATTTTCTAGTGGAGGGCTTATGAGAAGACAAAAGGATCTGTTTCGTCTCATTGGAAAGGTTATAAAGTCTGGCTAAGAGGGGAATTGGAGAAGCCAAGCGATCAGCTTTAATACCTGCAGAGAGGGATGAAAGTCCTCCCGACAGGTGTGTCAGGAGGTCTGGAACTGGGTCCAGAATCCAGGGATCCAAGAGATGAGGCTGAAGGAATGGGAACCAAATCTGCCTTGGCCAATGAGGGGCTATAAGAATGATGGTCCTTCCAAGGGATTTTGCTTTCCGTAGAACCTTGGGTATCAGTGGTATTGGTGGAAATGCATAGAGGAGACCCAGGGGCCAATCATGTAAGAGTGCATCCCTCAGGGCTTCTCCCGGAGGGGGAATCAGGACAAAGTAGCTTATGCATTTTGTGTTGATGTAACTGGCAAAAAAGGTCGCAGCAAGGCTACCCCTATTTGCAGAAAATCCTGTCCGCAATCTCTTTCTTGAGAGAGACAACTCATGTGTCAACAGGATTGCCCTTGCTTAGTGTGTCTGCTATCACGTTGAATCTCCCCGGGATGTGCATTGCCAACAGAAAGCGCTGGGAAGAAACAGCCCACTGCCAAACTGAGGGCTTCTTGGCAAAGGGGGTAAGATCTGGTTCCCTCTTGTTCAAATGCCAGACTACTGACAGTCTGTCTGAATCGCAATTGTTCCTAGAGGAAGAGTCCTGGAAGTACTGCAACACCAAAAGTACTGCTCTCATCTCCAGGATATTGATATGCAAATGCGACTCCTTATCGGTCCATGTGCCTTGGGCAGTCTTTCCCTGAAAATGCCCCCCACCCTATCAGGGAAGCGTCTGTGATCACAATGGTTACTGGAGGGGGTAGAACAAAGGGGCGTCTTATGGTGACATGAAGAGACGTCAACAACCACTGTAGGTCTTTCTTGCAAGGGCTTGTAATCAATATTCTGTGGTCCATGGGTAGTTCCTGGTAAGCCCATTGAGTGAACAGCTGCCATTGAATGACCCGCATATGCGTTCTTGCCAATGGTATGGCTAGTATTGCTGCTGCCATCATATCCAATACTTTCAGAACTTCTGAAGCTGGTACTCTGTCTTTTCAAACCAATGTGCTGATATGCCGACGAAGAAAAAAAGATTCTTTCCATTGGTAGCCTTAGTGGTGGTTGAGGTGCTAGCTCTGCTCCGATAAAAACAATATGCTGCGATGGCAACAAGGCAGACTTTTCTGAGTTGACTAATGCCTAGATTGCAGAGTGACAGTGTACTCCCTTGCCTGAATCAGTTGAAGCCTGGTGGTGGCGGAAAGGAGCCAATAGTCTAGGTACGGAAACACCTGGAATCAGATGCCGCAGGTGAACCGTGACCACTGCTATGCATTTGATGAACACTCTGGGGGCTGTAGTGAGACCAAAGGGCAGGGCTTGAAACTGATAGTGATTGGCTCCCAGCTGAAAATACAAGTGATCTCAGGATTGCCTGGCCATCTTTATGCGGTAGTACGCATCCTTGAGATCTATCGAGCACATCCAATTGTCTTTCCCTAAAAAGGGAAGTATAGACTGAAGCGTGACCATCCAGGAAGTCTCTTTCTTTACATATTGGTAGAGTCTGCTAAGAACAAAAATAGGTCTCCAGTCCCCTGTTTTCTTTGGAACCAAAAAGAATCTTGAGCAAGTTCCAGATCCTGTTTGGTCTGCTGGGACTGGCTGGATGACTTGTTCTAGCAACTTACAGACCTCTACAGTTGCCTGTTTCCTGCAACTGGGTGGAACGTTCGGGATTCTCCTTATGGTCAGAGGGGGTGTGGCGAATGGTATGAAGTACCCTCTGGAAATGATACTTTGTACCCAGCTATTTTATTTTTAGCCAGGCGTCTGGGTACAAAGATAAGCGACCCCCGACTGCCTCCAGAGCAGGACAGTCCGGCCTCCTTTCAGGAGCACTGGCAGGGTTGCCCAGAAAATTGATCTATCACCCTGGTGTTGTGGACCCCCTCTGCCACGAGGGCGGCGTCTTCCATTATTACCCCTTTCTCAGGGAGGTTCACCATGTGTGTCCTGAAAGGCTCCTTGGGCTTTCCGGAACCACAACCCCCCCCCCCCTTTGACTTTTGGGATAAGGTCGGTAGGGGTGGAAAAACGGACTCAGATGGCAGACAAGAGTCTTTCCCTCCTGTTCACACCTGGTAAAGGTTTCCTTCACTTTAGGCCCAAAAAGGGATGAGCCATCAAAAGGAGTGTTCACGAAGGATGAAGGGCTCAGCAAAGGAACACAAGCGCATCCAGGAATGTCTTATAAGAGAAATTCCTGTACCCGCTGCCCTACTTGTTCCATTAACTGCATACGATATGAGACACATGGATGAAATTACAATAGAATTTAGGGTAGAAAGCTGGGCAGCAACTTTATCAGAGGCTCCTGCAGCTCCTGTACCCTGAAGAGCATCTCCCAACTCCTTAAAGAGATCTCTTTGCAACCTAGTAAACTGGGTTAAGTAGTTCAGTGAATGGAGAGCAAAAGTCGCTGATCTGAACATGTGTTTCCCATATCTATCCATAATTCTAAACTCTCTATTCGGAGAATGGATAGACAAGGAAGTCTCAAACCTTTCCTTTTTGGTGACCGCTGTCACCACCATGGCATCAACAGGAACTCTTTTGGCTAAGAACGTTTAGTCTAGTGGGCCGATATAAATGTTAGGCCTCCTACGGACAGGCTCCATAGACTCCGGTGACTCCCACACCCTTCGAGAAACCAATTGCATGAGCTCATCGAAGGGCAGACACCCCCAAGAGGTGGAGGGTTGAGACCCGAAAGCCTTCAGGAGAACAGACTCATCCTAAGTAGATTTTTTGGACTGCCAATCACCCCTCTGCCTAAGGATTTCAAGTATCTCGGCAAAGGAGATATGCTCAAAGGGGGACCCTTCTGACTCATCCAAGTCAGTATCAGATGTTAAAGACTCCTGTGGGGAGTCCAAGTGTCTTTTCTTGCACAATCTCTTTCTAGGACCCTCCTCAGTGGGGGCTTCTGGAGATCTCAGAAGAGCAGGGGTCACCCTGTGGGGCTACCTGGGGCTCTGGGTCTCTACGCTTAGCCTTGATCATGGAAGCAAAAGCAGACAAAGGCGCTTTAGGAGATGAAAAAGGCCTAAAGTTGAGAATGTTTTGGGAGACGAAGCTCTCCTCACGGCACTAAAGGCACCACTGCTCTGATGGGAAGGAGTCACCGGATCCATGGGAACAGTCAAACCCCCCCCCCTGCACCGAGGCAGTGGGCTCCGAGCCAGAGGTAGGAGCCAAGCTCATCCGAGCTGAAGCCCCGAGAGGGAGAGTTGGCACCAACAAGTCTGTTAGACTATCCTCTCCGGATCCGACTGGAAGAGTGTCTGCTTCCTAGAATCCCTGGTTGACAAGGATGGAGCGGAGGACACCGGAACCAGCCTTGACCCCAACGGCTCCATGATAAACAAGTCTGATTCTTCTATCTCCGAAGAGCCGGTATGGCTCAGAGTAGTAGACAAAGCAGGAGTAGTGGTCTTCAGCTCTGAAACAGCTTGGGTCAGAGCCAACTATTTAGCAAGGCCTGGTGCCTGTAGAATCTTCTGCACCAATCAATCCATATCCAAATCTGAAAGGCTGACAGATGACCTAGAAGAATAAACAGATGGTGCTGACTGGAGTAATGGTGACTGAGGCACTTCGGATACCAGCTCCAAGGCTGTGGGCCAGCTCCGAAAAGAAGAGAGAGTTTGCTCCCAAACCTGCGTTGCCGATGTCAGACTTATTTCTTTGAATGATTGGAGTTCATAGATTCAACAGATGACTTGAGGACTTAGAAGATTTGCTTGCAACATCCTTGTCACTCAATGCCTCTTGAAAATGGTGTTTTTAACAAACCTTTGTCCATTAATTTCCTTTTTCTCTCTAACAGAACCCTGGACATTTTTTAAAACCGGACTTGGTATGTCTGTCCTTATCATCCGCTATGATACTACACTAAACACACACGGATCAAAAATTAGTGTGAAAATAGTAATAGGATGTAAAGGCACACACGAGCCTGAGATACAAGTATCCAAAAATCCTTATAACTATAACTACTATAGAATAATAAACACACTGCCCAAAGTTAACTTGGCCAAATATTTAGAGTAAATATATAGTAAATATCAATAAACATATGGGAAGGGGAACTGCAAGGAAGCTATAAGAGCTATCCAACTACCTATGTCAAAAAATTACTAACGCTATATAATAAGCAACTAAATAGAAAATTTTAAAGTTTACTGGCCCGAGCTTTCACTGGAACCTCCGATCAAATGCCGCAGCAAACTAGATCCGAGGTAATTCACAGTGCATCATGGGATAGGGGGCTTGGCCTCAAGGTACTGGAAGACCTCAAGCTTTGCATGTGGCCGCACCGGAGCCGAGGGATCGGCTTAGAACCCATTAGTTAAGAATGAATGGCGAGATAGAACAACTTCACATATTAATACATTTTAAACAATAGATACGTATAGTTACACCACCAATGACCAACTCTTTCAAGAAGACAACAGGTACTCTAAGTGGGGGACTACACCCCCCCCCAACTACATATACTAGCTCCAGGATTGCACTACAATGGGGTAAAGGACATACACCTTTTACTTGCCTTACAGTACTCTACACAGTGCCATATATACTAACTGCTGTTCAGTGAAATGAAATTAAATGAAAGCAGTTTTCAGTAATTTGAATTTTCAGCAAAGTGGTCAGGGTGTGAAATGAAATTCAGTGAAATGACATTCAACTAAATAAAGTAGACAAGATGCAATACATTAACATACTCTGGTTGCAAGGACTTTGGAACAATTTCTTTAGGACCATTCATGATGATATCATTTGTCAGACAAAATCTCATCTCTGTAAGAAAAATAAGATTGCACTTCCCGAGGTAAACTCAACTGCTTTGACTGCCATCCTCGATTGATAAAGTGGTTGAGCTTCTGAAGAACTGGATCTGTAGCTCATCAAGACACGTGGAAGAAAAAATTCTCACTTCAATGACTTCAAAATCAAGTTGCTCATCTTCATGCTGTTCAGTGGTATTTCTGGGTGATCTGGATAATGTATAAGCAAAATAAAGATGTTTCCTTTTGTGTAGATTGAAATTATAATTTTGCAATCTCAACATCACACATTGTAATCTGTCTGGAACTGTATGCATAGGCTTTCTCAAGCTAGTAACTAGAGGTTTGTGATCAGCTTCGATTTGGATAGGTTGACCATAAAAATAATCATGGAACTTCGAACATGCAAACACAATTGCCAAGAGCTGTTTCTCTACCTGAGCATACTGCATTTCAGTTTGGGTTGGAGTTCTGGACACAGACAACTGGTTGACACTCTTGAAGAACGACTGCACCAATACCTAATTTTGAAGCATCACAGGAAAGAGCAACTGGTTTGTGATCATAATATCTGAGAGTTGAAGGATTGGCAAGTCTCAGTTTCACACCAGCAAATGCTCTCTGGTGGTGTTCCAACCATGACCAGGATACATCTTTACATGTCAACTCTATGAGCGGTGCTACTAGTTGGCTCAAATCTGGAATTAACTTACCTACATAATTAACCATGCCAAGAAAACATTGAAGGACTTTAACATTGTGTGCAGCTGGCATCTCAAGAATAGCAGTTTGCTTGGAAAGGACTGGTCATAAGCCTGAACTGGTTAACAAATGACCAACATAAGTAATTTCTTGTAATCTGAACTTGCACTTCTGAGGATTCATTTTAAGATTTACTTCACTTGGCTCTTTCCAAAACTTTACTAAGGTTTCTGTCAAGATCAGCTTCACTATTACCTCTTACTAGAAGATCTACTACAATAGCACAGGGATACCCAGAAAAAATTTGCTCCATTGCACACTGAAAGACTTAACTGGCAGAATTTATCCCAAATGGCATTCTCAAAAATCTGCATCTGCCAAAAGAAGTACTGAACGTAGTTAGCAATGAGGATTTTTGATCATGCAAAATTTGCCAAAATGAACTCTCTGCATCTAAGACTCCTTTGACTGTGCACATCGGATGATGAGATCTTTTCAGTGCTTTGTTCAAATTTCATGATCAATACATACTCTGATATCTGAGCTTTTCTTACGAGATACCACCATGGAAGATAGCCGTTCAGTTGGTTCTTCTACTGGACAAAATCACACCTTGCTGCACCATTTTGTCTAGCTCTGCTGTGTCTGCTCTGTACAGCTATTGGAACTTTCCAGGCTGACCTGACAACTGGAATGACATCTGGATCTAACTTCCATAGAACACACAACTGGAAGCTTGCCTAGTTAGTCTCTGAAAAGATAAGCATAGGTAGAGAAAGTATACTGGGTGAAATTAGAACACTAGTCTTTCAAACTAACATGATGGACTTCCTTATTAAATGAAAGTAGTCCCATTTTCAAACTGTCTCCGAGCCCTAATAATGATCGTATGTGCCTTTGGACCATGTAAACTAATAAGGCGTAGCAGAGCAACATGAAAGTACTTCTGAGCCTTCAGTTTGAATCTCTTCTCCACCATAAGCAGCAATCTTCGCACACTTTGCCAAATCAAGCTTCCCACCAGCACATACTCTAGCAAATGTTTTTGCAGACATAACATTGCACTTTGAATCTGTGTCACCTTTGAGCTTTATGGGTCTTCCATTTATCCAAACAGTACAAAATACTTAATTCTTTGCCCAAAAATCTACTGCATTGACTGTTTCATGAAGCACAAACACACGGTCAACATAAAAAAGTAGGGTCACAGCTTTCTAATTGATAGACTTATTTCTTAAAATGTCTCCTTTTAATAAAAGAAAGTGTCCCTTTTGAGTTACAAAACCTTTTGAAACAACTCCACTTATTGCATTTGTGACATTGCTGATAAAAAGCTAAACATTTTTTTTCCTTTTAGGCTCATGATTTCCACCACAATTACAACTGGCAATAAGACTGGGTGGGGGGCCCATTTTTTAAGTTTGCTGACTCAGTCTTATGCGTCACTGAGACTGTGTGCACTCTGGAATTTGCTAGAAAGCTATGGGGTTTCTCAGGGACTGTTGCAGGGTTTACAGTTGTTGCCATGTCCTTTGGCGTTCTTTAAACACATGGTGCTTAGTATCAACACTGGCCTTAGAAGTTACTGATACAAGTGTTTCTCATTTGTAAGCATATTTGTGTGCTTCTCTGTAAGCTCATATCTGAGAAATCTCAACAGCCTTATTCAAAACTTAAAATCACTGTTATGAAGCAAAATATTTTCTTACAGCATCTTCTTTAATACCACACACAAGTCTTTTATCAACTAATCCCTTAAATCACCAAATCTACACATTTTAGCTTTGTTTCTCAAATCAGTTATATATACGGCAAACGTTTCATGAGGGTTTTGATCCCTTGTGTAAAATAAGTGCCTTTCCATTGGAATATTCATTTGGGCTTAAACATTTCTGTAAATTTACTTTAAGCACAAGGGGTCTTCCCTTGACTCAGCTGGTACAACTATTTGATGGTTTCCCCTCTCCTGCAAATACAGCAGATGCATACACAAATGAATGCTTTCTTTCTACGGCTTCTGACCCAGCTAAATTAAGCAGAATAAATGCCTTTGTATAGTCATCTTTAGCAGAAAATGCAGCCTGTATGAAAATATCGTACTCTTGCTCAAACTCTCCAATTCTCTGCAATATTACTGTCAAACACAAGAGGACCTTGTTTTCAAACTCCATCTGCCATGCCAACAAATTATACCAAACCACAGTAATAATATGGCCCCTGTAATAACATTAAAATGCATGATAAACTCTTCATAGGTGCATGATAAACTCTTCATAGGTTCATACTAGGCTATCTGCCCAAGGGCATTTATAAGCCTAGCCCATAGTTATGTGGCTTTCGCCACCCCTTTAGTTTGAATAAAAACTATGCCTATCATTTTGCTGTGCCTCTGTCAAGCAGTGACACTGAAGTAATCCCTGGGGTATATCTGCAATCTCCCATCCATTGGTCAAGATTCCTCTTGAACAAGGCCAGAGAGGTGCTCTGCCTCACATGTACCGGGATTTTGTTCCACAGCATAGGGAGTCTCTGGGTGATGAATCTGTCCCTCTGGCACATTCTATTTATAACTGTGTCAAGGTTTAAGTCTCCCGCCCTTGTGGTTCTGAGGGATCTAGATTTTTTGAGGTGAAGCATATTCATCAAATCTGGGTTTGACATGTCCTTATATGTCAGGCACAGGTCACCTCTGAGCAAGCGGTGAGAGACTGAATAGAGCTGGCGTTCTTTCAGTCGGGCAGCATAAGACATATTTTTGAGACCCTTTCTCCTTTTGGTGAGGAACTTTTGGGGCCTTTCAAGCTGCAGCAGGTGTCTGGTCAGATACATTCCGAACGGGGCATTGTACTCAATCATAGGTCTAATGAGTGATGAGTACAGGGGGACGATGACCTCCCTTGATCTAGATGTGAATCCCTTCATGATCAGGTGGGCGATATAGAAGGTTTTCCTAACTACTTTAGCAACATGAGTGTCAAACGCAAGGCTACTGTCAACCTGGGTCCCCAGATCCCTGATGACTTTTTCTGTGCTCAGTGGATTGCCACCTATATGGTAGCTAGGGGTAACCTTGTTTTTCCCGAAGGGTATGACTATGCATTTTTTGGCGTTTAACTTCAGGCCATGGCTCTGGCACCAGTTATCCGTTTCTGTGAGGCCCTTCTGGAGGATATCTGTGTCAGATGTGTTTTTGACTAGGGCCCAGTTTGCAGTCATCTGCAAACTTTGTCAGCCATAACCCTCCTGTGTTTGCTTGTACTTCAGAAAAGTAGATGCCGAACAAGAGTGGACCCAGGACTGAGCCCTGTGGGACACCACTTGTGACAGGCTTTGAGTCTGACATGGCTCCAGCAACTCTGACCCTGTGGGTTCTGTCACTTAGCCAGTTTGCAACCCATCTTGTGATGTATGGGTTTACATTCAAGCTGATGAGTTTTTCGATGATACCCGAGTGGGGTATTGTGTCGAAGGCCTTTGCCAGGTCGAGGTAGGCTGTATGGACTGCCTTTCCCTCATCAATGGCCTTGGTGACTGTCTCGAAAAAGTCAACCAAGTTTAAGAGGCAGGATCTGCCTTTGACAAAGCCAAACTGGGTTGGATCCAAAGTCTGCAAGTTCCCTATGTCTTTATTTATGAGTTCCATTATGATCCTCTCCATGGCTTTGCAGATAAGGCTTGTCAAGCTAATGGGGCGGTAATTTCCAGGGTCTGTGGAGGCACCGCCCTTATGAAGTGGGACCAAACTGTACTTTGCGAAATATGCCTTGAAATGGCTGTATTTTGTGAAATAACTGTACTGTAATACTGCACAAACATGCAAACACTTCGTACACTTCAGACAACTCAAATAGCTTTGATTAATGCGAAAAAGTAATGGTTAGCAAAAAAAAAAATGGTTGTTTCTCTTATTTTATGGAAAAAGCACCTTATTTCAAACATTTTCCACAGTTATTTCAAATATTTCTATTAAGACATCACAGTTTTGGATATTTCTATTACTTGGAAATTAGTTTCATATTTTGCAAATGAGAAAATCATTTGAGCAGGTTTTAATACCTGAAAATCGTTTGACTTGTTTTGCGTGTTGTATGTAGAGTAGTGACGATTCACTCCTGTATATTCCTCCAATTTTAACCGAATGCCTCTCTCTGTCTCGAATCTGGAGAATCTGGATCCCATTCTAGCACCATGTCACTCGTCCGTCTCTAGTATAGATGACAAACAGGCAGGGCAGTTACTTTACATGCTTTACTACATAGAAACACATCAGGATGGATAGCAGCAGTACGGAATATAAAACTGATGAACTGACGCACTACACAGACATACATGCTTACATCTCAACAGCGTACTACAAAATGGCAGTCAGGCTCACATGTGCACAGTATTTATACACATCTGCACACCCCTAGAAAGCTTCTTAAAGGCATACATACAGGTCTACATTAGGGGTATTCGAGGAAAGACGTAGAGGAGTCCTGTGGGCCAATTGTCATCTTCAGCATCCCTAAGTGATTGCCCCCCTGTGGACGGATCAGGCAAAGTAACTGCTGCACTTGTTGTTCAGGTAGGATGTGAAGAGGTCACAGCAAGGTTGACCCCAATCAATCGTTGCTCCTCAGAAGAGGTAGTATGGAGTGAAATGTGACCTTATGAAAATTTGTCCGTTTCACGAACAGATGACTTGGGCCAAATTTGGTCTGATGTCCTCTCCCTTTTTGGGTACTAAAAACCCATGATAGACTCCAAATTCTAAATGGTCTTGGGGGATCCGCTGCATGACTTTTCTAGCTCTTTGGAAACTTCTACTCCTGCAGATTCCCACTGACTGGCTGGCATGTCGGGAATCTTTCTCTGTCTTTTGTGAGTATGAAAGGTGAATGGAGTAGCCTCCAGTTGTTATCCTTAACACCCAGTAATCTGTTGTGATGTCCTGTCAGGCTTGTGGGTGCAGAGAAGAGCCCCACAACCACTGCCTCCAGACTGCTGCAGTCAGGCAACCTTTCAGGAGCCATGGCAGAGCTTTCAAGTGAAAGGGACTGTGGAAACCATAACTATGTGGTCTGGCACTGACTCTAGGATAATGCCAATTACAATAACCTCCCCCTCTGCTCAGGGAGATCTGTCTGCAGGGGTTTTGTGGTGATTACCCTGTGACGTGCTACGTCACACTTCTGTGCCACCCCTCAGATTCCTAGAAAATGTTGTATGGGAAGTGGAGAAACATATTTCCATGGCAGAGAGGGTTTGACCATCCTGTTCAGCATATCATTTAGTTTTGGTTGAAACAGTATGGAACCATCAAAAGAAGATTAGACAAAGGAAGTCTTGAAACCTTACACAAATTTGAAAGGCATACCCAAGCAAGTGGGCACATTGTGACGCCAATGCCTACCTCCTTAGCTGTGCCATCAGCTGTGTTAGACAGCAGATGTATGGTCACAGTTGACAGATTGAAGGGTAGATAGTTGGGAGTTCACAGTTTTCTGACCACCCACTGGTAGGTTACCAGAGTGATACTTGGAAGGTTCTTTGCTCAAGTCCTTCTGGAAATGTGTCATATATACCAAGTAGTTCAGCTCTGAGGGAAAATTTCTTGCCTTTTCTTAGCTCTGTCAAAGGCTTTTGACACAGTTTCTCACAAGCTTCTACTTAAAAAACTTTCTCAGCTTAACATTTCTATCCCCACTCTAAATTGGTTCTCTAGTTACCTGTCCAGTTGCTTACAGGCAGTTAAATGGCAAAATTCCTTCTCGCCCTGCCAGTTCAGACCGGTGTTCCTCAAGGTTCAGTTCTTGGCCCCATCCTTTTCAACCTCTTCACCAACGGCCTACACAATGCCAGCAATCTCTCCCCCATCATACAGTATGCAGATGATTCAACTCAGATTTCCATTTCTGACTATCAATAACCTTCACCATATCACCCAGTATTCATTTCACTCTGTTGAGAAGTGGTTCTCCAACAATCAACTTATCCTGAACCCCTCTAAAACTAAGCTCTTACTATTTCTACCTAAAGCTGTAACCCATAACAAATCCAGCTTTCTCGTATCCTCACTAAATGGCACCATCATATCACCAGATTTACACACTAAACTCCTAGGTGTCATCATTGACAACCAGCTCAAACTAAACCTCCACATACTTCATTCTATAAAGAAAACACACCAAAAACTGGGCATGTTGTATAGAAACAGCAAATTCCTGACCTCCAACTCTAAACTATTGCTAGCCCAATCCCATCTCCTCCCGCCCACCTCTATGGCTCCTCTCTATTTTCCAATTTACAATATAACCTGCTGGCAAAACTTGACCAAACTTGTAACAAAATTACTAGATTTGTCACCAGCAGCCCCTTTAAATCCCATCACTGTTCTGCTCTCAAAAAACTACACTGGCTCAAATTCCCACATCTTCTCACCAAATGTCAGTTGATCCACGCTTTCTGAATTCTTAATTCTAACTCTGACTGTCCATCTCTATCTTGATCTCTTGGTGCACCCCTCCGTGATCCCTGCGCAGCTCTGATAAATTCTTTCTACAAGTCTATAAACACAATATTAACATAGGTAAAATACTTTATAAACACTCCATCACCCTTATTTGGAATAATCTTCCACTCCATATTAGAAGTAATACCTCTCTTCCTAACTTCAAACATGACCTTATTTTGTAAACTAAACACAGCAGGACACCAATCCAACGGAGCTAGGACCCAGCCACAAAAGTAAAACCAAATAAAATAAAACACAAAAACATGCGCCGGGTCCTATGGCAGTTTTGACCAAATAGTTCAAGTATCCAAATGCAACGAAACAGTACACTTCTGTTAAATCTCCTTCAAACCACGACACAGGTTCCTTAAAACACAGCTGTTTATTTGAAAACGTAAGCGCTTTCACCCAACGGCTTCATCAGACGTACAAATTACCTCCTCACAATACAAATCTTAAATAGTCTTAAACGACAGCCTATTGGTTAAAACATTTGGACAAAGATATCAATTCAATTAGCTGACTCATACTACATACTACATCTAAAAAACTAGTTAGAGCTAAACTGTACAGGTAAAACATCTAGATAAATATATATATATGTAATATAATAAAGCACTAAATATAAAAGGAGCATCATAAAAATATATATATATATAAATATAAATATATCACATCATAGTACAAGCTCATAGCATGATGTATGAATGTAAAGGCAACTACATGATATAGCATGGCATGTATAAAACATAATATAAGCAATGGAACATAAAAAATAAACTATAAAAATATAAACATGTCAGTGCTTAGGTTTATGACATCTCCTTTTCCTAAGTATAGGCCTTAGATTAACCCTCTCATTGAGACCTGGTGGATGATCAGCCTTACATCTCACAATCCACCTCATCTCACACTCTAGGGTGCGATTCACTATATCACCCCCTCTTATATTCTCAAAGACCTCCTGTATCACGCAAAATGTAAAACTGTGTGTAGGACCTGAGAGCTTAGTATGTCTAGCTAGGGCATTTTTATCACTACCAATCCTGGTTTGATAAAGGTGTTCCCTAATTCTCTCTCTTAGGGACCTATTGGCTTTACCTATGTAGAACGATCTACAGGCTTGACACCTAGCTAAATAAACTACATTCTTACTCAAGCAGTTTGTACCTGTACTAAAGTTATACTCATAGTTATTATTAGGATTTAAAAAAGTAGTTCTAGTATCTATTAAAGTGCACTGATTGCACCCCCCACATGGTTCAGTATTATATATAAACTGCCATAGGACCCGGCGCATGTTTTTGTGTTTTATTTGGTTTTACTTTTGTGGCTGGGTCCGAGCTCCGTTGGATTGGTGTCCTGCTGTGTTTAGTTTACGTTTACCATTTTATTGTACACCAGCCCAGGAGAATGGCAGAGATTGAGAACAGTGTGGAGCTTCCGTATGTTCCTGTGACGACGAGCGTGACCAATCGCAGGTTAGAACGCTTTAATGACTGTGAGAGGAGCAGAGAATCTTTTGATCGTATATGAACCTAATTTGGAATCGGGAACGAGTGAAATGGACAACGCCAACTTGTCTAACTTAACGGAGGAGCTGCAACAGTTGGAATTTAACTTCTTGAAGTTAAAAAGACTTCAAATGCAACGCCAGCATTTTGAAGCGTGTATCGCAAAGAGAATAGTGCCGTGTGGGCTAAGGATACTCAAGATGCCCACTTCAGGTAATAACTTTCCGGAACTTCTATATAGATGGCAGCAGCTCAACTTAGAGTTGAGTTTTAACTACATGAGACTGCTAATTGATTTTCATACGACCGAGGAGGATGCACTGAGAATGTCAGTAAACCAACTTTTTGACAGTATAAAAAATAAGTATACCAGTGACATTATAGACACTAGACTTGACAGACTTCTTGATAATGTTTTGCTCTTTGAAAAAAGGTTGCTGGAGCAAAAGAAAAGTAAAATATTAAGAGACGTCAAAGATTTCAATAATAATCATGTCTTTACTTGGCCTAGGCCAAATAGTAATGAGAATGGAATTAATAGAGTTGTGAATGTGAATAATGTTACTGATGCTACTAACTTGAATCATATGGCAGAGTGTAGATCTCACACATGTCTGGACCATGACAAGATTGATGTGAATGGTATGAATGTAGTTGATGCTACTAATTATACTGCTGTGCCTACACAGCCACTACTAGTTTGTCCACCCCCAGTAGTACTGATGGACCAGATAGTCACACTGGATCCGGTAGCACTGCAAGACATACAGAGGTGGTATCTAGTGCCATGGGGAATGGGACTGTGGAACCAGTAGTCAGGAGGAAGACAATAGTGCATGAGGTCCCTTCCGTTAATTCCAATCAGAGGTCTCCTCACATCCCTTTCCCCATAGCGCAGCAACAACGCATAGGGAGACAGAGGTCGATGAGCAGGGGCAGACAAGAGGAAAGGGTCAGGCAGCGAACAACAAGGACCCACATTGAAAAAAATGTGGGAGAGGACTGGGACACTTTGATAGTTAATATCTCCCAGAGAGTTTTAAATCAATATGAAGAACAAGTACTTAACAAGGGGTTGAGTTTTATTCCAACTAGTCACAGTGACTTGGTAGATTCAATTATAGATGTTAAGCTATTTGTTAGAAATCTGCAACTTAAATTGGATTTTGGAATGGATAATAGGAAAGAACTTGGGGATAGGTTCAGACCTAATAGCTTATATACGCCTCAGTTACACCCTTTACTAGATACTTTTTGTAGAGTTGTAGAGAAGGATATATACACCTACTATGAGTCAAGGAGGAAACCAAGATACACTAATAACTTGAATTTCCCCCAGAGACAAGCATTAAACTCACTTAAAACAGACCCCAATATTATCATTAGACCAGCCGATAAGGGAGGGCCCTTAGTAGTAATGGATACTAGTGGGTATTTGGATAGTATGTATGAGCTTCTGAATAATGATGCATTTTACTTGAAAATTGATATGGAGTTAGTAAGAGACAAGGTGTTTAGGGTATATAGTATGCTGGATGATCTATTGTTATCAGAAGACATTTCTATGGAGTTATATAATTATTTGAAAGTATCCAGTCCATGTTTACCTATCATACAAGGCCTCCTGAAGGTACACAAGTCACTGCAAAAACCACCTATGAGACCCATTGTTGCAGCACAGGGCTGGCTTACAGAACCTATGTCAGTCTTTGTTGAGTACTTTACCCGACCTCTGGTAGATAGTGCCCCACACGTCCTTAAAGATAGTAAACAATTCCTCTTGGAATTATATGGATATATGAGCAATCTAGATGTTAATAAAGAATATTTTTTGGTCACTCTAGACGTAGTTAGTCTCTTTACGGTGATTCTGAATGATACAGGAGTTTTATATATTTACAGCATTTTTTACATTCTAGATCAACTTATTCAGATGACAGGATAGATCTGATATGTTTATTTATGGAGACTATACTTTGTAACAATGTATTTTTGTTTAGTGACTCAATATACTTGCAGAATGATGGCGTAGCTATGGGCACACCTTGTGCCAATAGCTTCATCCAACATATTAGCTTATTGGGAAGATAAGTTTTTATTTGAGTCCATTATTTTTAAGGAAAAGGTTGGCTTCTATAAAAGGTTTGTGGACGACCTCTTTTTTATTTGGTTGGGTGACCCCAATAGTTTGGTAATGTTTGTGGAGGAGATTAACAACTCTACTGAATTTTTAAAATTTACATTAAACTATTCCAGTGAATGTATCTCTTTCCTGGATGTGAACACTGCCAAGCTTTCCTGTGGACTGCTGAATACATCAATACATCACAAATTGTGCTATAGGAATAGTTTATTACATAGGAATAGTATGCACCCCAGATATGTGTTTGATAATGTAATGAAAGGACAGCTAATGAGAGCATCCAGGTTGAACCAAAGTGAAGATGGTTACCTAGATGAAATAACTAAATTGAAATCCATGTTCAAGAGAGGATATAGTGAGGCTGTATTTGACAGGATGATTCTAGAAGTGGATGATCTCAGATCTACATCTGCTAGACCTTATTTTGCGGAAGCGTTTGAGAGCGATAATATAGGCCCAGAGGAAA
>NC_056747.1:1055271453-1055293953 GCF_019279795.1 Protopterus annectens | reverse complement strand
TCCCTTTTTATGGATTTTGTTCTATCATGTAATAGCTTTCTCCTCTTATTGTAAAGTTTGTTAATGGCTGGGGTCCACCAGACTGGACGTTTGCCCTTTGTGGAAAGAGTCTTGGTTTTATTTGGGATTGCCTGATCCATGCAGTCCTGGAGGTGTTCACAGAAGGCATTTGTAAGGGCTTCCCTTGGTTGTGGTTTCCACTGGCTCAGGGGCCTTGAAGGATACCACACCAGTCTTGAGTAGTGTGAAGTTTGCTTTAGAAGTTCTTCACTTGGTCTTTTTGTTTGGGGTGGGGGGATGTGGATTTCCAGTGAGATTAGTTTATGATCAGATCTCACCAATGGGGGATATACTTGGGTGTGGAGCATTTTGTCCCCATGTTTGTGAAAGGGAGATCTAGTATATTTTCTCCTTTTGGGAACAGTGACTAGCTGTTCCATGGCATTTAATTTATGAACTCCAGGAACCGTTGGGCTAGAAAGTTAGGGCTTGAGTAATGTTCCCAGTCTATATTCGGTAGTTGAAGTCACCCAATATGATGGTGTTTGGAGATACATTTATACCCTCCAGTGTCTTCAGGAAGGCTGTGTGGGGTTCCTGAGTTTGAGAGGGTGGCCTGTAGCATGCTACAATTTGTAGAGCAGTTTTGCCTATGGTTAGTTGCACCTGGAGGGTTTTCCCGAGCTTTTGGTTGCCACCAACCTGGAGGTGTGGGTATCCTTTATGAATATGGATACACCCCTCCTTTTGTGGTGTGGTCGGGTTTTGGGGCGGGCATGATATGAGGTAAAACCTAATAGTGCCGGGGTGCTCTCAGGAGCCTTGAACC
The DNA here is from genome assembly GCF_019279795.1 of Protopterus annectens. NCBI lineage: Eukaryota > Metazoa > Chordata > Ceratodontiformes > Protopteridae > Protopterus > Protopterus annectens. The sequence goes on along the minus strand of NC_056747.1, from coordinate 1,055,293,124 downwards.
AGGTTTCAGTTACAGCACAGACATCGATGTTCTCCATACTGAAAAGGGGCCCTTTCGTGCATTTTGAGATTTAGACTTCTGGCATTGAGCAGCATTACCCTCAGTTTCTTCCCATTTTTGTTTTCTAGGGTGGTAGGTTTAGAATTTGAGCCTTGCCTAAAAAGGCACTATGGGGTGGCAAGAGCCTTAGCCAATATCCGGAATCCCAGGGTGACAGGTGCAAGCCGCCCCTTTGGGGCAGCGTGGCTTGTCAAGCATGTCATCCCAGGCAGACAGACACTGGATCCCCTTTGAATGACACCAGACATTAAGCCAATTGTTAAAGCTGATCATCTTGTCTCTATATTGTGGCATCATTCTTGGTGAAGGAAGGATACTGCTCGGGGTTTAGGGTCATACCTGCCTGGGCTACATAATCAGAGAGCTCCTCTATGTCTCTTTTCATGTAGTCCAGGGGGGTGCGTCTCAGGTTTCACACCAGCATGGACAATGACTGTGTCATATTTGTACTTCCCGGGAGTGCCCCAGTGCTTGTGTTATGTGGCGGATTCTAGCGCCCGATAGGCAGCTTATGACCCTCTCATGTTCAGCTTCCTGGTGGTGGGACGTCAGCGGTGTGTCCTGACTATGGAGTCACCTATATTAGAAACTATATTTGGTGTTGTGTTGTGGCCTTAAGGGCTGCTTATTCTTTGCACACTGCTTTTTGTGGTTTTATGTGTTGCTTGTGGGGTGTCTTGAGGTAGCAGTTGTTTGGGTGTGTGTCTACTTTGGAGGCCTCTGCTGTTTAGGTAAAATTTTAACCAGAGCCTCGAGTGATATGTTTTTGTGTGTTTATGTGTTTGATTCAGTGGGTGGTAGCATTATGTGAGCTGGTTTTGTGTGGTGTGTGATTGCCTTCTCCTCCTGTCTGAGTCTTGCCAGTCACAAGGTTGAAGAGCTCAGCCTCCCAGTTTGGCTAAATAGCTACATCTCCTCTCAAAATATTTGTGTTATAATGGGGGAGGAGGAGAAGGGTTGTCTCTGCTGTACATGAAGCAGTTATAACATTGCCTCAAGATTCCCAGATTCACCAGCTGGACAGGAGAGGGGGATTGACAACTGAGCAGCACTGGACGTATTGCTAGAATATGTGGGAAATCAGCAACTTGGTGAAAACAAGGGCCAGTGGGGAGTGAGGTGTTATGGTGCTTTTAATTTTGGTGCTGAAACATATATGGTAGCTTTAGTGAGCAAGTGCCAGGTAACCCAGGTGCAATGTGTTACGAAGTAACTAAATGCAAAACGACAAACAGTAACTTTCTTTCAAGTGAAACAAGGAAATAAGTACAGTAAGCAATGCAGATATCACTAGTGATCCACAGAAGCTGAAAGGTTTTGGTGGAATTAGCTTCCAGGAAATAACAACAAACAACAAGCATATAAACAAAGCTAGATTCAGCAGGCCTGGATCTAGTCTATGCTAAACAAACAAGGTGTACCAATTTCAGTAAGATACAGTTCAAATATTCAGGCACTATAAACCTTTAACCAGAAATTCCCAGCTCAGAAGGGCAGAGTCCAGCCTCTTCTCCCACAAGAGTGCAGACCACAACCTTCTTAATGTAAAATAACTGGCCTGAAGCCCAAGTGCCCTTTTAACAAGACTTAGAAATTATGCTACAAATTTAAGTTTCAAAAGCAGTAATAAATACAATTGAATACTTTAAAAATGTCTGGATTAGTGCTCAAGTTACACAAACAAAGCTAGATCCAGCAGGCCCGAATCCAGTCTATGCCACAGCAAACAAACCCAAATTCAGTAAGAACAGTTCAGATATGCATGCACTATAAGCCTTTAACCAGAAATTCCCAGCTCAGAAGGGCAGAGTCCAGCCTCTCCTCCCACAAGAGTGCAGACCACGAACCCTCTTAATGTAAAATAACTGGCCTGAAAGCCCAAGTGCTTAAACCAGAATTAATACACTTTTAGAATAACAGACACTGAGCCCTCAATCAGCAGTTCCCAACCTAGAAGGATGTAAGCTACCTGTTCTGCCACTACAGTGCAGACCACAAACCCTCTCAGTGCAAAACAACTGGTCCGAAGCCCAAGTGTTTAAACCAAAAGGCTTAGAATGAGTTACACCAAGCAGTAATAAATACAATTGAGTATTTTAAGATGATGCAAAAGTAAAAGAAGTAGGTAGAAACACAAGTACAGTAAAAGCAGATGAAATTTTTTTTTTTTTGAACAAGTGCTGAGATCAAAGAAACAGATTTGAGTGCTGAAACTAGAAAACTGGCTAGTTATAAGAAAAAAAAAACTAGGAGGCTTCCCTCGAAGACAGAACGGCTTGGGGGGTCAGAAGCCTACAAATAGTCTATACCACTTAAAAAAAGGGAGGAAATAAGCTTACATTTTTTTTTTTGTTTCCCAGATGCTCTCTTTGTACACAGTAAGTGCCTGAAATCAGAATATGATCTCACTGCACTCAGTTGAGTGGAAATGAGATGGGCCCAGAGGCAGGCTGAGGCGGGCAGTTTCAACCCCTAAGATTAAACCCAAAAAAAAAACAGGGTGGGTGGGAATAACTTAAGAACAGAATAACTCCCGTTCAGTTAAATATTCCTCAACACAGTTTAAATCAAATTTAAAAACTGTATTTTTTTAAAAAAGTGCAGATAAAGGTATAAATTCTTTATTATCTTCCATTTAATGTGGCCAGACACTGCAAACAATAGACTTTTAATAAAGCAAGTGGAATGAAATGTGAGCCCCTTTGATTCCCCCCAAAATGTTGCTAGTTAGATTTGTACTTCTGCTTCTCCAAAAACAGTCTTTCTGCTATATTTTTATAACACACAAATTATATTTTTTACAGTTCAATTACAATTTGGTTTACATTTTTTTTTTAAAAAAAGTTTAAAAAAATTTATATCAACCAGTTTCAAATGCAAAATTTTAAATTAACAAATTATTATATATATATATATATTTATATATATATATATATAAACATACATACATATACAAAATATATATATAAATATATATATAAACATAAAATTATATATATATATATATATATATATATTGTGTGTGTGCAAAAATATATATATATATATAATATATTATATATATATAATTTTCTCTAATTCATACCTTTTCCCAAGGGGATTTATGCCCAGAGAGTTTCTTTATTTAGTTTGAAGGATACTATGCATTTTTTGCTTTCTTAAACAGTGACACATAATCTATATATCTATCCATTGGGAAGATTTCTCTTAACAAAAACCATTTCTCTGCCCACATGAATTTTGTTCCACAGCAACTCTTTGAACTGTCTCCCCTTTTTTAATGTTAATTTAAGCTCTTGTTTATTCTGATGGATGTAGATTTTTTATAAATGTTCATCAATTCCAGGTTACATGGGTTGCAAGGTCATCTAGAATGCAATAAACTGGGTTTTCAGTCAGCATAAGACATATTTTGAGATTTATCCTTTTTGGGGAAATTTTCCTTTCAATTGCTGCAGGTGTTCAGATACATTAATGGGGTTGACTCAATCATTGTTTTTGAGTGATGATCAGAAAATACCTCCTTTATCTAGATGTAATCCCTTCATGATCAGGTGGGGATGTGAAGGTTTAATATTTTGGGAAATTTGGGGCAAAAATAAATGTCAACCTGGGTCGTTAATCTTCTGTGCTTTGGATTCCACCTATATGGTAGCTAGGGGAACCTTGTTTTTTTAAAAACTATCATTTTTCTTTTAAAGGCCACTCTGGGACCAGTTATTTTTAAGACCCTTCTAAGGATATCTGTGTCAGATGTGTTATATGGGATTTGATCATCTGCAAACTTTGTCAAATTTAAATTTGTGTTTTCTTGTACTTTGAAAGTAGATGCAAAAAGGGGGGCTGGGTTTGGGGCACCATTGTGACAGGCTTTGAGTCTGACTGGGCCCCAAATCTGATTTGGGGTTTTGTCATAGCCAGTTTGCAAATCTTGTTTTTTACATTTGCTTGGTTTCTCAAGGATACCTGAGTATTTAAAAGGGCCAGGTAAGGGGTTACTGCCCCTTTTATCAATGGTTTGACTGTTTTAAAAATCAACCAAGTTTAAAGGCATATTTAAAACAAACGGGTTGGGTCAACCAAGTCTTTTTTTTTTATTCCATTATGATTTTCTCCATGTTTAGACCAGGCTTTTAAGCTGATGGGGTAATTTCAGTTTACACATTTTAGGGACCACAGTTGTGAACTCCTTTATTCCTGAGGTGATAAAAATTAAACAGTCCTAACTGTGGGAATTCCTTATTAGAGGACACAAGGGGGCACCATCTAGTTTTTGCTGTGTTTTCCCTTGGAAAAAGTTCTCATGGGTTTTAGATGTTTCTAACCCCTGGGGATAAATTTTCTTTTGGGAAACACATATATTTAAATCCAAAAGAAAACACATAATATTAATATATATATATTATATATATATATAATATATACTATTACACACACACAAAATATATATATATATATATATATATATTATATATATATATAAAAATTAATATATATATTATATATATATATACACACTTTTTTAAAAATATATATATATATATATATATATATATATAAAAATTTTTAAAATATATATATATATATATATATATATAACAAATATATATATATATATATATTTATATAAAATATTCACAATATATATATTATATATATATATATATAACACATATATTATATATATATATATATATATATATATTAAAATATAATACAAAATATTATATAAATATATAATATATATATATAATAATATGCCAATAATTTCATATATATATATATATATATATATATAAAACCCAAAAAAAAAAAACAATATATATATATATATTATATATATATATATATATAACCCTATATATATATATATATTTATAAAAAATATAAAATATTATATATATAAAAAAAAAATTATATTAAAAATATAAATAAATATTATATATATATAACAATTTTTTTATTTATATTATTATAAATTTTTTATATATTATATATTATTTTATAATTATATTTTTAAAATATTATTTTAATATTTTTATTTATATTTTATATTTTATTTTATTTATATTATTATATTTTTTATATATATATTTATATATTTAATATTATATTATATATATTTATATATATATTATTTTTTTATTTTATATTAATTTTATTTACCAATTTATATTATATATTTTTTTTTTATTTATTTTTTATTATATATTATATTTTTTATTTTTTTTATATTATATTTTTTTAATATATTATATATATTATATTTTATAACAAAAATTTTTATTTTTATTATTATTTAAAATTAATATATAATAATAATATAATATTTTTTATATTTTATTTTATATTATTTTTTAAAAATTTTATATATTTTATAAAAAAATTTTTATTTATATATATATATATATTTAAATTTTTATTTTATACAATTTTATTATAAAACTTTTTTAAATTTTTAATATTTTAATTAAAATTTTTAAAATTTATATATTTATATTTAAATTTTTAAAAAAATATTTCCCCACAAAATTTATTATATCTAATATATATATTATAAAAATTATATATATTATTAAATATTATATTTTAATTTTTTATTTTATATATATATAAATTATTATATTTTCCCCCAAAATAAAATTTTATATATATATTTATATATTATATATTTATAAAAAAAATATTATTATATTATTTCCCCCCTTATTTTTTAAAATTTATATATTATTATATATTATTTATATATTATTAAAATATTTTATATTTTTTTTAAAAAAATATTTATATATATTAATAAAATTATTTTAATAATATATATTATTTACCAAAATAATATTTATATATTATTTTTTTTATTATTAATATTTAAAAACACCCAAAAATATATATATATATATATACAAAAATTTTTTTTATAAAACTATATATATATATTATTTCAACCAATTATTTTTTTTTAAAAATTTTTTTTAAATATTTAAAAAATTTTAAATATATTTTATATATTATTTTTATATATTAATATATATAATATATTTAAAAATTTTTTAAAATTATAAAATAAATTTATTAAATTTTATTCCACAAATATTATATAATATATATTACATAAATATAAATATATCTATAAATATATAATATATAATATATTTTAAACAAAAAATATTTATATTTTAAAAAAACCAAAAAACCCCAAAATTTTAAAAAATTTTTATTAAAACTTATAAAATTTTTTTTATTATTTTTTAAAAAAATATTAATTAAAAATTTTATTTTATAATTTAAAAATATTTTTAATTAACCCAAATAACCAAAAAACCCAAATTTTATCTATTATATTATTTATTTATATATAAATCATATAATATCTTTTATATAAATTTAAACAAATAAACAATTTATATTTTTTTTAAAAATCTTATTTTTAATACCACTTATTTAAAATATATATATTAAAATTTTTTTTAATTTACAAAAAATTTTTTATATTTATTCCAAATAAATATATTTTAAAAAACATATTTTAAAAATTAATAATTATTTCCAAACCCTTTTTTTAAATTTTTTAAATAAATTTTTAAATAAAAAAATATAATTTTGTAAAGGTTGAACAGGTAATAGAGTTCTAAAGTTTTTTGGGCCCCGGGTGTAAAAATTAATTAAATTTTAATTTAAATTTAATAAAAAAAATATTTATCCATTAAAATAGTTCTTTATTATTCCCCTTATTGGCAAATGCCCCCAACTCAACTTTTTGGAAATTTGGTTGTTTTGTCTTATTTTGTATCCCAAAGCAGAATACTTGTTCTATGGATTTGGGTAAAACGTTGGCAGGTTAATAGTTTGATTAAGAGCCACACTGGATACCACCTTAGTCATAAAGGAAGGATTGGTCCTGAGGGACACCCTGTCCAGGTAAAATGTAATAAAAGGCTCCACAGCCATGAGAGCCTGTAGTTCTGAAACCCTTCTTGCTGAAGTGATTGCCAAAAGGAAAGCGATTCTCCAAGATAAAAACTTTATATCCGCAGTAGCTGCTGCTTCAAAAGAAGGCAGGGTGAGTTTTTCCAGCACAAAATTGAGGTCCCATGCAGGAGCTGGTGATCTTCTGGGAGGCCTTAAATTTTTGACCCCTCTAAGATACGGTTTTAGCACAGGATGAGAAAAAATGGGAGGCTCAGTGTTGTAATGAGCTGAGATGGCAGAGGCATGGATTTTTATTGAAAAGAAGGCTAAGCCCTTGGTCAAGCATCTCAGTCAAATACTGAGAAATCTGAGGGATATTTGGTTTTGCTGTGTCTGTTCCTTGTGCTTGGTTCCAAGCACAGAATCTCTTCCATTTATCAGCATATAATTTTCTAGTACTAGGCCTTCTGGCTTCCAAAATGTCATACATAATAGATTTACTGAGAGGTGCTGTTTGAATAATTACATGATCAGCCATGCTGCAAGGTTCAGAGTTTAGATCAGTGTGCGCAGAATTTGATGGTTTTGCTGAGACAGATGAGGTATTTGAAGCAAGTACCAAGGAGGGAGCTGAGACATATTCCTTAGAATTGAGTACCAGTGCTGGCGAGGCCAGTCCAGAGCAATGAAGATAATTTTTTGTTTTTTCCTGTCTGACCTTTAGTAAAACCTTAGAGAGAAGAGGCAGAGGGGGAAAGGCGTAGACTGACAGGTTTTTCTAACTGAAGGATAGGGCATCCACTTTCCATGCTGGTCTGTGATAAGTCATTGTGCAGAATTTGTCCAGTTGATTAATTTTGGGGAGAGGCAAATGGATCTAAGTCTGGGCTCCCACATTTCTGTGTTACCATGCTGAAGACTTGTGGATCCAGTTTCCATTCGTGCAGGTCCATAAGATTTCTGCTTAGGTCGCCTGCCAGAGTATTTTATTTTCCTGGCAGGAATTGAGCTTGAAGATGTACTTGTTAAGTCAAGGCTGTGTTCCACAATGCCATGGCTAGTCTGCAAAGGGGGTAGGAATGAGTACCCCCCTGCTTGTTTATGTACCACATAACCGTGTTGTCCATCTTTATCAGTAGTTGTCCTGGATGAACTAATTCCTTGAAGGCAGTCAGCGCATTCTGAACAGCTAGCATCTCTTTCTGGTTGATATGCAGATGCATTTGTTTTGGGCTCCATATCACCTGAATGCATCTCAACAGGTGGGCCCCCCAAGCATAGTCGGATGCGTCTGTAGTTCGGGTTTGAGTGGCAGGGGGTAGAGTGAATGACAGTCCCTTGTTTTGGTGACATGTCACTGCCCACCAAAGAAACTCCTGTTGTAGGCAGGGAATGAGAGGAATCATGGTTTCCAGACTGTGACAATGTTGACTCCATAAACTTTTTAGGTACCATTGAAGTATCCTCATAAGCAGTCTTGCATATGGAATTAGCAGAATGCAGGATGCCATGAACCCCAAAGCCTGCAGAATTTGTCTAAGATAACTGGGTTTTTGTTGGCATCTGTTTGAAGTATACAGTCAGTTGCCTTTGTTTGTCTGGCGTAAGGTAAGCCATCTGGGCAATTGTATTCAAGCTTGCAGCCAGGAATGTAATTTTTTTGAGAGGCTACCAGTTGTGATTTCTTTTCGTTTATTGTGTACCCTAGGCATGCTAGAAGCCTTTTTACAAATGCCAGATGTTGAAGAAGAATGTCCTTGTTCTCTGCTTGAATGAAACAGTCGTCCAAGTAAGGATAAATTTGTATGCTTCTTTGTCTGTAAAATGCAATTACTGGTGCCAGCACTTTGTAAAGACCCTGGGCGCACAGTAGATAAGCCAAAGGGCAATGCAGAGAATTAGTAATGCATAAAACCTGCCTTGAAGTGGAGGTATCTTCTGCACGATTCCCTTATTGGGATATGCAGGTATGCGTCACTAACCAAGTGTTCTTGCCCAGCATAGGCGGTAGCTGTTGTAAAGTCAGCATTTTGAATTTTGGAATGTCCAAGAACATGTTCAAAATCGATACGTCCAGTACTGGATGCCAGCCATTGTCTTTTCTGGGTACCTGGAACAGTCTTGAATAAAAACAGTGACCTTTTTCCTTTTCTGGTACTGGATGAATAGCCCCCATATCCATGAAGGACATAACTTGCTTCTGGGCCTCTGGCCAACCGTTTGGAATTGGCAAAGTATGGAAATGAAATCTGTACCCCTGGGATACTATGTTTAATACCCACTTATCCCGGGTAATTTACTGGCAATTTTGAGCATGAAGTGCTAATTTTCCCCCCAAGGGGGCTACCAAAAGATAACTGCTTGGTGATGGTAGAGGGAAGTCATTGAGACTGCTTATTGCAGGGTTGCGCTTTGTTTCCTCCAGATTTGGAAGTGGAGGCACCCCATTGCTTTGACATGCAAGAACCATGTGATTGGTATCTAGAGCCTTCTGAGCACCTGGATTTGCCTTGAGAGGTTCTGTTGGACACAGGAAAGGACCACTTTTTAGTAGGCCAGTGCCTACTGAATCTGGGTGGCTGCACTTGTAAGAAATCTTTCACAGTTTGCATAGATTTAGCTTTGTCTTCCATTTTCTTTAAAACCTCTTCTGCCTTATTACCAAACAGAGTATTATGCTGTAAAGGGGCTGTTGATATTTAAGCACATGAAACTGGCAGTTTAAGGCCCCTAATTGCCAAGGGTGCAGACATATAAACATTCTTTCCCCATCTGTCCAGCGCCCTGGAATCTCTATCAGAGGGGGTAGGATTTTTGGCTGTAGAGGCCTTTACACCTTTGGGACCCTGTGAGATAGTTTCAGGATCAGCAGCAGCAGGAGTTTTGAATAGAAATTTGTGCGAGTCAGGAACCCTGTAATATTTGTCTGGCTAATTAGGAGCCGTAGGTAGGGAATCAGGAGCCATGTTCGATTCCGAAAACACATCAACAATGTCTAATACAGGAGGTTTAGCCAAAGGCCTATGCAGAGGAAGAAGGAAATCCCCAAGCCTCTTTTTTGGTTCAGAGAAATCCTGACTCTCCCAATGAAAATGTTCCCTTAAAGTATGCAAAGTTTATCCAAAAGAATAATCCTCGGGAAGAGATGCAGATGGGATGGATTCTTCTGGATCTGAATCCTCATATGGTGGCACAGACAATTCCTGATCAGAAGAAATAGAAACCTGATCTGAAGATTCATAATCAGCGTCTTGCCTAGGCCTCTTAGCGGAGGGGGGGGTTGGAAACCCCTAATCAAGGCAATTAAGTCCTCAGCCATTTTGATAATCGTTTTTAAGCATAGGGACCTGAGCACGTGGCTCATGCATCGGTTTTTTTAGACTTACAAGATGGTTTTGATCTTGTTTTTGAAGCTAGCATTGGTTTTATATAGAAATGTTGAGGCCTGAAAACATCCTCCGAAGCCCGTGCCAGCACAGGGGCTCTGGACCCATACAAGGGAGAGACATCCGCGGGTTCAATATTCTGACAATCTCGTGGCATACCGGACTCCGCATGGATCTCGGGAGAGGCCTGCAACTCAAAAGTAGCGTGCATCAGGGGCTGTGAAAATGCCTCACTGAGTACCGGCGAACTGGGGACTGGCTAAAGAGAAGCTTCGTCAGTTTTGGACCTTGGTCTGTCACTGTCTTTTTCTTTGCGTTTTTTGTGAACTCTGGTAGTCGGTTTGCCAACAGACGGCATTTCAGGGCAATTAAATCTGGATCAAAATATTTTGAAGCAAAAATATACCAACGCTTAATAGTGCGTTGGTTAAATCTAGCACAAAACTGACAGCAAGGCACGTTATGATCTGGGCCAAGGCAAGGAATACAGTACAAATGAAAATCCTTATGAGGTATTTGCTTCCCACAAGAAATGCAATTATTAACTTTTACTGACATGGTTAAGGAGCAAGAAAAAGTTTTCCCAATGGGGTACTTGGCTTTAGTTGAAGAATTCGGTTCTGAAACTCTAATGAGAAAATTTCAGGAGTCGGCCGACCGGCACTTGCGAACTGCTTCTGCTCCGGGCACTGCGCGGCAAATAAGACTGAATAAAATGGCATCAGCTGCATGTTTTATACCCCTGACAACATGACATCATGGAAGAGGAGACAGCAACCGACGCAGGACCCAAGACTTTGTTATTCAGGCTGACTGAGGGCAACCTGCCAGCAAATTACCCAAATGTAATGACTGCAACAGTGAAACATGAACATCAAGAGGCAAAGAGAATGGCTTATATCCCGGCCTAGCCAAAACACTTTCAGAATGCTCAAAGGCCAAAGCCATAATCAGTGACTAAGGAACAACACAGTACCACCACTACCGGAGGATGAAGGAGACTTACTTGACTTAATGGGCCTTGGCTCCAAGACAGACCTTGGACCCGAGCTGTCAAGAGCCAAGACCTAAAGGGTAGAGACAGCTTGAAAAACCTACAGGTCGACATCTCCCCCAGCCCTGTTATTTACACTTCTGCTCAGAGACTCATCCCGATCAGAATGCATCAGAGTCAAAAGAGTCAAGGATGCCGCAGGCGTCAGATATTTGGACTGCTGGTTTCAGCAGAAGTGCAATGGAAGAGCTTGGAATGATATGAGAAGGACCTGAAGGACTGACCAGTACCAGAAATAAGGGGGGAGGTTGTTGGAACTGTTCCTGGTTCACTCAAGCTGGATGGCATCAGGAGAACCCCAAGCTGAATCTTCATTCAAGAATTTGCTCATCATTCTATCACTTTTCATCTCTAGATGACAGGTCAAACCCCGAAGGTGATGCCACAGAAGGTACCATGGAGTACCTCTTCTCTTGTAGGATTAAAGACTGGAGCTTTGGGCTCATTGTTTCCAGAGAAAAATAGAGATGTGGAGAGGAAGATCAGGTAAGAGGAAGTGGTGGATCCGACATCAGAGACATCTTAGGATCCAGACTAAAAGATTCACATCTGGGGACCTCCTCCTTGGGTTTACACTTTTCTTTTATTCTTTTTTCTGACTGTTCTTCAGGCTTGTTTTGCTTCTTGCTTGGAAGAGACAAAACAATGCATGTAGAAGTCTGGGCAGATCCTGGAAAGCTCACCCAGACTCTGCCACAACTTGCTGTGAGAAAAAGGTTAGTTTCTGCTTGCATGCATTATGTAATTTTGTATATTCTGATTTTTTTTTTCTTTACACCATTTCATTTCTACTCTGCTTATAACTGCATATATAAACTATAAAAAGAGACCATAGCCGCATCTCCGGTGAGTCACACTAATTTTTTCCTACCCTACCATTTTTCCGTTTTTAAACTTAACTGCCTTTCTAGTTGCCTGCCCCTTATGTTAATTTGACCACATATCTCATCCCCTCTCCCCTTTCAGTGGTTGTTGTAAACGCAACAAAATTTATAATTTTGTGAAATTACTAGGGTCTGTATTAGAAAGTCGACTGCTTAATTACCCAACACCTAAACGGCAACCAGTCTTCATCGAACCGCGATATTGATCGTCCAGAAGAGCAGAAATGTCGAATAGTCATAGTTGGCCTTCTGCGGTATAACTCCATAAGGTAAGTGTGCGATAGTTACGGACCTTAGGGTTAAGGTGCGGGTTAAGTGCATAGATGGTAATGTATGCTAGATTTAGTGCAGGGTTTTGTTAAGTGCACGTGTGTGGATTGTTTAGTTTGCTTGGGTTTAGCTTTTTAAGGTAAGTGTGCGATAGTTACGGACCTTAGGGTTAGAGTGCGGGTTAAGTTAAGTGCATACATGGTGGTGTATGTAAGATTTAGTGTAGGGTTAGAAGTAGGGTTTAGTTTAGGATAAGAAGTAGGGTTCTGGTTAGTGTATGTATGTGGTTTATTTAGTTTGTTTGTGTAGGTAGTATATGTAGTGGGCAGTGGGGTGAGACAAGTATGAGTTTGACTTTTTAAATTTTGCAGTTTAGTGCATTGTGTTTATGCGGTTCGATGACGATGGGTCGACGTATAGGTATTCGATGAAGTAAGCGGTAGACTTTAAAATATAGACCCAAATTACTCCTCTTCAACTGTTTAAATTTATTGGTCATCCCACTGCGTTCCACAGAACCAGAATACGTGTCCACCCCTTTCCCATCTATCTTGCTCTTTTAAAATAAGTAGTTCTCCACTTAAAGATTAGTTTCCACCCCTCCTTCATATCTAACTGCTTAATGAACACTGCAGCTGTTAGGATTTTTCCATCTTACTTTTAAAATCTGCAGCATCCACTCCAAGACCACCAAATGTTGGAAAGACCTTATTGGAGAGCCCACATTTTGCCTCTCAGGAGTCATCTTGGGATAAGTGCTTCTGTTTTTCTCCTGCTAAGAGAAGGTCCACAGGGACATTATTTCTTGGAGACTACCTATCAACGGAAAGCCTAATAACTGCTTCATTGGTGCCAGCTTGGAATGTGTGCTTAGAATTTGCTCCTGATGAGAAGGAACACAGTGCATTGATTGAACATTTTTGGTTGGGCAAGGAGTGAAATGCTTGACATTTCTGATTGGTACAGTTGCTATTCAAGGCTACTACCAGGAAAAGGCTACAACAAGCCTACAGACCCTTGCATCATCTGTAACAAGACCGTGGATCACCAAACAAGCTGCGGCCGCCTTCTCATCATGGGATTGGTGCAAATGTTTTGCTACTGCTAAGAGAAGAAGCAATGCATCCCAAAAGAGTGAAGCTCTGATAAATAACAGCATTAGTAGTAGCCAGGCAGCAACTCTTCACGTGACTTCCCTCTTTTCATCATTAACAAGCCAATTCTTTATTTCAATAAGTACTATTTGACTGGTCCATAACTACTCAGTGTCTACTTTTTAGTTTCCCAAGTGATTGGTTGCGCCCTGAGTAGAGACAGACTCAGTGACATTTTTCCTGTAAAAGCATAATTGAAATTTCACCAATACCTAGCTGCACACAGGACAACTAGGTGACAGTGACAAACACTGCCCCCAGAGCTGCAAACCAGAATGGCTGACATTGCTTTATATTCCAACTCCAACTATCTAATCAATAAAATGGGGTCTGTTACAGAGGATATGAACCGACCCACTATCTCCGTTACCAGCTTGGTGGACATAAACATCCTAAGACAAAGCAGAAATTGCTTCTTGTTTAAGGACAGCCAGTTAATTCTCAAACTGATATGGTATGTGACAGATGTATTTACACAATGTAAATGGAGGCAAAGCTCTCACATAAAAGCACTCCTAATATCAATAAGGTTGTCAGTAATAAACACACTGCCCTCATCACACACACTTTAAAGCAGAGAAATAGATCCACATATGCGAAAGGACTTAAATGTAACCTTCCTAAGCCCCAGGTACCTCCTAAATAAACATACCAAATGCCCTCAGCAACCTCAAGGGCACTCTCAAAACACCACCTACATCTCACAGAGCTATTACTTCTAAGCCCATAAGGCAAGCCATCACACAATCCAACATTCAAGTCAAAGGAGACTCCATTGCGAGACACACTGATGGCTATCACCAGGCTGAGTAAGGAGAAATCAGTCAGTTGCTTATCAGGGGCTATGATCTGCTAAATTATGCACGCACTCAAGTCATTGGACCACAAACACCAGTATGACTCATTCATAGTCCATGTGGGGGTAAATGACCCAAGACGTACCACCCTAGACTATATGAAGACAGACATCATGAAGCTCTTGGAATGTGTGTGTTCCAGGATGGTAGGAGCCTAACATTGAGCAGCATTTCACCTTTTCCAAGAAAGATAACACAATACGAACAAAATATGACCAACTTTAATAATCTGCTTAGTTTCTGCTGTCATTCTAACGGGGTGCAATATTTGTCAGCATAGAAGGAGATGGTCAACAGACCACACTGCTTGGGCAAGTATGGTCTGCACCTCTACCCTCTAGCTTTTGATTATTAACTAAAACACCGTCTACTACCGCAGTGCCTCTTAAGCAATGTCAAAATGAAACTACTTCTGACATAGCAAATCAAAATAAAGAAAAATCTAAAAGGTATTAATGTTCAATGCTAGAAGTCTAAACAAAAAAAACTTCTCTCCCTTAAAGCTCTCCTCTCTCTACAGAATGCTGAAGTCTGTGCTCTCACAGAGTTTAAGGTAAGTGGAGCACACAGACACTGCAAGCTTATAAAGCCCTCCACACATTTAGACCAGTTATTACACAGACAGGAACTAAAGATGGAGGCGATGTCATTTACATCAAAAATAAATATTCCTCAAGGGTGGTAAAACAGGACAATTCAATTGAGATTCTTTAGGTTCAGATCATCACAGGAAAAATCCAATACCACTTCCTTGCAAGCTACAGGTCCCCTCTATGACTCAGGAAATCCATACCATGTATAAGCTTACGGGAAACACTTACCATCCAACCCAGTAACATGTTCATGGGCAACTTTAATCACCTCATTAGTAACTGGGAATCCTGCACAACACCAAATGTACAGGCACAGAGATTCCCAACAGAAACTCCCTGGACCAAATCAATACACCAACCGGGGATGCAACCACACTGGATCTAGTTCTCACTAATATGGGAGAGTGCTGTAGACCACCTAGTGTAATGTCTTCTCTGGTAAGGTTGGATCACAAAATGGTCTCCTTTGAAGTAAAAGCAAAACCTGGAATCCCAGCTAACCCTGGAATATTTAGGAACTACTCTAAAGCTAACTTCCTGTTATTAAATGATAACCTAGCAAAATGTCAAGCCCCTGTAAACCCCGAGAACTCTGCTGCCTATGCAGAATTGTTCAGAGAAACCCTTTCCAAGCATGTTACCACCTGCACAGAGGCCAGCTGCACCCACCAAGAAGTATAGAACTCAAAAATAAAAAAATAAAAAAAGCCACCCTGGTGGAATCACAAAATCAATAAGCTGTATAATAGATGGAAGAAAATCATGGCAAAAATTTGGAGGTGCAACACCTAGCAGGATAAAAACACTCAAAAATAAAACTCAGAGAACAAAAAAAGTCTACCAAAGCCACATTTGAGGTAAAATTGGCCTACCAAGCCAAGGACAACCACGAGGCACATTTAGCTATATCCGCAACCTCAAAGGCAATACACAACCGTGTGCAGAACTCATCATAAATGGAGCCACCTACACGGAGGCAGAGGAAATAGCAAACTTAATGGCTGACAAATTCAGCTCCAGCTTTACCCATCTCTTCCTCTCAACCTTCCCTCATGAAATACCATCAAGTATAATTGCCCCGGCTCTCACCAAGGAACAGGCCCTTAATGCTCCAAGGCCAAGAACACTGCATCAATGAGCACAGACAATATCTTAGGATGCCTTCTAAATACTATGAAATATAAATAGTGATTCCAAAGGGCCTGATAGGTTAAATGTAGCATCCAAACAGGCTTCATGTCTCATGAATGGAGAACAGCAATAGGCATCCCTCTGAACAAAGGTGGGCCACTTACAGACCCTGTAAGCTACAGACCCACAAGTCCCACTAGTCTTTATATGTAAAGCCATGGAAAGAAGCATCATGGAAATGATAAATGATATACAAAACATCCAGGCACTAGACCCAACTTGGTTTCATCAAGGGCAGATCATGCTTACTCAATCTGGTGGCCTTTTTTGAGAAGATCAACAGTGCAATGTATGAGGGTAAAAGGGTTCCCACTCCCTACCTTAACCTGGTCAAGGCATATGACACAATAGTCCACTCAAGCTTTGTTGACAAACTTAAGAGGTTGGGTACAAACCCTTATATCACCTAGTGGACAACTAACTGGCTCACAAAGAGGACCCAGGAAGTCAGAAATGGGAAAATCACCTCTACAAAGAGGCCAGTAACAGAGTCCCTCAGGGATCGGTCCTGGAACCGCTGCTTTTTGGCATTTACTTCTCTAAAGTTAAGGGCAATGTCAATGGCCTCTGGCTGACTACATTTGCAGATGATTGCAAATTATGAGCTGTCACTGAAACCCATCATCATCAGCACCCTTCCCCCCCCCCCATTTTTCAATATGGGGTTGGGGCATCGTGTCGCCAACTCTCTCTATTCAGTGCCACACTCCTGCCTTCCTTCAACACTCATGCATGATTGTCGCAGATCTTCTTCCACATAATCCATCTCTTGCTGGACATCCTAGCTTTCTCTTACCCTCTTCCTGTCTGTCCCAAATCTTCCTCACCAGACTGTCTTCGGCTTTTCTACACATGTGCCCAATCAACCGTAATCTGTTCTCTTTGATCTTTTCTGCAATTGGAGCAACTTTGGCTTCAGGTCTTATATCCTCATTTCTTCATCAGTCTCACAGTGGGCATCTTACTACCTCTCTCAGATACTTCATTTCCATTACTTCTAGCTTCAACTGTTCTGCCTTTACTACCCAGGTTTCTGTACCATACAGTAGTACTGGTCGCACCACTGTCTCACACACCATACTTTTCAGCTTCTTTGGCATCCTTCTGTCAGATTACACCTGATACTATATGCCAGTTTGCTGCAGCCCCTCCAATTCTAGCTTTGACCTCTTCATTCAGACTACTCTTCTCCACTAACACCTCTCCCAGATACGTGAAGCTATTTACCTGTTCTATCTTCCCTTCTATCTCTATTCTCAGCATATCCTAATTTTTCCAATTTGCTGCCATTAACAATGTCCTATCTGTGCTTAGTTTCATCCCATGTGCCTTCAGATTTGTATTCCATTCTCCTATCCTTTGCTGTAGTTCTAGCTCAGAGTCTGCCTGTACTACCACATCATCTACATAAGCAGCTTTGTTGATCTGTCCCCTCCAACTTGTTTGTTAATGTAGCCCATTACCGGTATGAACAGCAGTGGGCTCAAAACTGAACCCTGGTGTACATCCACTCGCACTGGGAACCCATCTGTTGGGCCAAACACTGTTCGTACTGGAGTCATTAGGTCCTTGTACAAAGCCTGCACTAATTCTACCAATGTTTCTGGGACTTAAAACCATCCTAGTACTGCCCAGATTAGCTTTCTTGGGACCTTGTCATATGCTTTCTCCAAGTCTAGGCATGCCCAGTTGGACTCTCTCCTCATCTCTAGCTTCTTCTCAAGCATCTGTCTCAATGCCAACACAGGGTCAACTGTGCTACATCCTGATCAGAATCCAAAACTGCTCATCTCCCATTTTACATTCTACTACTCTATATATCTGTTTATCACCCTCTCCAGAACTTTCATGCAATGTGGTAGGAGCTTGATACCCATGTACTGCCCACAGTTGTGGATGTCCCCTTAGTTCTTGTTCACTGGCACAAGTATGCTTATTCACTAGTTATCGGGAATACGCCTTTCTCTCCACACTGCTACTAGTACCCTCAAGAGCTATTTCCCTCCTATCTCACCCAGCATCTTTATCATATCTGCTGTGACCTCATCTGCGCCTGTTGCTTTCCCTGACCTCATCTTCCTTAGTGCTGTCCTTATTTCTTCTAAGGTGGGTTCCTCCTCGTCTCTCATCATAAGCTGTTTCTGGGGCAGTACAGCTTCTGTGGGGTTTTCTTCATTCAGATGCTGCAGGAAATACTCCTTGCATCTGTCTTGGATATCTTGTGGAATGGTGAACAGGTTGTTGCCGAATCCCACACCAACACAAATGCTCTCCAGGAAGGGCTGGCAAAGAAACAACTGGGGTCAGAGCCGCAGACTAAAACTAAAGGCCAATAAATGCATAATAGTATCCATCAGGAAGTCGTCCATCCCTGGTAACAAACATATTGACATCCCTTAAGAGTTGACCAAGAAATCTGGGACTTGGGGGCACAGACAGTAATCCAGCTTTTGACCATCATGTGTCTACAGTGGTGAAGAAATCATTCTATGATGCACAACTAAAGATATGGCATTTAGGTTCAAAGAAGTAATTTTTCCACTACATTCGGCATTCATCAGACCCATCATGGAGTACAATGCCCCCTTTGGAATGTACCTAACCATGCATATCCAACTGGAACGTCCGCAGGTGTTCCTCACTAAAAGAATATAGGGCACAAGTAACATGTCCTATATGGACCGCCTCAAGGCCCTATTACTGTAGTCGGTCTTCTACAGACTGTTGAGGGGAGCTCTATGCCTAACATACAAATCATTGGCAGACCCCACTCTGATGGACCTCCTGCATTACTGCAAAACAGCACCAGAATTACCAGTTCTAAAGACTTAAACCTTGCTTGTGATATAAACAGAAACTGGTAGAGAGACAGGTATGTATCCCAGAGACTACCCAGTCTCTGAACAGGCTTCCCATCCATGTGAAGCAGAATTACTCCCCATCACAATTCAGGTGCAACTTTGATAACTGGATGGGATACAGGAAATTCATCCCTTGTTTGGCACCAGTCTCTAATGGAAACATTCACCCTGTAAATGGTTCATTTCCCAAGCCCCTGCTTACACTTAACAAGGGTACCAGAACTCAGATTTGGGATGCATGGGTTGGCTTAAAAAGGCCCTTTAAGTCATTAGCCTAGCTAACACCTATAAACCTAAGAAGTCTTCTTCAAAATCACCTTCTCTCATCTAGTTATAACGGCTCTGGTGTCAAAGGCAACAAACTTCACATTCAATATCTACAATAAACACAGTGCTGATCCTGTGGAGGAATTCGATGCCTATAGGCTGTGCACTTTCTAAATCATTGAATCTTATCCGTCAATACAAGTATAAAACACCACAATATGAATACAGTCATAGAAAATCACTACTCAAAAGAAGAAACCACTTGCAGAAACCTGAGTACTGAGAGAATAATCTACTTAACAATAAAACGAATATCAAGTTGTATCTAAACTGCAAAGGTTAAAAGTAAATGCTATCAAAATTGCAGCACACACTAAGTGTACTCTAACTACAAGAAAATACAGTCTAAGTAATAGAGAAGTAGCTAAATATGTAAATATTGAAATTATTATTTTTTGAAACTATTAGCCCACTAACTATCTACTATTCACTAAAAAAAACAACAGTAATTTAAATAGAAGAGGACTAATTATGAAAATTGCAAAAGTGAAGAGAAAAAAAACTAACCACTTTAGAGGGCTCTCAAACACATGTCTGGACACTATAGGCAGCGAATGAGATCTGAAGTATTAAGGTAGAGTGGAAGGGATAATGAAAGGGGAGGGGAGACTGTCCTGAATCTGAAGCTTCAAATAAGGGACCAAGGTCAAATCCAACAATCCAAAGGTTGGATCATATGAAAACATGCATCAGATCCTGTTACTGTATAAAATAGAGCAATATGGCCAGCCCTTGGTATGTATGGATGCTAATGGAGAAAGACCCTCAACTCTAAAAGTTGAGTTGGACATACCTGGTACATACTGGCACAGTCCCAGCAGCAAGAACCACTGGGAAAGAGATCTAACCGAACATCCCCTTTACTTTGCTTTCATTCTAGATACAATGGCCAACACATTCAAATAAATCACTATGTACTCCTCAACCGCACATGCGCCAAATAACTTTCAAACTTTACTAGAAGTACCGAAGACAGTAACAGAGATAAAACAACTGGAATCTTTAGAAAAGGCGAGGAGCAAATTGTAGGAAAATATGGGAACTGTGGAATCAATACATGCAGAGGAGGAATTGGGTTTAAAAGAAGGCAGGATTTGAATAAGCCATGTAATAGTTGACTAATGATGAATGGATATGTTAAAAGTTAAGTATAATGTTTGTAGCTACAGTATTGTCATCACTGTTTGGAATGTATAATGTTTTGAGGTGGTCACTATGCTTTATTGCCATTTATATAAATTTAACATGGTCTATTTTATACATCATAATTTAATAAGGAAGCTTCATGTTAAAAAAAATAAATAAATAAAAAAATGCAGGGAAGTTTCAAACAATCCAAAAGAAATGTCAGCCAGAAGGCAGGAGGAAGCCAGCCATGCAAAGAAAAAAAAAAAAAGTCTTGGCTGATGGCTGCAATGTGAATAACTCCCAACGAATAAAGGAAAACATGCAGCAATACTTGAAGGCCAGATAAATAAAAGCACTAGAGAAAACATGCACAGCAAAGGTGCTAACCTTTTGTTTTAAGTTCTGCAAATGACAGCTTTACATATAGTAATTAAGTGCTTAAAGCAGTTAGTAAAATGCAAAACATCATGTGTTTACAAAATTTTTTTTACAAAAGTTAGGCAAAATTATTAGAAACCATTCCATTCCTGAAGACAGGATACGTACTTATTCTGTCTGGCAATCGATTCCAGTCGATCTGTCATTGATGAAAGTGATCCCACTAGGTGGAGAAAAAGAAGAAAAAAAAAAAAAAAAGGATCAGCCCAACTTCTAATCTCCCTTAGAAATGAAATACTTATTTGAGAGCAGTGATGGACAATTTTGAGTTTCACCTAATATTCTGGCCCATAAATATGTCTGGAAAAAAATGCAACTGCAATTCAACTTCTTGTACAAATCCTTGGCAAGCTTCATCTTCCTTGTTATAGTCTACTGAAACTGTAGTCTTAAAAATCTCTATCCAATGAATACAACTGTAGGTATAAACTACTTTGCCATTTTGAAATATAAGCCTTCCATATTACATCAAGATATGCTGCCATGTGCCAGTTCTGATGGCAGAGAAATACAGCCCTGCCTAACAGGTAATCAGAGTATGAATTGATAGAATTCCCCT